>NC_133324.1:371484195-371826695 GCF_042186555.1 Aquarana catesbeiana | reverse complement strand
CCAAAATATTTTTTCTAATTTTAAATAGTAATTATTTTATGCACTTGAACATTTGTTTAATTTTCAGCCACACTTCTAGTTCTAACACAGCGCCATTCCCTATACTTTGATTTTCACTATATTCCTGTATGTTGCGGTCATTCAGCTGCTTATCCAATAGTTTTTTGAAACTATCGATGCCCCCCCGCTGAAACCACCGCCTGTGGAAGGGAATTCCACATCCTTGCCGCTCTTACAGTAAAGTACCCTCTATGCAGTTTAAGGTTAAGCCTCATTCGCTTCTAATTTTAATGAGTGGCCACGTGTCTTATTAAATCCCCTTCTGCGAAAAAGTTTTATCCCTATTGTAGGGTCATCAGTATGGTATTTGTAAATTTAAATCATATCCCCTCTCAAGCGTCTCTTCTCCAGAGAGAACAAGTTCAGTGCTCGCAACCTTTCTTCATAACTAATATCCTCCAGACCCTTTATTAGCTTTGTTTAAATAATGATGTAACAGCGCTCAAGTCAGTGGATATAACAGTAAAATGACATAGTCCAAAGAATCTGAATGGATTTCTCTCTCTATCTATAGGTAGATGGATCATTTAATCCATGTAGAGGGTAGAAAACAATAATGGTCCATAGAGAAACAAAGTCTATAATATGTGGATTATCCGTGGTATGGATGGATGTGAGAGCCAGGGAAGTCAGTGCAACCAGGATACCAAGGGCAGCTTCCTGTAGAGTGAAGTCAGCTCTCCATGCGTACATAAAAAAATCCAAAAAAGAAAGCGCCTCTTAAGTATCAAAGGTTTATTATAGTATTAAAAGCAATTAAAAACACTTACATAAAAGTTGACGAATTGCCGCTTCCATAGAGAACTGAACCCAGTGTGTGTCATAAATTCAACAATGTGGGGCTGATGTATGCCGAGCGGACGGCCGCGGACCTCCGCTCGGAGACGCCGGCTGTGTAAGCGGTGATGTGGGGAAGTCATTTCCGCGTTCCAACAGATCACATGGATGATGACGTCACTCGGGTCGTTCAGGTTCGCTGGGGATCACTATGCGTTTCTGAGCATGCACGAAGCTCGTAATGAGCATGCGCGCTCCTTTGTCAAGTGTCACAGCGGAGGTCCGCGGCCGTCCGCTCGGCATACATCAGCCCCACATTGTTGAATTTATGACACACACTGGGTTCAGTTCTCTATGGAAGCGGCAATTCGTCAACTTTTATGTGTTTTTAATTGCTTTTAATACTATAATAAACCTTTGATACTTAAGAGGCGCTTTCTTTTTTGGATTTTTTATTAGCTTTGTTGGCCTTCTTTGTACTTGCTCCATTTCCAGTACCTCCTTCCTGAGGACTGGTGCCCAGAACTGGACAGCATACTCCATGTGAGGCCGGACCAAAGGCTCGTAGAGTGGGAGAATTATCACTTTATCCCTGGAGTTAATCTCCTTTTTAATGCATGTCAATATTTTGTTTGCTTTGTTAGCAGCAGCTTGGCATTGCATGCCTTTGCTGAGCTTATCATCTACTAGGACACCCAGGTCCTTTTCCATCCTAGATTCCCCTAGAGGTTCACCCCCTAGTGAGTAGATTGCATTCATATTTTTGCCACACAAATGCATTTTTTTACATTTTTCTACATCGAACCTCATTTGCCATGTAGTTGCCCACCCCATTAATTTGTTCAGATCTTCTTGCAAGGTTTCCACATTCTGCAGTGAAGTTATTGCCCTGCTTAGCTTAGTGTCGTCCGCAAATATAGAGATTGAACTTTTTAACCCATCCTCCAGGTTGTTTATGAACAAATTAAACAGGATTGGTTCCAGCACAGAACCCTGGTGGACCCCACTTCCCACCCCTGACCATTCCGAGTATTCCCCATTTATCACCACCCTCTGAACTCGCCCCTGTAGCCAGTTTTCAATCCATGTACTCACTCTATGGTCCATGCCAACGGACCTTACTTTGTACAGTAAACGTTTATGGGGAACTGTGTCAAATGCTTTTGCAAAATCCAGATACACCACGTCTACGGGCCTTCCTTTATCTAGATGGCAGCATACCTCCTCAATGAAGGTCAATAAATTGGTTTGGCAAGAACAATTCTTCAAGAATCCATGCTGATTACTGCTAATAATACCATTTTCATTACTAAAAAATTGTATATACAGTAGTCCCTTATCATCCCCTCCAAGAGCTTGCATGCTATTGATGTTAAGCTAACTGGTCTGTAATTCCAGGGATGTATTCTGGCCCTTTTTTAAATATTGGTGTTACATTGGCTTTTCTCCAATCAGCCAATATCATTCCAGTCAGTAGACTGTCAGTAAATTATTAACAATGGTCTGGAAATTACTTGACTGAGTTCCCTAAGTACCCTCGGGTGCAAGCCATCTGGTCCTGGTGATTTATTAATGTTAAGCTTCCCAAGTCTATTTATAATTCTGTCCTCTGTTAGCCATGAGGGTGCTTCCTGTGATGTGTCATGAGGACAAACACCGCAGTTTTGGTTACTGAAGCCCCCCCGATTCCCTTGCGAAGACTGAGGAAAAGAATAAATTCAATACCTTTGCCATCTCCCCATCCTTTGTAACCAGATGTCCTTCCTCATTCTTTACGGGGCCAATATGGTCTGTCCTTCCTTTTTTACTGTTTATATACTTAAAGAATTTCTTGGTATTTTTTTTTTGCTCTCCTCCGCGATGTGTCTTTCGTGTTCTATCTTAGCCACCCTAATTGCACCCTTACATATCTTGTTGCATTCTTTGTAAAGTCTGAATGCTGATGATGATCCCTCAGCCTTGTATTTTTTTGAAGGCCTTCTCCTTTCCTTTTTATGCATTTTTAAATTGGAGTTAAGCCATCCAGGACTTTTGTTCGCTCTTTTAAATTTATTTCCCAATGGGATGCACTGGCTAATGCCCTTATTTAATATGCTCTTGAAGCAAACCCATCACTCCTCCCTGTTCTTTGCTTCTAAGATTTTATCTTCTAGCAAGGTTTGTAGTTTAGGGAAGTTGGCTCTTTTGAAATTCAGTGTCTTTGTGTTCCCCTTGTGTTTCCTATTTGTGTGATTTATACTGAAGCCAATTGATCTGTGATCGCTGTTTCCTAAATTGCCCCGTATTTCCACATCCGTGATTAGGTCTGTATTGTTGGTAATCTAATAACGCCTTGTTTCTAGTTGGTACGTCTACCATCTGACCCATGAAATTGTCCTGCAAGACATTTAGGAACTGGCGAGCCTTAGACGAATACATGGTTCTCTCCGCCCAGTCTATGTCTGGATAATTAAAATCCCACATTATGATAACAATTCTCATGCTTGTCGCTAATCCAGATTGTGATAGGAGGTTAATCTCCCCCTCCTCTCTCACGTTAGGGAGCCTATAGCATACTCCCAGTATTATTTTCCCCTTAACTTCATCCCTTTGGAGCTCTACCCATAAGGATTCCACCTCCTCCCTAGCTCCCTTATTGATGTCATCTGTCATATCTCTCAGGTACACACAATACTCGGGTACTCCCAATACTCAGGTACTCCCAAAGTTAAGGTAACTCTAGTTTTTTACTAATTTAATAGAAAAATGTACTCTTCAGGCACCAATTATAGAAAAAAATATATAAACTTTATTACACACATAATACAAAAAAATATTAAAATATTGCACATAAAAATGCAAGAAAATGGCTAAACCTCTCCAATATGGATCATAGAAATCAAGATCATATCAATACAGACGTGTATCCCTGTATTGAATTATGACATGCAAGAAAGCTCTACATGTTTCGCGAGTGGTCGCTTCTTCAGGAGCTTGTTAGTTAATCTATAGAAGAGAGAAATATACAATCAATAACATTTATAATTTTGGTATAAAGTGTCAAAATTTGCAGGAAATACCAGAGGACATTCAAAAGGAGGCTCCAACCAAGGCATGCATGAGATGCAGCAGAACAAATGTGGAGTCGTGCCTAATAAGATGATTTTACTGTGTGTAGCATGATAGCACCAGAGGTAAGAGTAGGTGTCCAGAGCTTAATATGAAAAAAGGCAAAAGACCCATAGTAATTCAGATGGAATAGATAAGAAAAGAAAACTCATGCCATAAAAAGAATATATATGGAAAAAATAATGAATTAATAGGGAGGTAGTCGGGTAACAAGTCCTAACCAGCCTACCTTGATAGAAAGACATAATTGGTAAAAGCCTGTATAGATGTTGTATATCCATAAGCTTTAAGCTTAAGGATTGGAACTGTGTTTGGCAGTGAACACCGCCACCTGAAAGATATATATGAATAATGGTAATAAGAAAAGCCTCATTATACACAAACTATCTATAGAGTTAGTGGGTGGTATTAACTAGATAGTCTCACCTTGTAGTAAACAATTGTGTCAAGGTAAAGGGAGGTTGAATCATTAATGAACCACCAACAGTCAATAGCTCGATGTAGATTTGTTAAAAAGGCAGCACAATAAGATTTGCAGGGATCAGTTCCATAACGTCTGAAGAGAAAGATTATCATTGTTAAGTTAATAAAGAATCTAATAATAAATAATAAGAGAAGTATGCGGACAGTAGATAGTATGCAAATACCTTGTTAAAGTAGATGTATAAGTGATAAGCCAAGAAGTCCACAAACGGACAGAAGTCTGGAAGGGATGCCATGATATAAGGCTGCGTGAGCAGCCTTATATGCACGTCCCAATCAGGTGTGCGCCGGGACTTCCGCATCACCTGACTCGGCCGGAGAAGGGTGCGTGCGCAACCCTGCCACGGATGTGCATGCGCAGTCCGCATAGCGGCTACGATAGACGCGGCTGTGCGGGAGGAGAGTCACCCTAAAGGTCTCAGGGCTAAGAGCTCCCCCAGGAGTACACTCCACTAAGGCAATGTTGTAAAACATTGCATGGGGCAGATGGTAACTGCCTAAACAGTGGATGGTACAACGGCCGAAATAAACGGGAGGAAAGTAAAATAACACAAGGGGGAGAATAACAGGACCGGACCAATGCCGCAATGTCGTACCCATAGGGAACAGACTGCGGCTATCCAGCCGCACATGTGTCCCGCAGCACCAGCGCACCAAAGGAACCAACCAAGTGATGCATATGGAGTATCCAATGCAGGCCAGAGACAGAAGCCTTGGTCAAATTGGTTAAAACAGTTGGAGCCTACAGAAAAGTAAAGAAACAAACATAAAAATACAGTACATTGTTAGCAATAACAATATGAAATAGCATTTTGGGCAATGAATAAAGAGTGTACATGAACAGACAAGCAATATTAACAGACAAAGCGTTTATTGAATAATTGGACAGATGGACACCTAAACATCCGTCACTCACTAAGGAATAGGGGGAGAGAAGGGGGGATACAGAGATAACTACAAAACTACCAGGAGAAAAAAAATGTAAATAATACAGGAAGATCTTGCGAGCCACAAATGGGTTAGTGCCTCTAAGATGAAACCCTCCGTGCTAACAGCTGCAAACACTAATCACGTTCCATATCCATGTAAATAACAATGTAATAAAGTAAATGTGTTTGCGCTAGAAAAGTTATGATAAATATATTAAAAAAAATCAGTGTATAAAGAATATATATATATCTGTGCATTAAATAAAAAACAATCTATCACCATATACTTAAACAATAAACTGCAATCTGTGATAAATTGATGATATGATCAACAAAGTGCAATGTGCATAAAATTACTAAAAGTCCAAGTGCAAGCTCTAGGTTGAAAAGAGTGCTCACTCTTTGGGGGTTTATCTATGAACTTTTATTATCACATATTCAAAGAGTGAGCACTCTTTTCAACCTAGAGCTTGCACTTGGACTTTTAGTAATTTTATGCACATTGCACTTTGTTGATTATATCATCAATTTATCACAGATTGCAGTTTATTGTTTAAGTATATGGTGATAAATTGTTTTTTATTTAATGCACAGATATATATATATTCTTTATACACTGATTTTTTTTTATATATTTATCATAACTTTTCCTTGTCAAAAGAAGTTTATTGAGTATACAATGTTATAAAGATACATAAAGTAAGTTTACAAGGATCTATAAAGTAAGCTCATTGTTTTACAGTAGGGTTTCTATAGGTAAATATAATGAAATTTCAAATATTAAACATTGGGTTTACGTAAACCTAAATTAAAGATATATATCATTTCCTTAGTTACTTTTGTAGGTATTTAAATGATTTATACCTACTATACATATTGTTTACAAGTAGAGTGTATATAGGTCAAATAAATTCTGATAATGAGCTTTAATCGTAAGGTGGAGAAAAGGAAAGAAAAAGAAGAAAAAGGGTTGAAAGGTAGAGGTATGGTACACAAGGTTGTCCCGCTCGTCAGTTTATTATTCGTTTTAGTTCTCTTTGAAGCCTTAGAATGGGTGTCTCTGTAAGTCATTTAATCTGTTACCATGGCAACGGGACAGAGTCATTGAAGTTTGACAGGAACTGTTGTTTTATCCAAGGATGCCAAAGTTTTTCAAATTTTGGAATTTGATTTTGATCGATGGCTACCATCTTAGCATGGGACATTGTATTATTCATTCTGTGAATTGTTTCTGCTAGTACCAATGTAGGAGATTTCCATGCCTTGGCCACTGTTTGTTTTGCAGCCGTTATTAGTTGGATCATAAGTTTGAATTGAGAGAGTGTTAACCATTCCGGTTTTAGATTAAGTAAAGTTAAATATGGATCTGGTTGTATTATTTTTTTAAATATTTTAGATGCAATCACGAAGACTTCCTTCCAGAAGGTTTGGATTACTGGGCACGTCCACCATATGTGTAAATATGTGCCTATTTCTGGGCATCCTCGAAAACAAAGAGCTGAGGTATTAGGTGAATATTTTGCCACTCTAGCGGGTACAAGGTACCAGCGAGTTAGGACTTTATAATTTGTCTCCAGTGCTAAGATGTTGGGTGAAGATGACTTAGATGTGAGCCATATGTTAGACCAGTCCGTGTCTTCTAAAGTTCGTCCCAGGTCCTCCTCCCACCTCTGAACGTAAGAGGGTCTATTAAGATTTGCTACTCCATATAATTGATTATAAAGTGATGAAATTGTACCTTTAGCAAATGGATCTTTTGTACAGATTGATTCAAAAATGGATAATTGGGATAATGGTGTATCCCCCTTTAGGAATGGTGTATAGAAATTTTTGATTTGGAGATATCTAAATATCTCAGAGTTTGGTAGATCATATTTTTCTCTAAGCGATGGGAATGAAAGGAATGATTTAGATGCTATGAAGTCATTTAGTGTCTGAATGCCTGATGTTGTCCAAGCTTTAAAAGAATTTGGGTAGATCCATGCCAGATAAAAGGCCGGATTTCTGATAAAAGAAAGGAGAGGATTGTGTGGAGATTGTAACTGATATTTGGTTTTTAGTTTATCCCAGAGAGATAAGAAGTGTTTAGTTATGGGATTATGAATTTTAAAGCGGTCTTTAGGATCAAGCCATAATAAATTTGATATTAATAGAGGGTCATTTTCTGAAGCCTCTAAAAAAAACCATAATGGGATTTCCTGTTTTGCATGGTATTTGGACAGACTGGCCAAATGTGCTGCTCTGTAGTAGTTAGTAAAATTAGGGTATCCCAGGCCTCCTTTATTTTTGGGAAGATGTAGTGTGTGTATAGGTATGCGTGGTTTAGAAGAGCCCCATATAAACGAAGTTGCTCTTTTTTATACTATTCTCAAAAAATAGGAAGGAATTGGAATAGGGAGGACTCTGAATAGATAAAGCAATTTGGGTAGAATAGTCATTTTGATTGCATTAATCTTCCCTATCCAGGATAAAGGAAGTTGCGACCATTGTTTTATTAGATTTGTGATCTGTCTTAATACAGGAGGATAATTGGTTGAGAATAAGTCAGAATGAGATGCTGTTAAATGAATTCCAAGATATGGGATTGATTTTTCTGCCCATGTGAATGGGAGTGCAGCCCTAGCCGGGATCAATTCCATGTTTGTGAGTAAAATATTAAGCATTAGGCATTTCTTAGGATTAATCATAAGGCCGGATAGGGCTGCAAATCCATCAAGAGCTGGTATTAAGTTAGGACCAGAGACCTGTGGTGATGATAGAAAAAGTAATATATCGTCTGCAAATATACATAATTTGTGTGTAATACCTCCTACTTCAATGCCAGTTATAGTTTGGTTTGTTCTGATGTATTGGGCCATGGGTTCGAGTATAAGGGCAAATAATAAGGGAGATAATGGGCAACCCTGTCGGGTACCTCTTTCGATATTAAAGGCTTCAGATTTGTATCCAGCATATTTTATATAGGCTTTGGGTTTATTATATAATGCTTTGATCCATGTTAAAAAGTGGGGTCCAAAACCCCATTTTTGTAATGAATATTGCATATATTGCCAGGATACTGTGTCAAATGCCCTCTTAATATCGAGAGATAGAAAACATAAAGGGATTTTCCGTTTTTTAGCAATATGTGCCAATAACACTGTCCTGCGTATATTATCGCCTGCCTGTCTATTTGGCATGAAGTGTGAATGGAAAAATGCGTTGCGCCTAGGTATACATTCACCTTATCAGTCTAAAGGCGCCCAGTGTATGTGCTTCAAATCTCAAATTAATCCGTATAAACATAGATAATGCTACTATATGCCACATCCAAGCAGCACTGAGCTGGGCTGGGAATTTCTAGACACCCCACAGCACATCGGATAGCATTATTTGACCTATATCCTGCCTATACTGTTTGGTGCACATCAAGCACCCATGCAATGTGAGTACCCCAGTGTGGGGATTGTTTATACAAGTTATCATTAAATGTTTTGGCGATATCACACTATGCAGTCCCTTCTCTTTTTGGTTTGATGCCTATGGAGTCTCAAAGAGCTTGATGGGAGATCATCTGGTGTCCTGATTATTGAGCCCAGGGGTGGCTCCAAAGCGTGTTTGGACACAGCTAAACCCTGTGTCACACGCTCAGAGGTGAGCGCAATTACTTTGGGGGTCACCGAGGCACATTTGGGCACTGTGGTTCTACGATCCGTCTCTCATGTGAAGCACCTCTATGCACTGTAGTTCACCTTTGGAATCCTTTCCGCTACACATCGTTGAGTGATACAGTTTTGGAAGATTTTTTTCACATTTAAAGGACTATTATCACCCAATCAATCTATATATTTTTATATGTTTTATCATTTATCACTTATATGGTTTACTACAGTTTGTATGCAATAGTTACCATATTTGTAGTGCATGGTTTTTTCACTTGCCATCATTGTTTATAAGGAAGTTTTTTTTGCACACAGCACTTTGGATTGAATACACGCATGGCACTTTGATGCAATTTTTAAGGCGCATTTATTGATTTTTTAATTTGTTTATTTTTGTATATGAATAGATCGCGTACCATTAAGCGTAATATACTTGCAGTTTCATATCTAGTAACACAGTGTATCTAATGTATATCACTATTTAATATTTGGCACATTATGCTTTTGGATGTGGCATATAGTAGCATTATCTATGTTTATACGGATTAATTTGAGATTTGAAGCACATACACTGGGCGCCTTTAGACTGATAAGGTGAATGTATACCTAGGCGCAACGCATTTTTCCATTCACATTTAAACGCACGGCTATGAATACGTGACCTGCGGTTGCAGCTGGGTATTTGTACATATTTTTTGTTTTTATATTTTTTGTTTTTGCAGTAAGGCATAGGGTTATTGTGGCTCGCAAGACTTCTTCTCTCTTTTCTATTTGGCATGAAGCCTACTTGATCTCTATGTATTAATTTTCCTATAATGCTATTAAGGCGTTTTGCTATTATTTTTGCTAATAATTTAATATCGAGGTTTAACAGAGAGATAGGCCGATAATTCACACAGGAAGTATCATCAGAAAGGGGTTTTGGGATCATACAAACAATTGCCATTAGTGTTTCTTGCCGAAAAGAATGTCCATCTAGAAGTTTGTTAAACGTTTCAGTGAGAATGGGAGAGAGTATTTCTGAGAATGTTTTATAGTATAAAGCCGAGTAGCCGTCTTGGCCTGGTCTTTTGTTAAGTTTTAGGTCTTTTATGGCGTTAGCAACTTCATCTATAGTTATAGGCTCATCCAAACTGCTTTTTTGATTCTGAGATAACTCAGGTAAGGTTATTTTTGAGAAGAAGGATTTAGCCTCTGTAGGATTAAATTCATTGTTTTTCTTATATAAAGTTGCAAGATGTGAGTGAAATTTATGGACTATTTTAACTGGATTACAAGTGTAAACATTTTTTGATAATTTCAAACATATTGGTTTGAAAGATTTGTTAGTTGAATTTAATGCCCGAGCCAAATATGTACCTGGTTTGTTTGTATTCATGTAGAAATTGTGTTTGGAGCGTTTGAGGGATTTATCAACTGACTCAGTGAGAAATAGATCGTATTCCAATCTAGATTTTTCCAGATGAGATTTTGTACTCTGAGATGGATTATCTTGAAATGATATGTAGGCTGCATTAAAATTGAGTTCTAGTTTTTTTGCTAGATTTTTGCGTTCCCGTTTAAATAGTGCCATTTGTCTTTGTATTGTACCACGCAAGACAGGCTTATGAGCTTCCCACAGTGTTATTGGGGAGATGTCTGTTGTATTATTAATTGATATGTATTCCTTTAAAGCTTGTTCAATGGCCATCTGATGTAGTGGGTGTTTGAGCATTATGTCCGGTAAGTACCACGTTGGGTCATGCGCTTTTGGTATGGCTGAGGCTATAGTAGTGTATACTGCATTATGGTCAGACCACGGAATCGGAATTATATCTGATGCAATAATTTCTGGTATCATTCCTATTGTTAGAAAAATATGATCTATTCTGGTGAAGGTTTGATGAGGGTGCGAGAAATAAGTGAATTTCTTTTTCATTGGGTTACTTTCTCTCCACGAATCTACCAGATTGTATTTGGAAAGAAGTTGAGAAAAAGGTAATCTAGAGGTTATTTTGGATGGTGTAAAAGGTGATTTATCTAGAAATGGGAAGAGGACCTGGTTCGAATCCCCACACATTATCACTGTTCCTATTTTGTGTGTATTAATCACTTGTAATATATGTGAGAGGAATGGTGTAGGTTGTTTGTTAGGAGCGTAGTAGGAAATCACCGTGATTGCTGTATCCATTATATAACCCATGAGTATCAGGTATCTACCTTCTGGGTCTTTAATTTCTGATGATAAGGTGAATGGTGTGGATCGGTGAAATGCAATTAGAGTTCCCCTTTGCTTGGTACAGGCAGAAGCCGTGTAAATTTGTTGATAAAAAGGAGAAATATATTTTGGAGTAGAATCTTTGGTGAAGTGTGTTTCTTGGAGGCATACTATGTGAGCCTTCTTGTTATGGAAAGTACGGAAGGCTTTGGTCCTTTTTTGAGGGACATTTATTCCCTGAACATTCAGGGAAAGTATATTCAGTGGTGCCATGGCAATAGATCAAATAGTTTTGACTTACTTTTTGTTATGCAGAGCTGACTGCGCAGATCAACCTGTGTGGACTGAAGAGATGAATAGATAGAAAAGAAACCAGTGAATTCTGGAGTAAAGAGTAAACAAAAAACATATGAGATTAGATGATACATTGTATAAATTATTTTTTGCAAGTAATCACAATTTACCCGTGAAAGAGAATAAATATCTCTCTCAGGGGAATAAGTGCCTTCGTCACACTCCCACATAATATGGTTGGGAGAATGAGGAGGGCTAATGGGGGTACACTGATCTTCCGCTTACAGGAGAGAAGTGCTATGTCAAAAGACATCAAAATGATGTTTCATTAATTGGAGTGTAGAATATAGTTTTTGTTGAAATTATTTATTCCAGGGTGGTTGTATATGGTTAGTCTTGCCCTAGGCTAAATAATTCAGTTAGAAAGGTACTGTTAATAACTTTGGTATTGATGAAGATAGTTTGAATTATTTGGGGATTTTAACCCTTTTAGAGTAAACAATTACATATTTTATTCATATGCAACTGTTTAGATATGTTAACTCATAAAATTGAGGTTGTATTGCTTCAGATTAGAATAAACAAAAACATAATTCTAGGAACTAGTTAGGTAATAATATATTTGTTTTAAGAAAAGAAAGAAAAAGCCTCCATTACTTCTGGATTATTGAACATATTTGTCCTAAAAAGTAATAAATCTATTGTTATTACCTGATAATATATAACTGAACAAGAATTTCCTTATTTCACTTATATATTCTAAGGCTATATGAATCAGAAGTAATAAGAAATATAACTGGAATGTAACATGATCCCACACAGTGTGTGACTATCAGAATGCAGTTACATTCAGTTATAAATATAGGTTTTTTTTATAGAGAACCATCTCTTAGTATAATAAATGAAGAGATATCAGGAATTAGGATGTCAGTCCGTTGAATCTTCTTGGTCCATGGATGATGTGGCATAACGGCCTCTTTTGTGAGAATGATGATTCCCATTTTGTTCTGAAATTTTCTGGGTGCTGCCTGAAGGTGAAGATGATGCCATTCTTCTGCGTGTGGGAGTGTTGCTGCTTGTGGGTTCTGTCAGATTTAATTTTAAAAGGGTTTGTTGTAGTTCATCTGCTGATCTGCTTCTGTAAATTGTACCTTGGTAGTTAAATCTGACTGAAAAGGGGAAGCCCCATTGATACATAATGTTGTGGCTTTGCAGTTCCATTAGTTGGGGTTTCATGGATCGTCTTTTAGTAATAGTAAGTTGGGATAGGTCAGCAAAAATTTGATAATTGTGTCCTTGAAAATTAAGTTCCTTTTTTTCTCTTGCAGCAATTAGTATTTGTTCTTTCGTTCTGTAATAATGAAATTTTGTGATTATATCACCTGGGGGTCCATCTTTCTTTTTGGCTGTGAGGGCTCTGTGTACTCTGTCCAGTTCTAAACGTTCAATAGGGATATCTGGCTTTAGTTCTTGTAATAGAGCAGTAATAGTAGATTGCAGGTCTGTCACAGTTTCAGGTATTCCTCTTATGCGCAAGTTTGAACGTCTGGCTCTATTTTCATAATCTTCGAGCTTAGTTTGAAGTATTAAATTCTCTTTTTTTAATTGTTCCAATTCTGTTATATTTTCTTGGGTTGTAATTTCAATTTCATCCATTTTTATTTCTAGGGCTGCAGTGCGGTTTCCCAGCTCTCTTATTTCTTTGGTTAGGCTTTTTGTTATTTGGTCTGAGGTTTGTTTTAAAGCCTTATGAAGCATCTTTTCAAATTGTAATAATATTACTGGGGATGCTGAGGAGGCTTGTGGAGAAGTTTGTGAGAGGATTTGTAACTTTATTACAGAAAAATATGTATATTTCTATTACTGAAAATAATACAAAATAAATGTAATATATAATTTTACAAGAATGATTTATACGATTGCAACTCATTAATGCTTGGCCAACATGTGGCATTAAGGCGTTCTATCTATTTAGTCTCGTGCTGGAGTATTCTCCTGTCCCAATCACCTTCCCTCGGGTCTTGCAGTATTACTGCCAAAACTATAAAAGTAGCAACAGAGGTGTTGAATCTGTGGTATGGGTCAAGGTGTCTACTTATGGGGCTTAGCATCCTACCATTGGTTGAGAAGTAGATATGGTCATTAATTCTCTGACGAAATTGACGGATGGTTTTTCTGACATAGAATATCCCACACTTGCAGGTCATTAGTGTGGGTAGAAGAGTTCCCCATTAGGTAGACGGAATCTGTGGCCTGTGGACACCCAGGGGCAACAAGCATGGTGCCCACATTTATAAATACCCTGTTCATGGATAGTTTGTCCATGAGAAGGGACATAGTGACTCTTAGTCAATCTGTCACGCAAAGACACTGCCCCTTTGAAGACAATCTTAGTGCGATCACTAATGTACTTGTTCAAAGTGGGGTCCTCATATAGAATATGCCAGTGTTTGCCAATACATTTCTTAATTGGTGTTGTTGGTGGGAGTATTGCGTTATGAATTTGACCATAGAGTGACCTTCTGGTGTCATTTTGGTTTTGTAAAGTAGTGTATTCCTAGATTGCTGGTATGCCTTATTTAAGGCTTTACGTAGGAGTGACTTAGAATATCCACGCTGGAGAAGTCCTCCCCTTAGGAGATCAGCATGATATTTGAAGTCACTATCACGAGTGCAATTCCTTCTGAGTCAGATATATTGCGCGTAGGGAATGCTACGGACAAGTATATTGGGGTGGGCACTGGACGAGTGTAAAATAGTGTTTCCGGCTGTTTCCTTGCGGTATAGTGTGGCGGCCAGACAGTTATCTTGATCTTTAAAAATTAAAAGATCAAAAAAATAAATCTCACTTGGGTTGCTCTCTACCGTAAATTTCAGATTGTATATATTATTGTTTAAGAGGTCAACAAAGGTATCTAGAGTTTGTTGTGAACCAGTCCAAATGACAAATATATCATCGATATATCTTAGCCACAACAGCACATGGCTAGTGTGGCTAGTAAGGACCTCGTTGGAGAATATATTCCACTCCCACCCCCCCAGGTACAGATTGGTGTAGGCTGGGGCACAACATGTGCCCGTGGTCATGCCCTGTACCTGGAGGTCGTGGGTGCAGTTGAAGGTGAACCAGTTATGCATCAAAATAAAGAAAAGTAGTTTAAGAAGAAACTCATTAAATGGCCGAAGATGGTGGTCTTGTTCCCTGAGGAAAGTGCGTACCGTCCCGACACCCTGCTCATTAGGAATACTGGAGTACAAGGCCTCCACATCCAATGTCACGAGCAGGACATCGGGAGGGACCGCAAGCCCTTCAACATGTTTGAGAAGATCTAATGTATCTCGAACATAGGATGCCAATCTTGTCACGTGTGGGGTAAGAAAAAAGTCGATAAGTCTGCTAGCGTTTTCAGTCAGTGATCCTATGCTGGAAACTATAGGCCGACCTGGGGGAGCATATGCATTCTTATGTATCTTAGGTAATGAGTAGAATGTTGCGGTACAGGTAAACTTATTGTCAAGCTATGCATGGGTATCATGGTCAATCAGACCTGTAAAGAAGGCATCTCCTATTAAGGGTTTATATTCATGGATGAATCATTTGGTAGAAATGGTCGCAATCCGGTGATACCAAGACTGATTGTTGAGGATACCCATGCACATCTCGACCTATTGTTTGTTAGTAAGTAATACAATGTTCCCACCCTTGTCCGCCTGTTTGATAACTAGATCAGGGTCATTATGAAATCTTGAAATAGATTGTAATTGATGTGGCAATAAAGTTTTTTGGCATGGGATCCAGTGTCAATTGCTTAATATCCGCAATGGTGGCCAGCAAAAAAGCCCAAACATGGGGATTAATAGTTAAGTCAAGAAATTTCTTTGACCTAAGTTTGAACTTATTGGTAGGTGTAGGTCCAGGTGGCAATATAGGAATAGTAGTATCAGTGATGGATGTTGGTGATTCAGAGGTATCACTTTCCTCAAATAGGAGGATAAGGTCTCTGAAAGCTTGAAACTCATCCATAGTGAAATGTTTGATACTTTCCAATAGATCCCTGTCTTGTTTAGCACATATTTGATCATGATCGAAAATGAATCTGTAAGTTAACTTTCTGGAAAAGAGGTAAAGATCTTTGATAGTGTCATATTTATGCAATTGAAATGTAGGACAGAAGCTGAGTCCATATCTCAGGAGATCAAAATCTGTTTCAGAAAAAGTATATGGAGTGAGGTTGATGATATCCAGTTCTACTTGTGAGGGGTCTGTGCTGGTAGCATGGGAAAATTTGTGGCTTGTGACCCTGTAGAAGCCAAGTGAGAATTAAGGGTGCTCTGTTTGGTGGGAATCAGTAAAGGCGTCATAGCATTGGATAGAAGAAGTGATGCGCTCAATGGTGAACGTGTTGAAGTGGTATCAGTGTTTGAACCTCCACTGTAGGTGGGGTTCATAGTGGGAGCTGGAATATCGGTGGAATTATTCTGGAGCAGATTAAGTGCCTACACTGCTACAGAACCTAAATGTGTAGTAGGGTGGGTACCAAGAGGTGTACCATTTGTGGCTGTTCAAATTGGGATTTAGAGACATGTGAGCTGTGTTTGGAGTCTTCAGGACGTTTTTTGGGGTGAGGGGTAAATGGTTGACTACCATTGAGCCCTCTTTTTTGCGCCCCTAAATTGGGGTTAAAACGTGTAGTAGTGGGTTGAGAAGGGGTAGGGTGAGTAGATGAGGAAGACAGGGAAGAATCAGATTCAGTATCCTCTTCCCTGGTAGAATGGCCTGGGCCATGGCCTGTAGATCTAGGACCTTGTCTGGTTCTTTTATTTTGTGGCATCAAGTGCCAACGATAGGCATAGCCAACCAAGAAGGCCATCTTGTCTCTATACAACTTAGTCTGTTTTTAGAGGTAATGTCTTTATTGAGTCTGTTTAGCTACTCCTTGAGTTCCTGCCATTTCTTTTCAAATTGTGCATGACCATTCACTGATTCATGTTGTGTCTGCAGGGAAATGAGTTCCTGATCTAGAGAAGTTAAATCTGATCTGTATTGTGCAACTAGGAGCTTGATTAGTTCGGTACTGCATTTAGTGAGTTCCTGTTCCCAGTCACGTTTAAGCTCAGGGGTGACATTTTTGAAAGAGGGAAAAAGTTGTATTCTAAGACCGATTGGGCAGATATTATCATGTATATATTGTTGAAAAAACTACGTACCCTTCGTGTGCACCCTTCTCCGGCCCAGTCAGGTGATGCAGAATTCCCGCCGCACACCTGATTGGGACGTGCATATAACGCTGCTCACTCAGCCTTATATCACGGCATCCCTTCCAGACGGCCGTCCGTTTATGGACTTTTCACTTATACATCTACTTTGACAAGGTATTTGCATACTATCTACTGTCCGCATACTTCTCTTACTGGGATTCTTTATTAACTTATCAATGATAATCTTTTTCTTTAGACGTTATGGAACTGATCCCTGCAAATCTTAATGTGCTGCTTTTTTAACAAATCTACATCAAGCTATTGACTGTTGTTGGTTCATTAATGATTCAACCTCCCTTTACCTTGACACAGCATATATACACAATTGTTTACTACAAGGTGAGACTATCTAGTTAATACTGGCCATTAACTCTATAGATAGTTTGTATATAATGAGGCTTTTCTTATTACCATTATTCATATAGATCTTTCAGATGGCGGTGTTCACCGCCAAACACAGTTCCAATCCTTAAGCATAAATCATATGGATATACAACATCTATACAGGCTTACAGGCTTTTGCCAATTATGTCTTCGTATCAAGGTAGGCTGGTTAGGGCTTGTTACCTGACTACCTCCCTATTTATTATTATTTTTTCCATATATATTCCTTTCATGGTATGAATTTTCTCTTCTTTTCTATTCCATCTGAATTACTATGGGTCTTTCGCCTTTTTTCACATTAGGCTCTGGACACTTACTCTTATCTCTGGTGCTATCATTCTACACACAGTAAAATCTTATTAAGCACGTCCCCACATTTGTTCCGCTGCACCTCATGCATGCTTTGGTTGGAGCCTCCTTTTGAATGTCTTCTGGTATCCCCTGCAAATTTTTGAGACTTTATACCAAAGTTATAAATGTTATTGATTGTATATTTCTCTCTTCTATAGATTAACTAACAAGCTCCTGAAGAAGCGATCACTCGCGAAACATGTAGAGCTTTCTTGCATGTCATAATTCAATACAGGGATACACGTCTGTTTTGATATGATCTTGATTTCTATGATCCATATTGGAGAGGTTTAGCCATTTTCTTGCATTTTTATGTGCAATATTTTAATATGTTTTTTGTATTATGTGTGTAATAAAGTTTATATATATATTTCTATAATTGGTGCCTGAAAAGTACATTTTTCCATTTTTCTATTTAACTATTGACGTTCAGGACGTGGCACTGCACTATCATAAACTCCCAGAGCTCCATCCTGTGTTGGAGTTTGGCAAACTCTTTGATAAATAGTTATTTACTAAGTCTAATAAGCCTAATGCAGCAATGGCACGGACCTCTAGAGGCCTAATGGTGACCTCCAAAGTCAGGGAGAGCTGACATCCTTCTTTATAGAGCGTTTTCCTAGGCATAGTGAATGCAAATAAAGAGATTTATTTTCTTTTAACAAGAACTGTGGGAGAAAGGGTTAGGGCCAGGACACCCGTAGGTAGATGCAATGACAACTTAGCAGACTCTGAGACACTATAGGCAGACAGCTATACAGTTCAAAGCCTCCAGCCAGATGCAACTTCTGTATTGGCAGGACCGCTGTCTCCTATGGCAACTAAGCTTTTAACAGTTTCCAAAGATTTTCACGCATAGAACTTGGCAACCGAGTACTGTTCTTCTCTTATACCATAGTTTCCCACTGTAGGTCTTTAATCACTGAGCTCCCAGTCTCTCACTGGACTTCCAGATCCCAGCCACCCACTGGATAACCTGAGCTATCCTGCTGTACACTCCCCAAGTGTCACCCCTGCTAACCCACTGGGTCCCTGGCTTGACGCTGGCAGAAGCTTTCCCACTTCTTCACTGTCCCCGGCTGGTGAGAAGACTGCTCTGGTACGTCTTTCAGGCTTACTCACAGTAGTCTCTGGTAATAAGGTGGATGGTCCCTTAGTGGCGACTGCTTCCCCTTTGAAAACATTAATTGTATCGCCCCACAGAGTGGTACTGTGGATACAATATCAGTATACAGTGCCATGTCCTAAATTTTGAAATATCAAAAAAGAGAAAAAATGGGACTTGGACTTTTTAGGCACAGTCAACAATTTTTTGTAGACAAAAATATTGAATTTTATTTAAATATAAACACATAAATATAAAAATACATGACCTCTAAGAATCCACATAAATAGCATGATACATGGTACTATTACCGCTACAAATAGAACTAATGATCTCTATAGGGACACAGGAGGATAGGTAGAAACTATTCCAATGTCATGAAATCCAAGGATGTGGTTCATAATCAATTAGACGGTATGTTACTGTATCAAGTATCAATTCGCTCTGCATGTTACGCGCTTAGCACTTCCTCAGGAGCTTGTACATTGGTATGAAATGTGGATTAATTGAAAGTCTATGGATTAAAAACAGCACGATAAAGCAATCAAAATGGAGGTATGGAAAGGACCATGGGGTCGGATATTAAAGTACCTATAGTAGTAGCACAGAGGGCAGAGAGGTGACAAAGGGAATTGCCATATAAATTGCACGTAGCACAGAGGGTGCTAAGAACAGACAATGGGCCAAAAATAATTGAAATAAAGCACTTGGTACTATCCAGAAACCAAGTAAAGTAGTAAGATGTCTCTTGATTAGGTCCCAAGTATTGTTAAATTGCACAAAGAAGCTAAGCCACTCACTCGTAGCTCCTCGGAAAATATTGCTACAGAGTAGAACCTCGTGTGAATATGGCCCCACAGCATGCACAACCTCCGTGAGGCTAATACACGTGATATGGTTGCTGCCCCGTTACCTCCGACCACAACTGGTTCCCCATCCGGCGGAACCTCTGCAACTCGGTTGGACTCCAATCCTACAGTCCCGACCCTACGCTGCTTCTCCTGCTCCTGGATAGGCCTCAGGCAGTCTAGCAGACAGGTGTCCCTGGGATAGGCCACATGCTTATGGCCCAGCAACCTGGGACGACATAAGACACGCGAACCCAGACAGGTGTCCAGGTGGAACCCTGAACCCTGATCACTTGACTCCCCCCAAATAAATAGGCCAAGGGACTAAAGAAACCACTACCGATTGGCTGAGACACCCAATCCATTCATAATCTGACCTTGCTATGCCCTTATCGATCTACTGTCATCAGCAACAGTGCCACCCAGTGACAGAAGAGAAAAGATGCAGCAACTCCAGAATTAGAGAGGGATCAGTGGATCTTCTAACAATTAGACAGAACATTTACTATCTGGCAAACTAAATTTGTGAGCAACCCTGCCTAAACACCAGGATGCTACACTAATAAAAGGATGTGTACTTTTATTAGTTATCCTTTAACTGACCCCCACTTCCAGCACCTACCCAAAATCTTATACTTACCTTGTACCTACTCCAGCCAGAACTAAACCCCCAGTTCCAGCACCTACCCAAAATCTTTTACTTACCTTGTACCTACTCCAGTCAGATCTAAACTGTTCAGCCTAATGAGAGTTTCACAGTCTTCCAGATGGGAAGCTTCTTCCACATGCCAAGAAGAATATCCTTTCCTTCTCATGGAGAAGCCGACCACCATTGGGATGCAAACTACACAGTTTTTTTTCATAGGAATAAATGGAGATATTCAAAATTATGATAACTTAATATATACTGTACAGTCAGATATTTATGTTGTCATTTTTAAATTGTTGTTCCAATCTAATCAATTATTATTATTATTATTATTATACAGGATTTATATAGCGCCAACAGTTTGCGCAGCGCTTTACAACATGGGGCAGACAGTAAACTTACAATACAAATCAATACAGGAGGGATCAGAGGGCCCTGCTCGTTAGAGCTTACAATCTAGAAGGGAGGGGCAAGTGGAGACAAGAGGTAATAACTGTGGGGGATGAGCTGATGGAAAAAAAATGAAAGTACAGTTGTCAGGTGTGGGTAGGATAGGCTTCTCTGAAGAGAAGGGTTTTCGGGGATCTTCTGAAAGCTAATAAAGTAGGAGATAAGCGGACAGATTGGGGTAAGGAGTTCCATAGGATTGGAGAGGCTTTGGAAAAGGCCTGGAGGCGAGCATGGGAGGAGGTGACAAGGGAGCTAGAGAGCAGGGAGGTCTTGAGAGGAACGAAGAGAGCGAGTAGGTTGGTATTTAGAGACCAAGCTAGTGATGTAGCTGGGGGCGAAATTGTGGATGGCTTTGTACGTAGTTGTTAGAATTTTGAATTTAATTCTTTGGCCGAGCGGAAGCTGTCTATCCTAATTATCTATTTATTGTTCATCATCATTCTACTTTTTAGTACATTTAAATTTGAAGTGCCTTTTGCTATGCTAAGGACCCTAATGCACTGAATATTCAAATAGTACACATTAGGAGTTTATGTACTTAGATTTTTTGTGCTCTTTTTACTGATTCACTGGTTTAGAGGTCTTGGAACATCAATAAACCACGCAAAACAATCCTCCCCCTGAGAAAGGATGTTTGCTCATTTTTTTCTACTTGTAGATTAATAGTTAATAATTCATTTAGAAATTATAAAAATGTATGACTAATTATAATTTTGACTTTAAAGCTAATATCCAAGCACCATACTTACAGCAGTGTGTAAGTACCTAAATATGATTTGGTATCAGCAGTTCTCTGTTCAGCAGAGCTTGGACTAGGAGAAGGAGAAGAAGTGCAAGGTCCAATCAGTTGTGCTTCAGCGCTCATACACTAATCAGGAAGATGTTGATAGCAGGAGAGAGCAAAACATTAAAAAGATGAGCTCATCAGTTTACTGCTTCTTTCTGCCTGTGCGGTCCAGTCACAGGTTCAGGGAGGTACAATACCTGGAAGTGTTACATAACTGCAGCAGACAAAAATCAGGCCTTCTGCCCTGCCAGTAAGGGTTGTGCCTTGTGCCGAGCAATGTACACCTCAGAACTGAATGGCCACAATAAAAAAAACCTTTGGCAGGTAAAACTGCTCTCATATATGTGTTTTATATGCACATTTAGCTATTTGCAAGGAATTTAAGTTTACATTTAAAGGGTGCCACTACTGCAAATAAAAGACTTAAATATTCAGCAATAAGCTGGATGCATAATTTAAATATTTTTTTTCAGAAGCAGGGTTGACAACTGAAATTATTTTTTTTATTTATTTATTTTTTACTAACAACCAACAATTACTGACAGTGGATGACATTTATTATTGCAACTAGGTATCAAATAATGTGTATTCCATATGCAAAAATGTTAGCACTAGTCTTTTGGACATGTCAGATTGTGAGCAACAGCTGTGTTTTTGCAGCCACATCATCCCAATTGACATCAATTCGACTGCCTTCACGGGGATAAAAGGAACACCTGTGCAGGTAAACATGGCATACTCTTTAGTGCACCCCATGTGAACGAGGCCTTAAGAAATACATGTAGATATTTTATATATACAGCGGGTAAAATAAGGATTAAATACGTCACCATTTTTCTAGGTAAATATATTTCTAAAGGTGCTATTCACATGAAATTTTAACCACATGTCGGTAACAACCCATACAGCTTGTGTGGATAAACTCTCCCAGCCACGCCCGTCATTAGCTGGTGTGTACTCCAGGCCTCGCTCCCAGGCCAGATGTGATGTCATACAGGACCCGGAAGTAGCGGTCTTATGCTTCTATGTATGTTTCACTAGAGCGGCATCTTCAGGAAGTGCTGGGCCGCCCTTTCTAGTTAAGTTTATATAATACAAGGATTACTCTGACTGGTTATCTCCAACAAAATGGAAAATATATAAACTGTCTATTGTATGGGCTACTAGATCATGGTTCCCACACAAGCTGCACATTCCACTGCGGCAAAAGGCACTTAACACAGATACAAAAACCTCAAGTTAAATTACAACTGAAAAAAATTATATATATATATATATATATATATATATATATATATATATATATATATATATATATAATATATATATATATAATATATATATATTCACTTAGACAATATAATAGTGATATGCATTTCCCCCTTTATTGATAAATCTAGTTAGAATATGGAAACCCATCTTAATAGGTGAGAATGGTCGTTTATAACAATCTATTTCTAGCATTTGTGAATACTATTCAGTGGGAGCCAGGTACAGCCCCATAAAGGGACCCAGGCTGTTTTTGATTATCCACTGACATATTTATATGATATAAACGAAATGAATAAACTCTAAATATTTTAATTCCAGATAATTAGAAATACAAATAAGATGGGTAGTGTTATTCCCCAAAACAGGGGATATCTTAACCGGTTCAATACAGGGCATTTTCACCCCCTTCCTTCCCAGACCAATTTTTAGTTTTCAGCGCTGTCGCACTTTAAACGACA
Organism: Aquarana catesbeiana; assembly: GCF_042186555.1. Taxonomy (NCBI): domain Eukaryota; kingdom Metazoa; phylum Chordata; class Amphibia; order Anura; family Ranidae; genus Aquarana; species Aquarana catesbeiana. Next base: position 371,803,643 of record NC_133324.1, on the reverse strand, counting down.
ATTTCGCGGTCGTGCGATGTTGTACCCAAACAAAATTTACGTCCTTTTTTCCCCCACAAATAGAGCTTTCTTTTGGTGGTATTTGATCACCTCTGCGGTTTTTATTTTTTGCGCTATAAACAAAAGAAGAGCGAGAATTTTGAAAAAAACAATGTTTTTTAATTTTTGCTATAATAAATATCCCAATTTAAAAAAAAAAAAAAACAAATTTTTTCCTCAGTTTCGGCCGATACGTATTCTTCTACATATTTTTAGTGAAAAAAAACGCAATAAGCGTATATTGATTGGTTTGCGCAAAAGTTATAGCGTCTATAAAATACGGGATAGATTTATGGCATTTAAAAAAAAAAAATATTTATTTATTTTTTTTTACTAGTAATAGCAGCGATCGCAATTTTTTTTCGTGACTGCGACATTATGGCGGACACATCGGACACTTTTGACACATTTTTGGGACCATTCACATTTATACAGCGATCAATGCTATAAAATTGCATTGATTACTGTGTAAATGTGACAGGCAGTGAAGGGGTTAACCACTAGGGGGCGGGGAGGGGTTAAATGTGTTTCCTAGGGAATGCTTCTAACTGTAGGGGGAGGAGACACACAAGGGGAGGAGACCGATCAGTGTTCCTCCGTTCTGGGAATACAGATCGCTCTCCTCTGAGCTGACAGGACGTGGATCTCTGTGTTTACACACAGAGATCCACGGTCCGGCCCGGTTAACGGGCAATCGCGGGTGCCCGGCGGACATCGCGGCCGCCAGGCACACGCACCGGGTCCCGAGCAAAGTGGCGGGCACGCGCGCGCCCCCTAGGCGGCCGGCAACCCGAGGCTGTCATATGACGTCCACTCAGGATGGGAGATCCCATCTGTGGACGTCATATTACTATGGCTGGGTAGGGAAGTGGTTAATATTGTAAAATTATATATTGGAATATGAAAAAATATAGAAAAATATGCTAAAAAATGTGAAAGATACAAAAATTAATAACCTTCTAGGGTGGAACAACATGTTCCTCAGAGGAGTTTTGAGGTAAAAAAAATTCCTCCTCTAAACCCCCCATTTAAGCCCCGCGTTTTAAGTATATTTCTATTTTAAAAAACTTGGAGTAAATTCATAAATAACCCAAGACTGAGGACCTCAATTCATCTAATAATCAGAAATAAAGCAGTTTAGATCAAAGTCTATATTTAATCCCAAAGGGTTTAGGGTTTGGAGCTCCTGTATGCATTGGGTTTCGATTTGGGATACCTTCCTACACATGTCTGTACCCAGTGTTTGCATACCTTGTCTATGCCAGAAAGTGATTTTAACCAAAAGTGATTGGACACACTGGGGGTTATTTACGAAAGGCAAATCCACTTTGCACTGCAAGTGCACTTGAAAGTGCAGTCGCTCTAAATCTAAGGGGTAGATCTGAAATGAGTGGAAGCTCTGCTGATTTTTCATCCAATCATGTGCAAGCTAAAATGCTGTGTTTTTTATTTTCCTTGCATGTCCCCCTCCACAGCGACTTTACTTCCAAGTCCAGTTTTACTGCAGTATATTGAAGTGCATCAGTGCAGTTTTACTGCAGTATATTAAAGTGCGTCAGTGGAGTATGTCTGTGTAGTGAGTTCTCAAGTTAAAGTGCACCAAACACCACTTTCCATTGATTAAAGTGCATCCAAGTACACATTATCTGGGAAGCCAACAAGGAGAGGCAGATGTTCCCATGGCACTGTGAGGGGGCTAGCAGCGTCTGTGCCACAGGCAAAGTTAGACATGGTCCGTTCTCAGGCAGGGCACCATTTCTTTGGTTTAGTGATGTTGCCTGTGCTATCCTGCCACAGCATGAAGAGGAGGTGGTGGACTGGCTTACTAAACCATCCTCATCCTCTGTCACCCAAACAGAGACTAGTGTGCAGTCCACCAAAGCTGCCAGAGTGGCTTATTCTGCCTCCTTGTCCACAGCTACTCCTGCCATAGCGCCAGCATCACGCATCGAGGAGTCAACTGAGTTATTTGAACATAGCGTCAGCCACTTGATCCTTGACGATGCACTTGACTTTGATTCAGGTTCTATACACAGTACAGATGCTCCACTTTACAGGCAGACTTATGCCGCTTACACACAATTGGGATTTTGGTCGGAAAAAGATATGATGGCTTTTCTGGTGGGATTCCGCTCAAGCTTGCCTTGCATACACACGGTCACACAAAAGTTTGCTGAACTTTTGACCATCAAGAACGCGGTGATGTATAACACTACGACGAGCCGAGTAAATTAAGTTCAATGCTTCCGAGCATGCGTCGAATTGTTTCTGAGCATGCGTAGGAATTTTGCGTGTCAGAATTGCTACAGCTGATCGCATTTTCGGATAGGAACTTTTTCCGACCGAAAAATTGAGAGCATGCTCTCAGTCTGTTGCTGGCTGGAATTCGGCCAGCAAAAATCCGATGGAGCATACACACGGTCGCATTTTCTGACCAAAAGCTCTCGTCTGTCTTTTGCTGGCCGAATTTCCGATCGTGTGTGCGCGGCATAAGGGAACCCCCCAGGCGCTATATTTAAAGTAATTTTTATTATTTCTCTCTAAGCATCAGTAAATCACATGTCTGATCTGAGGTCTGAGTCAGAGAGGGTGGGGTGGTCAACCCGAGGTGGAAAGCGTCCACCTCCAGGTGGCTCCCAGGGCCATTGACAGGCCAGCCAGCGGTGGCCGGCACTGTCCCCGGCATCCAACCCGCTCCAGGAGGCACCCAATTATTTTAATTTAAAAAATTATGTGTTTTACAATTTTTTTTCCATTGATACATATCCCTCAGGGCAGTATCCGGACCTCCATATCCTTTGCATGCCCAATAACTTGCACCTAAGCCCTCAAAATGGGCACTTTTGATTTTTCCAGTTTGGGCCTCATAGACTTCAATGAAGTTTGTTATTCGGCTGCGAATTTTCGCAATGTTCATGAGTTCTGGCGCGAACTGAACAAAGGGTCGGACGGCCCATCTCTAATTGTACTTCTACATTCAAGAAATGAATTGCTTGTTAGTGCCATGTACTCGTGAATTTAATAACATATTGATTGGAATTTAGGTATTGTAGGAAGGCCTTCATTTCCTCCTGTGGTCCCTACCATAGTAAAAAAATGTTGTCTATATAACTCCTGTACAGTTTCAATTGGGGTCATTCTTTTGCAAAGATCTCTTCTTCCTCCCATTTATTTAAAAAGATGTTAGCGATGCTCAGGGCGTATCTAGGCGTATTTGTGGGGATGGCGGACGTGGCCACGCCTCCTGATGACATTTTGATGACAAAACGCATAGGGGTGGGCACACGGGTCATGTTTTGACATCACTCCTGCCGAGTGGAATGCATGGGGGCTCCAGGATAGGGCGGAGCAATGGTGAACATGAATTACACAGAAAATACAGCTGGCAGATCATTCCTAATGCCGGGACAAGATACTTTAGCATGTGAGTGATACTTGGTTTCTATAGTTTTTTTATAATAATAAACGGTATCACACTTTTCTTTTGTGTATTTTGGAGACTTGGTAGATCACCAGGAGCTTTGGGGCTTTTTGTATTAAATACTTGGCTTCTTTTTTGTTCAGAATACCTTTTTTTTTGGTTTCCCTTCCTTAATATTTTTTTCTAGTTTTATCTTTAATTTACGTGTGGGGTCTCCCGGTAATTTATCATATGTATTAGTGTCTTGTAAAATATGCCTTGTCTCTTTTTCAGATTAAGGAGAATACACTATTGGCAATGGTAGGTGCAGAATCCCTCTATACCAATATCAGGCAATCGGATGCCCTTAGGGCGGCCAAGTGGGTACTAGAGAGTTACTCTGTGTTAAGACCACCTCAAATAGATTTTATTGTCGAAGCTTTAGAGGTGGTTATGGCCAATAATTTTTTCTGGTACAAAAGGGACTTCTTTAATCAGAGTGTGTACAGCATTAGGGGCTAGATACACCCCCAGTATCGCCAACATCTTTTTAAATAGGTGGGAGGAAGAAGAGATCTTTGCAAAAGAATGGCCCCAATTAATAATGCACGGTAGGTATATAGACAACATTTTTCTAATATGGGAGGGACCACAGGAGGAATTGGAGGCCTTCCTACAATATCTAAATTCCGATCAATATGCTATTAAATTCATGAGTACATGGCACTGATAGGCAATTCAGTTCTTGGATTTAGAAGTATATAGGGCAGGTACTAAATTGGGGACCTGCCACTCATTTGAAAGAAATGGACGGAAATGGGTATATCTCCACCAGAAGCTGTCACCATCCGGGCTAGGTGAGAACTATACCTAAAGGGCAATTTATGCGGATAAAGTGCAATTGTGATAGACAGGAGGATTTGTATGGCACAAGCCATTCTGTTAATTAATAGATTTTAAGAAAAGGGCTATAGGAAACAGGATTTAGAAAAAAACAGATTGTGTAAATAATATGATCAGGGACCCCCTCCTGGTACCAAAACCTAGGGATAAAAATAATTTTGACGTAGCTTTTGTGTCAGGGTATAATCTTCAGTATAAGAAAGTGGGAAAAAGTGTTAGAAAACACTGGCTCATATTGTTAAGGGACAAGGGACAGAAATGTTTGGATCCATGTGTCAGGAAAGGTGTCTGCATAGTACAGCTGCTGTTTCCAGACATACACATGTGTGTAGGTGCCAACAAGGAACAAGCAGAGCAGTTACGGGCACATATGTGAACACGCATGTGCAAACGGGATTGCGCAAACGCGATTGCGCGTTCGCGCGTCTGTCACCAGGACTGGCGCCAAACGGCCTATTTAAAGAAGCTTCAGTATTGTCTAATTGCTGCTTGGTCTACAGCTTTTGTGTAAGTTTTGATTCCAGTGTTGACTTCTGATCCTGATCTGGCTTGCTCTCAACTATCCTTGTCTGCTACCTGCTCTGACCCCTTGCTTTATCCCGGACTCTGTCTCAGCCTGCTGCTCCTGTTATTCTGTATCTGTTGCCAAACCCTGCCTGTGACCTGACTACGCTTCTGCCTGCTGTGTATGTCTGATCTGCCTGCCAGTTACTGACCCAGCTCGACTGACCCTGCTTCTAGCTCCTTCAGCCTGCTACAGCTCCTTCAAGTCCAGCTCAGCACCTCCGGGTTCCTGCTTCCTCTTGTGCATCCACAGTCTGTCATCAGCCAAGTCTGCCAGCCTGTCGGCTGTCCACCTGCCTGCTACCAGCCAAGTCTGGCTTCCTGCCCGTGGGTTCCTGGCTACTATCTGTATGTCTGGACTGATCTTAGGCACTCTTACCCTGCCATGCTACTGGGGCTGCTGTCTCACCATCAGTGGTCTTCAAGCCGGAGCTGTACGAGAGGTCTTCCTCTACACGTCAGGCTCACCAACCAGGTACGTGACAGTACCAAGCAGCCATGACTGAGCTTGAAGGAGGAATCTCTCCCTTACATGAAGTCTGCCAGAGTCTTGCAGGCCTTACACAAGTCATCAAGACTCTGCAGGCTCTTGTGTGAAGTCTGGACTAGTGACAAGGGAAACGCCACCTTTGCTGACTATTACCCCTACCAATCATAAGGAACTTTTACACCTAGATGCAATCTATTCACCCCTGTTTCCTGTTATTTTGGGCCTACCATGGCTGCAGGCCCATAATCCTCATATTGAGTGGAAATCAGGTAGTATCAAGTACCAGTCATCATACTGTCAGGAGAACTGTCTATCAGAACCCGCTGTGTCACCCTCTACTCTGCTATGTGTGGACATTGATGCTGAACTCTGCCAAAAGGTGCCCGGGCCCTATCATGAATATCTGGATGCACACTGTGCAGAGGACACAGGGTGGCTTTTGCCAATTATGGCTCAGGGGGTTTAGTACACGCCCCACACTATATAAGGCCGCCTGCATGGCGGCCTTGTGTAGTGTGTTGTGGCGGCGGCGGAGGAGAGATAGACAGAGAGACAGTGTCATTTGATTTAAGTTAGATAGAATAGGCAGGCGAGTCAGTTAGCTGCACTTATAGTGTATTGTGTGTGTGTATATATATATATATATATATATATATTTTATTTGCATCCCAGGTGTTGTGTGTGTGTGTGTGTGTGTGTGTATATATGTATATATATATATATATATATATATATATATATATATATATATATATGTGTGTGTGTATGTATGTATGTATGTATGTATGTATATGTATATATATATATATATATATATATATATATATATATATATATATATATATATATATATATATATACATATATATATATATATATATATATATACACACACACACTGTATTCAGTTTAGCTAGATCCGTTCCTGTTATTCTCTTCCTGCAGGCAGGTGTTTTTACAATATTTACAGCTACCTGAAGAAAATTGCTGGTGTTCTTCTGATCCTATTAGTCCTATTAGCTACAGTATTTACAGTTAGTGTAGTGCGTCCTCTGTACAGTGTGCGCCTAAAGCTACCTGAAGAAAATTGGTGGTGTTCTTCTGATCCTATTAGTAACGCAGGCAGCTGCAGTATTTACAAGTTAGTGTAGTGCGTCCTCTGCACAGTGTGCACCTAAAGCTACCTGAAGAAAATTGGTGGTGTTCTTCTGATCCTATTAGTAACGCAGGCAGCTGCAGTATTTACAAGTTAGTGTAGTGCGTCCTCTGCACAGTGTGCACCTAAAGCTACCTGAAGAAAATTGGTGGTGTTCTTTTGATCCTATTAGTACCGCAGGCAGCTGCAGTATTTACAAGTTAGTGTAGTGTGTCCTCTGCACAGTGTGCACCTAAAGCTACCTGAATAAAATTGGTGGTGTTCTTTTGATCCAATTAGTACCACAGGCAGGCAGCTGCAGTATTTACAGTTAGTGTACTGCGTCCTCTGCACAGTGTGCACCTAAAGCTACCTGAAGACAATTGGTGGTGTTCTTGTGATCCTATTAGTACCACAGGCAGGCAGTTGATTCTGCTAGCTGCAGTATCAGTATATATATATACATCCCAGCTTTGTGCAGCTACATCTCACTGCAGGCCATTAGTATGTCTGGAAGGCCAACAAGAAGAGGCAGACAGTCACAAGCCAATAAAATAGGGCAAGCAGGCTCTGTGTCTAGAGGCAACAGTGCTGGTGGTGGAGATGGTGCATCCTTATCAGCACGTGGCTGTGGGACACGCTTGTCCTTTTTTTTGGCAGCTGGCCGTGTTGAGCCGCAACATGCGGAAGACTTGGTAGAGTGGATGATCAAGCTGTCCTCATCCTCCTTCCTCTCTCACCCAAGGGTACTTTGTCTGGCAAAGCAGCTGCCAATGCGGCCTCTTCCCTCAGCTCAGTGGTATCAATCACTCCTTCCCTAGCCTCACCATGTCCTCCTGAGGAGTCCTCGAACTGTTTGACCACAGTGTTGGGTACATGCTCCAGGAGGATGCCCAGCGTTTTGAAGGCTCCAATGATGGTACCCAGCTAGAGGAAGGCAGTAACGTGAGCCCAGAGAGAGGGGGTGCCCAAGAAGGACAGCAATCTGGCAGTCATGTTCTCCCAGCTGCAGCATACTGCTAGGTTTGCTCCAGTGATGAGGAGGGAGGGGATGATGAGGAAGTCACGGACTCCACGTGGGTGCCTGATAGGAGAGAGGAGGAGGAGGCACATCTCCAGGATGCCCTCCAGGGGTCAGCTTAAGGGCAGCACACCGACTGCATCACACTGCAGAGCTCTGCATGTGCAGGACACTGCTGTCTCTGCACGTTATTCCAAAAGTAATTTGGTGTGAGCCTTTTTTAAAGACAAATGCATCAGATCCCACCGCTGCTATTTGCAACATATGTCTCAAACTGCCAGGTTTGCTCCAGTGATGAGGAGGGAGGGGATGATGAGGTCACTGACTCCACGTGGGTGCCTGATAGGAGAAAGGAGGAGGAGGCACATCTCCAGGATGTCCTCCAGGGGCCAGCTTAAGGGCAGCACACCGCAGAACTCTGCATGTGTAGGACACTGCTGTGTCTGCACGTTATTCCAAAAGTTCTTTGGTGTGGGCCTTTTTTGAGACGAATGCATCAGATCCCACCACTGCTATTTGCAACATATGTCTCAAGCGTATCTCGTGTGGCCAAAACATCACCCGCTTGGGCACCACATGCTTGACCAGACATATGTCGACCTGCCATGCAGTTCGTTGGCAAGCGTACCTAAAAGACCCACACCAAAGAACAAAACGGACCTCTCCTTGCTCCCCATCAGCTGGGATCTCCAACCCCACTATATCTTCAGTCCTCTCTGAAACTTGCACTGAGAGAAATGAAGGTGTAGAATTAGGTGTGTCACAGCCAAGCACTTGCGGGCAAACTGCTATCGGTACACTGACGTCAGGTTGTACCAGGCAAATTTCCCTGCCCCAGCTGCTGCACCGCCGAAAGAAGTTTGCTCCCAGCCATCCACATGCCCAGCGGTTGAATGCTAGCTTGGCTAAATTGCTAGCACTTCAACTGCTGCTTTTCAGGTGGTAGACTCTGCTTGTAGAATGTGCGTTTCCTCAGTGGCAGGTTCCCAAACGCCACTTTTTCTCACGGAAGGCGATTCCAGCCCTCTACTGGCATGTGGAAGGCAATTTCTTGGCCTCGCTGGACAGGGCGGTCAGCGGTAAGGTGCATATTACCACTGAATCATGGTCCAGCAGGCATGGACAGGGACATTACCTATCTTTCATCGCGCACTGGGTGACTCTTCTGGCAGCTGGGAAGGATGCAGGACAGGGTGCAGTAGTGTTGGAGGCTGTTCCGCCACCATGCCTCCAAAATTCTACTAGTGGTGATTCTGCTACACCTCTCTCCTCCACCCCTCCTCTTCTTCTTCCTCCATGGCCTTTTCCTGTGCTGATTTGTCCTCAGAACCAGCGGTGCTCCGTAGGCATTCAAGGGGCTACGCAACCACGCAGGCAAAAAGATGCCATGCGGTGCTTGAACTGGTGTGCTTGGGGGACAGGAGCCACACTGGGGCAGAGATTCTGTCAGCTCTGCAGGGGCAGGTTCAGAGGTGGTTGACGCCACACCAGCTTAAGCCTGGTATGGTGGTTTGGGACAATGGCACCAACCTCCTCTCCGCCCTCCGACAGGGACAACTGACCCACGTGCCCTGTTTGGCTCACATCCTTAACTTGGTGGTGCAGTGGTTCTTGGGCAGGTACCCGGGCTTACAGGATGTCCTGAGGCAGGCCAGGAAAGTCTGTGTGCATTTCCGCAGGTCATATAATGCTAGTGCTCAGCTGGCTGACCTCCAAAAGGATTTTAACCTGCCCAAGAACCGCCTAATCTGTGACATGCCCACCAGGTGGAACTCAACATCTGCCATGCTGCAGCGGCTGCACACGCAGCAGAGGGCCATCAATGAGTACCTATGCAACTATGGCACCAGGACAGGATCAGGGGACCTTGGTTTTTTTTTCCCCACGCCAGTGGGCCATGATCAGGGATGCATGTACTGTCCTGTCACCATTTGAGGAGGCCACAAGGATGGTGAGCAGTGACAGTGCATGCATCAGTGACACTATCCCTCTTGTCCACCTGTTGGAGCACATGCTGCGTGGAATAATGGACAGGGCACTTGAGGCAGAACAGAGGGAGGAAGAGGAGGACTTCTTTACATCTCAAGGCCCCCTTTATCCAGACAGTGTTCCTGCGTGCCTGCCGATCACACAGGAAGAGGATGAGGAGGAGGATTGTGTCAGCATGGAGGTGGAGCCTGGCACTCAGCATCAGCAGCAGTCTTCAAGGGATCATTTACAGTCCGAAGAAACCCATGGACTTGTACGTGGCTGGGAGGAAGTGGCTACGGATCATGTTGTCCTTAGTGACCCAGAGGAATCTGGACCAAATGCCTCAGCAAACCTACGCTGCATGGCCTCCCTGATCCTGCAAAGCCGGCGGAAGGATCCTCGTATTTGCGGTATCAAGGGAAGGGATGATTACTGGCTGGCAACCCTTCTTGATCCACGTTACAAGAGTAAGGTTGCAGACCTTATCTTGCTGTCGTAGAGGGAGCAGAGGATGAAACATCTTCAGGAGGCCTTGCAGAAAGGTTTGTGTAACGCGTTTCCAGAGACTGGGAGGTTACAATTTCCTGGTCTTCCTGGACAAAGTGTTGCTGAGACTTTGGTCAGTCACAGAAGGAGAGGTGGAGAAGGTGGCTGTCTGACCGATGCGTTCAGACAATTTTTTAGTCCGCAGCCCCAAGGTCTGATCGGTTCCAGCAACCATCGCCAGCGTCTGATTCACATGGTGCAGGATTATCTAGGGGCAAGATCAGACTTGGACACCTTTCCCACCAAAAATCCTCTGCGTTACTGGGTCTTGAGGATGGATCACTGGCCAGAGCTTGCACAGTATGCAATTGAGCTACTGGCCTGTCCTACATCCAGCGTTCTTTCAGAACGCACATTCAGTGCTGCTGAAGGCTTTGTAACAGATCATAGGGTGCGCCTGTCCACCGAATCGGTCAATCGGCTGACCTTCATAAAAATGAATCAGTCTTGGATCACCAACAACCAAGCACCTGATGCTGATGTAACCGAATATTTTTTTTTTTTAATGTGAGATCCCTTCAAGACTGCCTATGCTGATGCTGAGTGACTATCCTGTTATTCTCAGTGACAATCCTCTTCCTCCTCAATTTTCATGCTGATAGCTTGTAAGAACATTTTTGATTCTGGGCACCGCCACCAGTGGCCAAGGCCCAATTTTTCTGCCCCTGTTTAACAGGGGCGTGTAATTACAATTTTTGATGCAATACTTTGCAGCAGGGCTCATTCCTGCGCTCCAACTATAGTATCTGTGAGGGGTTGCAGTGTTGTGGCACCAGCACCTGTGCCCAAGGCCCAATTTTTCTGCCCCTGTTTAACAGGGGCATATAATTACAATTTTTGATGCAATACTTTGCAGCAGGGCTCATTCCTGTGCTCCAACTATAGCATCTGTGAGGGGTTGCAGTGTTGTGGCAGCAGTGACTAAGGCCCAATTTTTCTGCCCCTGTTTAACAGGTGCATGTAATTACAATTTTTGATGCAATACTTTGCAGCAGGGCTCATTCCTGCGCTCCAACTATAGTATCTGTGAGGGGTTGCAGTGTTGTGGCACCAGCACCAGTGCCCAAGGCCCAAATTTTCAGCCCCTGTTCAACGGGACATGTAATTACAATTCTTGATCTAATGTTTCACAGCAGGGCCCATTCCTGCGCCCACCAAGAATAACTGTGAGGGCTTACATTGTTGTGGCACCAGCACCACTACCACCACCAAAGGCCCAATTTTTATACCACTGTTCAACAATGGCATGCAATTACAATTCTTGATCTAATATTTCACAGCATGGCCCGTTCCTGCGCCCACCAAGAGTAACTGTGAGGGCTTACAGTGTTGTGGCAACACCAACACCTAAGGCCCCAATTTCTGCAGAGTATATAGGGCAGGCCCCTACTTTCAAACATCCAACTTACAAACGACTCCTACTTGCAAACGGAAGGAGACAACAGGAATTGAGATGAAATCTACCCCTAGGAAGGGAAATTCTCTCCTGTAAGAGTTAATATGGGAAAAAAACGTGTCTCCTCTTCATTTTCAAAAAACATTTGTCATTGGGACAGAAAGTGAGGTGAAATCTTCTGAAGAGAGCAAAACAACTGTTACAGGGGTGATAACCCTTCCCTATGTTTTCCAAAAAGCTGGAGCTACACTTTAAAAATGTACCAGTTCAAAATTACAAACAGATTCTACCTAAAAAGAAAACCTACAGTCCCTGTATTGTTTGCACCGCCTGTATACTTCTGTTCAGAGTATATAGGGCCTGGGGGCCCCACGCCTTTCCTTTTTTTTTAATTTGGGTGCAGGGTTCCCCTTAATATCCATACAAGACCCAAAGGGCCTGGTAATCTCACTGATTTTCATCCATATTGCCGAGACCCGACATTACATTAAAGCCGCAAGCAGTTTTAAATTACTTTTATTCCTTTAAAAATGTCATTTTGTGCAGGGACTGTTCTAAGCACGGGAAACACGTGCCACTTTACAGGCATACTATAGACATTCCCCCAGGTACAATATTTAAAGTACTATTTCACTTTTTTTTTCACTTTAAGCATCATTAAAATCACTGCTCCCGAAAAAACGGCCGTTTTTAAAACTTTTTTTTGCATTGATACATGTCTCCTGGGGCAGGACCCGGGTCCCCAAATCCTTTTTAGGACAATAACTTGCATATTAGCCTTTAAAATTAGCACTTTTGATTTTGAATGTTCCAGTCCCATGGACGTTAATGGGGTTCTAAAGTTCGCGCAAACTTTCAGTCCGTTCGCAGGTTCTGGTGCGAACCAAACCGGGGGGTGTTCGGCTCATCCCTCGTGCCCACCAGTGCTGCCTAACAGTGCCCATCAGTGCCGCCTAAAAGTGCTCATCAGTGCCACATATCAGTGCACCTATCAGTGCCCATAAGTGCGGCATATTAGTGCCTCCTCATCAGTGCCACCAAATCAGTGCCCACCAGTTCAGCCTATCAGTGCCCATCAGTGCCACCTCATCAGCGCACATCAGTGAAGGCGAAAAATTACTTCCAAAATTTACTCACAGTTAAAAAGTAAAAAAACATTTCTTTTTTTCAAAATTTTTGCTCATTTATTTTTTTGTAAAAAATAAAAAACCCAGCAGTGATTAAATACCACCAAAAGAAAGCTCTATTTGCGTGAAGAAAATTATAAAAAAATTTGTTTGCGTACAGTGTAGCACAACTGCGCAATTGTCATTCAAAGTGCGACAGCGCTGAAAGCTGAAAAATGGCTTGGGCAGGAAGTGGGTGTAAGTGCCCAGTAGGCAAGTGGTTAAAAGAAGCCACAAACTCTGGATACCTCAAGACAACAGATTTTTGCGTCTCCCATAGAGGGTTTGCCCAGGCCAAGGCTCTCTCAGAAAGCAAACATATCACGAAACCTACTTTGCTTCTGTCCGTGGGAAACGCCTGGGGCAGCATCTCAAAGTATATCTCAATCTGGTTGAGAAACCCTCTGCATTGGACTGAATCGCCCCCAAATCGCTGTGGAAGTGGAGCAGAACCAGACATACCTCTTATAGAGGTAATATTCGAGGTAGGTGCCTGCACAGAGACTGGAGCAGCAGCAGGGACAGCCTGCAACACAGGTTGTACCGGAGAAGCCACAGTGGGAGATTCCAGGTGAGCCGTGCGACTCAGGAGCATTTGAAACGCCATGGCAAACTGATCCATGCGGTGATTCTGCTCATGCAATCTGGAAAAAATATTACTAACAAGTCGATTGACTGCATCTTCTGAATTCATGGCCTTCGTCTACTGTCAGAAACCATGAATCAGACTGAGACAGTTAAGTCAAGTACAGTTAAATCACACTTGTTTAATAATAATAATAAAAAGGTAAACAGAGTAAAAGTAGTCAAAACATAGCCAGAGTTCAGGAACCGGAATGGATAGTCAGACAAGCTAATACGTCAGGGAGCCAGAGATGAGCGTAGTAGAACAGCAAGCAGGATCTGGAGCCAGAAGGAATGTCAGCCAAGCAAGTCTTTAACAGGAACACAGGAGAGCATCTCTAGAGATGTGACCAAGGCGAAGGCAGAGATCATCTGGGCTGGATGGCTTAAGTAGGCAGGACTGATAAGCAGGATATCATCAACAGGTGAGTCACTGTGGAGAGAAAGGAGCTGGCAATTAGCCAACAGCCGACTTGTAGTGCAAAGTGGATTTGCCTTTTGTAAATAACCCCCTATGTGTTCTGAGTTTCTTTTGATATTGGTATTTAGCAATGCCTTTTTTCTTTGTCACCATAATATATAGTCCGTCACCTTGGCCACTGGTGTAGCATGAAGGGGTGCAGGAGTTGCCATGGCGACCCTGTATTTAGCTCCAGGGGGCCGTGGCTCCCTGCTCTCATTGTGCTGTTTTTTTCAAACACAAAATCCTGGAAACAGAATCCAGGTCCAATCCACCTTGTGTCTCCCAGGGCCCCAACTGAGCTCTGTAATCCAGTCAAGAGCTTCTAGTTTGCCTTCTCCCCAGACCACACCCCTCTGCTGCTCTTATTGGCTGAAGGCAAGAAGTCTGAGTTAATTAGCAGCCCAGGAGAGGAGCTTCTGTAACCCAGGTAAGAGACACGCTGCTGTGCAGGAGAGTTCTCTCATGTGGGCACAGATTAGAACAGGCGCACTGACACTGCATCTGGCCTGCCAGCACAGACGCAACACAGACTCACAGACAGAAAAGTTTTGTAATGTAAACTATCCTAACACCACCTGAGAGGCCCCCTTCTTCCACCAACCTGAAATGGGGACTTATGTTGAGAGGTACTCTGTGATGAAGGGGCTCTGATGTGATAATGGGGGCTCTGATGTGATAATGGGGGCTCTGATGTGATAATGGGGATTCTGATGCGATAATGGGGGCTCTAATGTTATGGAGGGGGCTCTGATGTGGAATGGGGGCTCTGATGTGATAATAGGGGCTCTGATGTGATAATGGGGGCTCTGATGCGATAATGGGGGCTCTAATGTGACGGAGGGGGCTCTGGTGTGATAATGGGGGCCCTGATGTGATGGAGGGGGGTCTAAATGTGATAATGGGGACTCTGATGTGATGGAGGGGGCTCTAAATCTGATAATGGGGACCCTGATGTGATGTTGGGGACTCTGATGTGAAATGGGGGCTCTGATGTGATAATGGGGGCTCTGATGTGATGGAGGAAACTCTGATGTGAAATTGAGGACTCTGATGTGACATGGGGGCTCTGCTGTGATGATGGGAGCTCTGCTGTGATGATGGGGGCTCTGATGTGATGGAGGGGACTCTAATGTTGTAGAGGGTGCTCTGATGTGATGGAGGAGGCTCTGATGTAAATTGAGGGCTCTCATGTGATAATGGGGACTCTGTCCATTGCTCTACTGACTGACAATATCCACTAAGGTGGGCAAAGTTTCGATTTTTGAGGCATCATTTGTTTTAATCTTTCTCTCAGACCCCTTTCACACCGAGGCAGTTTTCAGGTATTTTAGTGCTTTAGATAGCGCCTGTAAAGCTCCTTAAAACTGCCTCTCATGCCTCCCCAGTGTAAAAGCCTCAGTGCTTTCACACTGGGGTGGTGCGCTTGTGGGATGGGGAAAAAAGTCCTGCAAGCAGCATCTTTGGGGCAGTGTGGGAGCGATGTATACACCACTCCTCCACCACCCCTGCCCATTGCATTGAATAGGCAGTGCTTCTGAAATGCCTGAAAAGTGCTTCGGATTCGCCACAACACAGGCATTTTTAACCCCTTCTTGGGGGTTAAAAACACCCTGCTAGAACGAGCAGCACTTTACCGCTAATGCAGAGCGGCCCTAGTAAGTTTTTCCTAATATTAAGTTTAGCCTTGCTGGTTAATTTCTTAAATAAGGATGCTGAACCCCCGGAGATCTTTGACAACTTTCATATTATTCAGGTAGGTCTCCACTCCTCAGAGGTTGTCTGCTCCGGATTACACCGTGTCAGTGGGTAAAAGTGCTCGCTGTGTCACCTTGTGTAGGTAATTCAGTAAATGACTGGGAACACCAAGGTCCATCCTGGGCACTCTGAGTGTCCAGCTTCACCTAGACAGAGTGACGGGGCAAGCACGCTGTAAAAACAGCAGATAATAATGGTGGGGGGCCCCAGGTCAGCTTTTGCATTGGGGCAGGGCCCACAAGCTTTAAGCAATGCCTCTGGCCTTGGCTATAAACAAGGGCCTCCCCGTCCCATGTGCTTGATAGAGCAGACTCACACATTCAAGATAATCACACACTTGAGATCGAAACCGTTACCTAAAAATGCAATTTACCTGGCTGAGTAAAAAAAACCACAGGGACTTCCCGTAATCCACAGCAGTTTCCACTATATTTTCACATGTGGTAATGTGTTAGTGGTAAAGGATAAACTTCCCACTCTCACACTTTCGCTTATAAGTGTGTTCACTTACCATGGACTCAATCACTTACCACATCCAATTTACACATTAAAACACTTAGGTGGATATAGCAGCCGTTAAGGTAAAATACCTTGATCTTCTTGAGGCCGAAGCCTTGTAAAGCAGCAACCCTAACTCCTAGGAATCCACGCATTCAAAAGGTTAGTGTGGCATTACTATGGACATATGTTGTAAGGGGTAGGGTTGTGGGGTGGTTGTCACACCCTCCATGTATCACTCATCTTTGGGCGCCAAGGTTCACATGAGAGGCCTACCCCGATGTGGGTTCTTCTGGGCTATGCTAGGCACTTTGTACAGGGTCACTGCCTTACACATGGGGTACCTTTGCCTGAAAACACAACTGCATTCTAATAAACTCTCTTGATGTAACATACATGCACCCTGGTCACTTGTGCATTTAGGCGGGACACCCAGAGCCAATGTCCTCTCCAACTGTCCAGCGTATCACCGCTACCTCACTCCCAGTAATGGTATGGAGCCCCTAGCGCTGACTTCATGCATGCACTTCACTTAATTCTTCCTCTTCTGTACCTGTGTACAGGGTGCTGCTCTTCTCCCTATGGGAGACTCATCTGCTCATGGAGAGAGTGCCAACAACTCCTCCTGCGAGAAGCTATCCCACCTTGCACATGTACATGCTTAGAACAGGCTGCTAGTGAAACCTTTGTTACCCTTGGTAACCACTGTATCTTCATTATCCAGTGTGTTAAACTGACCCAAGCTGTAGACTATACATGTCAGTTACTTGCATTACACCCTTTGAGCATCTTCCGATCAGGCAAAGTTTCAAAAGTTTTACAGGAATAATTTAGCACTATGAGGTAACAGGTAAAGGTCCAAAATAAAGTGCAGTCTTTTCCGTAACATCCCTAGTCCCTAACTTCAGGCTTGTGACTACAAGTGTCAGCAATCTACTCTAGTAGCGAGAACTCAGATTCCGCTATGACACTAGTGATCCAGACTCCTGCAACGGCAACGAGCAGCACATCTCTCTACCTCTGGGCCCCAGGCCCCTTGGATATGGATCCAATGTTCCTGTTCCTTTACTAACACACAGAGCCAGTGGGAAAATAATTAACCATATCCTTCCCAACCAGGACAGCGTTAACCTCTACCTGCCTACACACGGAAGGATAAAACCTAAAATAAATAACTACTTCTTACAGAAGTTCTTGAATGGTGTATAGAGTTGAGATTTCACACCTGCTCCACACACAATTGTGAGAATACTCATGCCTTTGTTTGAAGAGTTCAAGTTGCTAGGTAGGCCTTGGAGCTCAAGTTTCAACCCATCTGACTGAACGGCACAATTTAAATCAGTGGCGGCCTGAGGGGTGTAGTCCCCCTAATCTATGCGCCCAGCCCCTAATCTACATGCAGGGCACCGGACGCATGGATTCCAATGGGGGTTTTCTTTTTAGAAGCACGTGATTAGAGCCTGAGGCTCTAATTGGCTTCAAAAAAGGGTGGGCTGGGGCGCAAAGCATTGTGCCCCAAGCACACCCAGTTGTGTGACAATAGTGAATTAATATTCGATATTGAGTTATAATGACTGTGCAGAATGTAGAAAAAAAATTCTCTAAGCGTCTTCCAGGGCAGCCCATGAGACCTAGGGCTCCTCCTACCAGGACAGGAAACCCGTTACCCCCACCAGATAAAAGGGCGGTTCTCCAGGCCCCATGTCAGTTATTAGTGTTTCCTCCGGACGGAGGGTAACATGTTCCTGGAACCTGGTCCCCTAGGTCTCATTAGCAGGAGCTCTAATGGCTCTAATAGCTGTTTGGGGTGTATCACTGACCTTTCTCCTCTGCCAGAAGCAGCATCTCAGCTGGGGAAGTTGATTGTACTGCTGTTCCCTGTTCTCAGTGCCTGGAGAGGGTCAAGACCGAGGTGATGTTGGGCCCCATAGCGCAGGTTGCATAGGCAGCACGGTGGCATCCTTTCCCCGCTGACAGCGTGGTTTGTATGTGCAGGGGAAAGAGAAAGCCGCGGCGCTTGAGGGGGTGGAGCTACTGCGCTCCAAGCTGGCCCACAGGAAGTATCCAGCGAGGGTCACTTCCAGGGCATGTGACATCATCATTGGGTGCCGGAGATGCTGGTTCCAGTCTCCATAAACGGCGCAAACAGGGGACCCTGGCTGCTGGTGTTTGAATGGTGAAGAAGCAGCAGAGGCTGTGGACTACCAGAGGGGCAGGATGGAGTCTTCTGCAGTACCTACACAGGCAGTGGATGGTGTCTCCAACACCAGCACCTCACAGGTAAGCCAGGAGTGTTTTGTCACCCTCTTGCTATCCTTGTGAGTGTTCCCCCCCCCCCAGTAGGATTTGGTGTAAGGGGACACATTTTCCTCCCTCCTGCATGAGGTGTTTCGGAGTGACTTAAAGTTACATTATGGGTCATTTATTTTGTCTTTCAGACCAAGACCCAGGACAAGGCCCAAGCGCAGCCACCAAAAAGGAAATGTGCGGTTTGCATGGAGCAAAGCAGTTTGCCGCACCTGTATAGAAGGCCTAGTAAAGGATGACCCAGTAGCCTTCTGTCAGAAAATGCTGACTTCTGTTAGAGATGAGCTTACGTCTACCTTTAGCTCATTTAAAACTCTAATTGACAAGTTCCAGGCTCCTGCAGAGGGTCCGTCTCCAATTAGGGCTTCAGTCGGTAGCGCTCCACAGCTGGGTGCAGAGAGTGAAGACTCTGAGGCTGAAGCCAGATCTACCCGTTCTTCACCGGAAGAATCAGGGTCAGATACAGGGCCCAGGGATAGAGAATCCACAAGGGGCTTGAGGTTTAAGTTATTTTTAGAGGACATAGATGACTTATTCAAGGCTATCTATACAACACTTGAGATGGAAGAGGAGGAGGTACAATTGTCTAAACATGACCTTATGTACAAAGGTTTGCATAAGAAGAAGTCTAGAGTTTTTCCAGGGCATAGTTCCCTTCTTGATACTATCAAACTGGAGTGGGAAAATCCAGAGAGAAAACCTTTCTTTTCTGGTAACCTAAAAAGGTTTCCATTTGATGAGGACACGGCACAGCCGTGGAACAAAAATCCTAAGTTAGATGCGCCTCTTTCAAAAGTTTCAAAAAACTCGGACCTAGCGTTTGACGATATGGGCAAGCTTAGGGCCCCGATGGATAAAAGAGGGGATATCCTTCTTCAGAGCCTGGAATTTAGCTGTTGGGAATCTTAAACCAGCTCTGGCCTCCACTTGTGTACTCAGAAATTTGGAAGTATGGTTGACACAAATGCAAACACATTTGTTGGCAGGTACTTCTAGAGAGCAGATTCCGAAATATTTTCCTCTCCTCTTTCGTGCAGTGGCGTTTTTAGCTGATTCTTCCGCAGAGTCAGTAAGAATGGCATCCAGGACTTCGGGCTTAGTGAATTCAGCAAGAAGAACCCTATGGCTTAAAACCTGGTCAGGTGATGCTGCCTCAAAGTTGCTATGTGGGCTTCCCTTTAGGCTCGATTCACACAGGGGCAACACGACTTCAACGCGACTTTGCAACGCGACTTCAACCCGACTTCAACACGACTTGTGGATCCAACTTTCAATGAACGGGGATCCGACTTGGATCCCCGCCACTGTGTTTGGTATGAATCTTTAGGGGGAACTCCGCGCCAAATTTTAAATAAAAATCCGGCATGGGTTCCCCCCCCAGGGGCATACCAGGCCCTTGGGTCCGGTATGGATCTTGAGGGGAACCCCCCTACGCCGAAAGGACGGCGTGGGGGGTCCCCCCAATCCATACCAGACCCTTATCCGAGCACGCAGCCCGGCCGGACAGGAATGGGGGTGGGGACGAGCGAGCGCCCCCCCCCTCCTGAACCGTACCAGGCCGCATGCCCTCAACATGGGGGGGGTTGGTGCCTTGGGGGAGGGGGGCGCGCTGCGGCCCCCCCACCCCAAAGCACCTTGTCCCCATGTTGATGAGGACAAGGGCCTCTTCCCGACAACCCTGGCCGTTGGTTGTCGGGGTCTGCGGGCGGGGGGCTTATCGGAATCTGGGAGCCCCCTTTAATAAGGGGGCCCCCAGATCCCGGCCCCCCACCCTATGTGAATGAGTATGGGGTACATGGTACCCCTACCCATTCACCTAAGGGAAAAAAGCGTCAATAAAACAAACAGTACACAGGTTT
This sequence comes from Aquarana catesbeiana, assembly GCF_042186555.1. Lineage (NCBI taxonomy): Eukaryota > Metazoa > Chordata > Amphibia > Anura > Ranidae > Aquarana > Aquarana catesbeiana. Next base: position 371,783,506 of record NC_133324.1, on the reverse strand, counting down.
TTTAAAATAATTTATTAGGCAGCTCCGGGATCTTCTTCCGACTTCGGGGGTCCTCTTCCGACTTCGGGGGTCTCTCCGCCGTCTCCTCCCGGTGTCCGCATCTTCTGCCGGCTCCTCCGCTATCTTCTGCAGCTCAATTGCTAGCGGTGGTCCGGACTTCTGCCTTCTTCTTTTCTTCCAGAGATGTTGACACGACGCTCTCTCCAGCTGGAATGGTCTCTGAACGCTCCGCAACGGACTTATATAGGCGGTGACCCCGCCCCCTTATGAGGTCACTGTCCCAGGGCATGCTGGGGCTGTGCCGTCATAAGGGGGCGTGGTCATCACCCAGTGACCACGCCTCCTAAAACGTCACAGACCCAGCATGCCCAGGGACTGTGACGGCATAAGGGGGCGGGGTCACCGCCTATATAAGTCCCTTGCAGAGCGCACAGAAACCATTCTGGCTGGGGAGAGCGTCGTGTCAACATCTCTGGAAGAGAAGAGGGAAGAAGATGATCCAGAGGTCCGGACCACCGCTGGCAAAAGAGCGCCAGAAGATAGCGGTGGAGCCGGCAGAAGATGCGGACACCGGGAGAAGACGCCGGAGAGACCCCCGGAGTCGGAAGAAGACCCCGGAGCTGCCTAATAAATTATTTTAAATACCTGTGTACTGTGTTTTTTATTGACGCTTTTTTCCCCTAGGTGAATGGGTAGGGGTACCATGTACCCCATACTCATTCACATAGGGTGGGGGGCCGGGATCTGGGGGCCCCCTTATTAAAGGGGGCTCCCAGATTCCGATAAGCCCCCCGCCCGCAGACCCCGACAACCAACGGCCAGGGTTGTCGGGAAGAGGCCCTTGTCCTCATCAACATGGGGACAAGGTGCTTTGGGGTGGGGGGGGCCGCAGCGCGCCCCCCCCTCCCCCAAGGCACCAACCCCCCCATGTTGAGGGCATGCGGCCTGGTACGGTTCAGGAGGGGGGGGGGCGCTCGCTCGTCCCCACCCCCATTCCTGTCCGGCCGGGCTGCGTGCTCGGATAAGGGTCTGGTATGGATTGGGGGGGACCCCCCACGCCGTTTTTTCGGCGTAGGGGGTTCTCCTCAAGGTCCATACCAGACCCGAGGGCCTGGTATGCCCCTGGAGGGGGAACCCATGCCGGATTTTTATTTAAAATTTGGCGCGGAGTTCCCCTCAAGATCATTTGAGCACAAGTCGCATGCCGAAGTCGGATCATGCGAGACGGCGATCCGACTTCAATGATAGTCAATAGGCTGAAGTCGGATCAAAGTCGGATCATCTTTTTGGCCCAGGACTGCAGGAGGAACTGGAACGCACAGCCAATAGAAAAAAGGCTTTTCCAGAGAAAAAGAAAAAGCCGACAGCCAGAAAGTTTTTTTTTGTGGCCAAAGTAGGCAGCAAGGTCCTAGAGAAAAGGACAATAGGCCCAAAAAACAATGGACAGGGCACAGAGGCAGAGGTAGAGGGAGCATCTTGTTTAATCCTCCTCAACAACCCTCCAAGCCACAGTGACTCGTGTCTCCCAATGGGAGGAAGATTGAGGGCCTTTCTCCCACAATGGGCAGCAGTAACCTCAAATCCTTTCATCCTGGACCTAGTAACCAATGGGTACAGGCTGGAATTTTCTTGCCAACCACCAGAGCAATTATTGGTCACCTTCCCTCCCCAAGATCTGGAAAAAGCGAGGGCTCTGGGTCTCCAAATTGGAGATTTGTTAGAAAAAAAAGTCCTGATCCCTGTTCCCCGGTCAAATCAGGGCAAGGAGTTTTATACCCACATATTTTTCATCAGAAAGCCGTCAGGAAAGTATCGGCTTATCCTGAACCTCTGGTCTCTAAACCATTCAATCAGCTACAAGCACTTTCGTATGGAGACGGTGTTCACAATCAAAAACCTGTTTTACCCAAACTGCTTTATGGCCACTTTGGATTTGAGGGATGCTTATCTGCACATCCTTATCCATCCAGCCTTACAAAGATTCTTGAGACTAGCAGTCAAGATGGGAACAGAGATTCGGCAATTTCAATTTCAAGCCCTCCCCTTCGGTCTGTCCTTTGCCCTACGCATTATTACAAAAGTGTTGGGGGAGGAGCTGGCCCCGCTAAGGTTAAAGGCGATAACTAGGGATGAGCTTTGCGTTCGAGTCGAACATGAGTTCGATTCGAACATCGGCTGTTCGATCGTTCAACGAAGATCGAACATTATGGGGCGTTCAAGCGGCGCGTCACGCCCCACAATGCACTGCGTCATCGCAGTGCATTGCTGGCTGATGATTGGCCAAGCATGCACTATGACCCACATGCTTTGGCCAATCACAGCGCGGTCAGCAAAGAGAGCCATAACTTGCCAAAGGCAGGGTGCCTTTGGTCAATTATGGCTCAGGGGGTTAAGTCCACACCTCACACTATACAAGGCCGCCTGCATGTCATCCTTGTGTAGTGTGTTGCTGGTGGAGAGAGAGAGAGAGAGAGAGAGAGAGAGAGAGAGAGAGAGAGAGAGAGAGAGAGAGAGAGAGAGAGAGAGAGAAAGTCATTTCATTTACTTTGAGCAGGCAGTTTATTCAGTTAGCTAGATCTCACTGCAGACCATTCCTGGTGTACGTATTCAAATACACTTTCAGGCAGGCAGGCCAGGCAGGTTATTCATTGATCTGCAGTGCATAAAATATATATACTGTCTCCTACATATGTATCCACTGCTTCTGTTTCTTGGCTAGACTACTTCTAGTCTAGCCAAGGCTATATCTGACTGCAGGTAGTTCCTGGTGTACGTTTTCAAATACACTTTCAGGCAGGAAGGTGATTCAGTGATCTGCAGTGCATAAAATATATATACAGTCTCCTGTATACATACATACATACATATATATATATATATATATATATATATATATATATATATATATATATATATATATATATATATATATATATATATATATATCCACTGCATTCCAGTCTAGCCAAGCCTATATCTGAATGCAGGCCATTGCTGGTGTACATTTTCAAATACACTTTCTGTTTCTGGCAGGCAGGCAAGTGATTCAGTGCAGTGTCATGTACCAGATAAGACCAGAACTGTGTGGACTGCAACAGAGGAAACCCAGATGTGTATACGTGAAATATAAATTATTTAATAAAGATAAGTGAATAAATATAAACACAACCACCTCCAATATCACTCAGTGTACAGCAACCAATACCAAACAGAAAGCCACAAATAATATAAACAGAACAAATATATACAAGTAAGGGGAATACCAAGATCATAAACAGAGCCAGGCTAGGGTCGTCAATGTGAAGTCAGCAGCTGGGGAAGGGAAACAAACAGGACAATGAGAGGATGGATGGATCCCAGGAGGGACGCGTCAGATACAAGGCTCAGGGTCCAGGGTTCAGGTAACAGACAGGGAACAGGATAAACAGGTTCCAGGAATCTGTTTCAGGTTCAGGAATCAGGTTTTCAGGATCAGGGTAACAGGATGAAGGCTGCAGGTCAGGGCTCAAGGACAATACCAAGGCAAGGTGTGTGTGCACTTGCCGGGTATTTATTCTACAGCTGCTAATTAAAGTCAGGTGATGCCTGTCTGCAGAGGGTAATACCTGCTCCATACTGCCAGGATCCCTCCGCTGGTGGGCGCCAGTACTGCGGCCCAAAAGATGATAAAATACCAGCAGGAAAAAGCTCTCCTGACAGCTCCAAACTGCTAGGAGACACCTGCTGTTGGACCTCAGTACTGCACGCAAAATGATCGATATTACCAGCGGAGGGGATCTTTCCTGACAGGCAGGCAAGTGATTCAGTGATCTGCAGTGCATTAAACATATATATACAGTCTCCAACATATATATATCCACTGCATTCCAGTCTAGCCAAGCCTATATCTGACTGCAGGCCATTGCTGGTGTACATTTTCAAATACACTTTCAGGCAGGCAGGCAAGTGATTCAGTGATCTGCAGTGCATTAAATATATATAGTCTCCTACATATATATATCCACTGCATTCCAGTCTAGCCAAGCCTATATCTGACTGCAGGCCATTGCTGGTGTACGTTTTCAAATACACTTTCAGGCAGGCAGGCAAGTGATTCAGTGATCTGCAGTGCATTAAATATATATACAGTCTCTAACATATATATATCCACTGCATTCCAGTCTACCCAAGCCTATATCTGACTGCAGGCCATTGCTGGTTTACGTTTTCAAATACACTTTCAGGCAGGCAAGTGATTCAGTGATCTGCAGTGCATTAAATATATATACAGTCTCCAACATATATATATATATATATATATATATATATATATATATCCACTGCATTCTAGTCTAGCCAAGCCTATATCTGGCTGCAGGTAGTTCCTGGTGTAAGTTTTCAAATACACTTTCAGGCAGGCAGGCAGGTGATTCAGTGTTCTGCAGTGCATAAAATATATATACAGTCTCCAACATATATATATCCACTGCATTGCAGTTTGGCCAAGCCTATATCTGACTGCAGGCCATTCCTGGTGTACGTTTTCAAATACACTTTCAGGCAGACAGGTGATTCAGTGATCTGCAGTGCATAAAATATATATACTGTCTTCTACATATATATCCACTGCATTCTAGTCTAGCCAAGCCTATACCTGACTACAGGCCATTCCTGGTGTACGTTTTCAAAGACACTTTCAGGCAGGCAGGTGATTCAGTGATCTGCAGTGCATAAAGATATATATATATATATATATATATATATATATATATATACAGTCTCCTACATATATATCTACTGCATTCTAGTCTAGCCAAGCCTATACCTGACTGCAGGCCATTCCTGGTGTAATTTTCTAGTAAACTTCAGGCGGTGTTTTGCTAATCCAATTTTACAGCATGTCTGGAAGGCCAACAAGGAAAGGCAGATGCTCACAGGCCACTAAAAGAGGGCAAGCAGGCTCTGTGTCTACAGCCAACAGTGCTGGTCGTGGACACGGTGCATCCTCAGCAGGTGGCCGTGGGGCACGCTTGTCCTTTTTTTGACAGCTGGCTGTGTTAAGCCACAACATGCAGAAGGGTTGGTAGAGTGGATCACAAAGCCGTCCTCATCCTCCTCATCCTCTGTCACCCAGGCTAAGACAAGTTTGGCTGCCAATGCAGCTGCCAAAGCGGCCTATTCCATCGGCTCAATGACATCGGTCACTCCTTCCCTAACCCCACCATCATGTCCTGAGGAGTCCCCCAAACTGTTCGACCACAGTGTCGGGTACATGCTGCAGGAGGATACGAAGCGTTTTGAACGATTTGATTATGGTACCCAGGTTGAGGATGAAGGCAGTAACATGAGCTCAGAGAGAGGGGGTGCCCAAGAAGGACAAGAAACTGGCAGTCATGTTCCCACAGCTGCAGCATACTGCCAGGTTTGCTCCAGTGGCGAGGAGGGAGGGGCTGATGAGGTCACTGACTCTAAGTGGGTGCCTGATAGAAGAGAGGAGGAGGAGGCACATCTCCAATGAGGCAAGATGCCCTCCAGGGGCCAGCTTAAGGACAGCCAACAAACTGCATCACACCGCAGAGCTCCCCATGTGCAGGGCGCTGCTGACTCCACGCGTTTTTTCAAAAGTTTTGTTGTGGGCCTTTTTTGAGATGTGTGCAGCAGATCGCACTGTTGCTGTTTGCAACATATGTCTGAAGCGTATCAAGCAGGGCCAAAACAGCAGCCGCTTGGGCACCACATGCTTGACCAGATATATGTCAATTTCCCATGCAGTCCATTGGCAACAGTACTTAAAAGACCCACACTAAAGAACAAGGCGGACCTCTCCTTGCTCCTCATCAGCTGGGATCTCTAACCCCACTATACCTTCAGTCCTCTCAGAGACCTGCACTGAGAGGAATGAAGGTGTAGAATTAGGTGTCCCAAGCACTTGCCGGCAATCTGCTAGCGGTACACCTAAATTCGATTGTAGCAGGCAAATTTCCCTACCCCAGTTGCTAAACCATCGAAAGAAATTCAGTCCCAGCCATCCACATGCTCAGCGTCTGAATGCTAGTTTGGCTAAATTGCTAGCACTCCAACTGCTGCCTTTTCAGTTGGTAGACTCTGCCCCCTTTCGAGAATTTGTGGAATGTGCGGTACCTCAGTGGCAGGTTCCCAAATGCCATTTTTTTTCTTGGAAGGCCATTCTGGCTCTCTACCAGCATGTGGAAGGCAATATCTTGGCCTCGTTGGACAGGGCAGTAAGCAGTAAGGTGCATATTACCACTGACTCATGGTCCAGCAGGCATGGACAGGGATGTTGCCTTTCTTTCATGGAGCACTGGGTAACCCTGCTGACAGCTGGGAAGGATGCAGGACAGGGTGCAGTAATGTTGGAGCTTGTTCCGCCACTACGCCTCCAAAATGCTGGTAGTGGTGATTCTGCCACACCTCTCTCCTCCACCTCCTCCTCTTCTTCCTCTATGGCCTCTTCCTGTGCAGATATGTCCTCGGAACCAGCGGTGCTCCGTAGGCATTCTAGGGGCTACGCAAGCACTCAGGCAAAAAGATGCCATGCAGGGCTTGAGTTGGTCTGCTTAGGGGACAGGAGCCACACTGGGGCAGAGATTCTGGCAGCTCTGCAGGGGCAGGTTCAGAGGTGGTTGACGCCATGCCAGCTTCAGCCAGGAATGGTGGTTTGCGACAATGGTACCAACCTCCTCTCCGCCCTCCGACAGGTACACTTGACCCATGTTCCCTGTTTTGCTCATGTCCTTAATTTGGTGGTGCAGCAGTTCTTGTGCAGGTACCCGGGCTTACAGGATCTCCTGAGGCAGGCCAGGAAATTCTGTGGGCATTTCCTATAATATAATAATAGCATTTCATATAATGCCAGTACTCAGCTGGCTGACCTTCAAAAGGAATGCAACCTGCCCAAGAACCGCCTCATCTGTGACATGCCCACCAGGTGGAACTCAACGTTGGTAATGCTGCAGTGGCTGCACACGCAGCAGAGAGTCATCAATGAGTACCTGTGCGAGTATGGTACCAGGAGAGGGTCAGGGGAGCTTGGCTTTTTTTCGCCAGGCCAGTGGCTAATGATCAAGGATGCATGTACTGTCCTGTCACCATTTGAGGAGTCCACGAGGATGATGAGCAGTGACAGTGCATGCATCAGTGATACTGTCCCTCTTGTCTTCCTGTTGGAGCACACGCTGCGTGGAATAATGGACAGGGCACTTGAGGCAGAACAGAGGGAGGAAGAAGAGGACTTCCTTACCTCTCAAGGTCCCCTTTATCCAGACAGTATTCATGCAGGCCCGCCTATCACACAGGAAGAGAAGGAGGAGGAGGAGGATTGTGTCAGCATGGAGGTGGAGCCTGACACTCAGCATCAGCAGCAGTCTTCAAGGGATTATTTTCAGTCCCCAGAAACTCATGGGCTTGAACGTGGCTGAGAGGAGGTGGCTGCGGATCATGTCGTCCTTAGTGACCCAGAGGACTCCAGACGGAATGCCTCAGCAAACCTATGCTGCATGGCCTCCCTGATCCTGCAAAGCCTGCGAAAAGACCCTCGGATTCGTGGTATCAAGGAGAGGGACCAGTACTGGCTAGCAACCCTTCTTGATCCACATTACAAGGGTAAGGTTGCAAAACTTATCCAGCCTTCCCAGAGGGAGCAGAGAATGAAACATCTTCGGGAGGCCTTGCAGAAAGGTTTGTGCAATGAGTTTCCAGAGCCTGGGAGGTTGCAATTTCCTGGTCCTCCTGGACAACGTGTTGCTGAGGCTTCGGTCAGACACAGAAGGAGCGGTGGAGAAGGTGGCTGTCTGACTGATGCGTTCAGACAATTTTTTAGTCCGCAGCCCCAAGGTCTGATTGGTTCCAGCAACCATCGCCAGCATCTGATTTACATGGTGCAGGAATACCTTGGGTCAAGATCAGACTTGGAGACCTTTCCAACCGAAAATCCACTGGGTTACTGGGTCTTGAGGATGGATCACTGGCCAGAGCTTGCACAGTATGCAATTGAGCTACTGGCCTGTCCTGCATCCAGCATTCACTCTGAACGCACATTCAGTGCTGCTGGAGGCTTTGTAACCAATCACAGAGTGCGCCTGTCCACAGACTCGGTTGATTGGCTCACCTTCATACAAATGAATCAGTCTTGGATCACCAGCTACCAAGCACCTGATGCTGATGTAACCGATTATTTTTTTATAAATGTGAGATCCCTTGAAGACTGCCTATGCTGATGCTGAGTGACTATCCTGTTATGCTGAGTGACTATCCTATTCCTCCTCAATGTTCATGTTGATAGCTTCTAAGAACATTTTTGGTTCTGGGCACCATCACCAGTGCCTAAAGCCCAATTTTTCTGCCCCTGTTTAACAGGGGCGTGTAATTACAATTTTTGCTGAAATATTTTGCAGCAGGGCTCATTCCTGCGCTCAACTAGAGTATCTGTGATGGGTTGCAGTGTTGTGCCACCAGCACCAGTGCCTAAAGCCCAAGTTTTCTGCCCCTGTTTAACAGGGGTGTGTAATTACAATTTTTGCTGTAATATTTTGCAGCAGGGCTCATTCCTGCACTCAACTAGAGTATCTGTGAGGGGTTGCAGTGTTGTGGCACCAGTGCCTAAAGCCCAATTTTTCTGCCCCTGTTTAACAGGGGCGTGTAATTACAATTTTTGCTGTAATATTTTGCAGCAGGGCTTGTTCCTGTGCTCAACTAGAGTATCTGTGAGGAAAAAATTGTTAGGTCAGTGATGTTGAGCAAGGGGTGGTGCCCCATCCAGTATTTAAAGAAAAAGGAACGGAATCCCCTATATGGTGGACTTTTAAGGCACGCTAATTTTTTCAAAGGATTTTTAGTGAGGTATTATGATAGTTTCAAAAACATTTACTTAAAAAAATAAAGAAAAGCATATATAAAAACATGGAATGTTTTAACCCATCTGCAATTTTTTTACCATCAATACAAAATTCTACAATACAGTTTATGATTTCTTGCACCCGATGCGTTTCAGAGTACTAACTGGTCTCCTTCTTCAGGGGTGTAAGCAAGAAGAAACTATATTTAGGTGTTGTAACAATGTGGTCAACATTCCAATGGTTGTGTCTTTAAAATCATGCGAGAGTATGTATGCCTTTTTAATTTTCCATTCAGGAGACCCCCAATGGCGTAAGTGTGTGCTGACCCTAGTGGCAGAGTCATACCAAAAGTTATTAGCAGTTCTCCAGACTGTACAAGACTTCCTTCAATCCCTAGGCTGGGTAATAAACAAAGAGAAGTCTTCCTTAATTCCTGCTGTTTCTATTAAAGAACTGGGACGGAGACGCAAGTTCCCTGGAATCAAGGGTCTTGTTACCCGCCAGGGTAAAAAGAAGCTTGTGGTGGTTGAGGACAAACCTGCACCTAACAAGAGGTCTACCATGGTCCATTCCTATATCCCAGAGGATCACTACAGATGCAAGTTCCTGGGAATGGGAAGCCCACCTCAGCAACACAGTGGCACAGGGAGAATGGTCCTCGAGGGAAGCAAGAGCTTCATCGAATCAGAGCTTCTAGCGGTTCAGAGAGCCTTGCAGACATTTCAGATGGAAATCAGGGGTCACAATCTCCAGATTCTATCCGACAATATCGCAACTGTTGCGTACCTAAACAGACAGGGAGGTACGAGGAGCTGGATACTTCAATCTAATGCCCAGGAGATTTTATCATGGGCAGAAGAAGGGAATCTAGCCTCAATTACAGCAGTGCACCTGAAGGGGACACAAAACTGTCTGGCGGATTATCTCAGCCGCTACTGGGTAGTTTTAGACAATTGGTCCCTTCATCCCAAAGTCTTTGCAGATCTCACCAACAGATGGGGATGTCCCAAAGCGGACCTGTTTGCAAATGAGAACAATTGCAAGACAGAGAAGTTCTTTTCTCTGAACCCAGTAGATCGATTATTGGGGATAGATGCTCTGGCGAATCCTCTGTTACACCTTCCCGCCGATCAGACTTATTCCAGAAGTCCTCCGGAAGTTTCTTCTAGAAGAAACAGATCTTATCCTAATTGCCCCTTTCTGGCCCAAGAGGCCATGGTTTCCCCTGCTACAGACTCTGGTCTCGGAGTCTCCACTGAGTCTTCCGAAGAGAGAAGACTTACTATTGCAGGGTCCAGTGTCACACCTACAGGGGGTTTCCTTAAGCTTGACGGCTTGGTATCTGAAGAAAAGATACTAAGCGCCCAGGGGTTCTCTGACAAAGTAGTCAAGACTCTGGTAGATTGTAGAAAACCAGTCACTAGAGCCATATATTGCAAGGTTTGGAAAAAATGTAACTCATGGTTATCTGAAAATCAAAGATTAACTCCCGATGTTCCTTCAATTTTGGAATTTTTTCAAGAAGGTGTTGACAAAGGTCTTTCAGTTAGTACCTTAAAGGTACAAGCAGCAGCTATCACTGTTTTCCTCCAGTTTTCTCTCCTAGAAAATCCCACTATAGCTAGATTTTTCAAATCAGCTTCTAGGGCCAGGCCAGTAGTGGTGAGAAGTTGTCCAACCTGGGACCTGTACCTGGTGTTTCAAACTCTGGTAGAATTTCCTTTTGAGCCCCTAGAGGATATTTCAGTTAAGTTACTTATATTAAAAACAATTTTTCTTGTAGCAATTACCTCAGCTCGTAGGGTGTTACAGGCCCTATCAGTGAGGGAGCCTTTCCTCATGATTTTTTGAGGATCGAGTTGTTTTGAGAACTGATCCAGGTTTTTTGCCTAAGGTGGCTAGTACATTCCACAGATCTCGGGACATTGTACTGCCAACCTTTTGTAGTTCGCCACAGGGCGACCAAGAAAGAAAGTTTCGTTTTTTAGACGTGAGAAAGATTTTCCTCAACTATCTTGAGGTCACCAAGACTTTTAGGAAAACAGACGCCTTGTTTGTCCTTTTTTCAGCAGCACACAGGGTAAAGAGTGCATCTAAAGCCACATTGGCTAGATAGCTTGTTTTATCTATCTCTGAAACTTACAAAATTAGTGAAGTTCCTCTGCCTTTTGTCACTGCTCACTCAACAAGAGCCTTGTCTGCGTCTTGGGCTGAGAGGGCTGGTGCCTCACCGGAACAAATTTGCAGGGCTGCCACATGGTCCAGTTATTCTACCTTCATTAAACATTATCGCCTGGATCTCCTATCTGCTCAGGAGCAGGCGTTTGGTCGTAAGGTCCTTCAGGCAGTTGTCCCTCCCTAAAATGGTAAGTTCTGGCTCATCGTCTCATGACCTGTCCTGGAAGACACTTAGAGAAAAGCTGAGTTAGACTTTCCGGTAACTCCTTTTCTGAGAGTATTCCAGGACAGCCGGATTCCCACCCGGTTTTGTCTGAAGTTATGTGTATTATGCATATGTTTTTGTTATATTCTTAATATCTAAATTTTAATTGGCTTTATAAAAAGAATATGCATTGTCTACAATTGTGTGAATGGTAGACTTTGAGTTAATGACGTCCAGATGACGACTCATTTAAAGGAGACTGCAAGTCTGGAACCTGTCAGAAATTGATAGATTTTGTAAATAATATATGTATGGGTTCAAATATTCCTATGTAACCAATACTCTGTTTGATATATGCATTTTTGTTTTAAGTGGTCTGATAGTCTCTCTCACATATATCTTGTTTCATGTTTAGAAGGTTTGTTAAAGTTAAAACAGATGTTAAAGAGGCTCGTATATCTACTCTAGCCCCCACTCTAAGGAAGGAGGAGAAAGGGGAGTGTATGGGAGGGATTTGTGTTTGGGCGCGAATTTGAAAGACTGAGTTCATATAATCAGAAGGAAAACAGCTTTCTTTCTCTTGCTACTTCCTGCTTCCATGCCACACACATCTCCCTCTTCAAGACACACAGCTCTCTCTCTTCTATGCATACAGAATTTCTTCCAAGATACAAGGAGTTAATCGGCCATCTTTAAAAAGCCAAGACAAAGGAATGCACATGGTCTAATGACTTTAAGAACTCTTTTCAGATCTTTGAAACAAATGAACTATACTTGAACATTTTTTTGCATATATGAAACAACACTAATACTGAATATGAATGTACTATTTTTGTGAGTATTTTCCAAGTTTATGTGTGTACAATAAAACACACAGTTTAATTTAAGCTGACTCAGACATAATTCCAAAATTCGTCTCACGATCAGTCATCGTTATTGAATGCTTTTTATAAAATATTAAGCCATTTATTACATTGGCGAGCCAGCCAGTTTCAATCGTCAGAAGTTTTTTCCACTTTCTTCCGTTGATCAGAGGGGAAAAGTGACGAACAGAAATACTTTGCAAAACATTGAAAGAACCTAGAATCGTTCGATTGATCGATTGATTTGTGAAAACCAGAAAATTTTGGATATACAGAAGTCTTGACAGACGGTTTAATTAGAGTCCAGCGGAAAACGGAAAAGTTTTATATTCGGTGAGTACCAAAATATGAATTTTATTAATGTGATAGCCGAAAAAAGTAATTTAGAATTTGAAGGTTTAGCCAGTCATATTTCAGACACGAAGTTATGGAAATCAATGTATAATCAATGCCTACAGGCAAATAATGAAATTGAGAAGAATAGATTTTCATTAGCTAAATCTAAGAGAAAATTAAGTAATGTAATGAAGCTAGTTACAGTTTTCAATGCAATGGTTTTTGATATGCCAGGAAAACAAAGGCAAAGTGTAACAGAAATTGCACAAACACAGGAGAATTTACATATTGAACAGCTACTGATTGAAAAGGGTAAATTGGAACATAAAATGAATGCACTATTGGAATCGTTTAAAGAAAAAGAAAGTTGTATTACTTTTTTAACTCAGAAAGAAATTGAACAAGAGGATGTTATAAGTTTGCTTAAAATGCAATTATTGAAAGCTCAGTCTTCTGCACATGCTCAGTGTTTAGCTTATGAACACGTGACAAAGTCAGAGGCGAGGGTTAACAAAGTCGATTCTGGAGTTGACACAGTGGAGACATTTGAGGAGGTTAATATTTCCTCAGACAATGAAAGTGTGAAGTCTGTTGATTTGAATAATAGTAATATTCAACAGAAATGTAAATTTTCATCGCCATATACTCAAAGAAAGGTATATGCAAAAAAAACAATTCTTAAATGTTTAGTTTGCAAAAGAGAGGGTCACATAGCTAGGTTTTGTGTGAAGGCTAATAATAACGATATGCAAAAGAGGTTGTATTATCCGAAAACGATGCCAAGGCACTATGAAGTGTATTCTGTGTGCTGGTGTAGTAATTTGAGGTATAGAGGCCATAATAATCAAACTAATTTCCCTTTTAAGACCCAAATGCAAAAATTGCAAACTGCAAAGAGTCCATTAAGACAGGACAGGTATCATTATGTATCATATAACACTGTGAAAAACAATGTTAGCAGTCCTTAAATGAACTGCATGGATGGTAAGGATTTTCTGGTTATTGTTTCTTTGCTATGGATAATAAGGTTATGATTTGAGGCTCAGAGATTTGGTTTTTATTTGATATATTTTTAGTATTTTCAAGGATAATCCTTTGGATTATTAATTTTTTATTAATTTTTCCAAGTTATGATTATTATGATTTTAATTTTTTGTTTTGTTCAGATGGAACATTGAGAGGTTTAGTTCACCTGAAAAGGGGGTAATTAACAGCTTTGTAATCAATTAGCAAAGGATGCAGATTTGTATAGAGAATTAGTGATTTTAACCTGAATATGGTCAAAATTATGTTGTGGAAAAAAAAAACAAATATAAGATTTTCCTTCGTTTTCAGAGGATTAAAAGGTGACAAATCTTTTAAGTTCTCATCGGTTGGTATAAGATCTATATTTTGTTTATGAAAACTGGATCTAATATCATGACTTAGACGGATTTTCTATATTTTAATGTACCACAACACCTACAGGTGGAATTCACTAAATTTAACTATGACAGTTTAGATCACATTGGTAAGCAAAAATTGCTTGAAATTCTTAAAGAGAAATTCTATTGGGACAAAATGGAAGAGACAGTAGACCGAGTAAATAAATCTTGTCTAATCTGTGTACAAAGATATTTTAATTATTGCTAGGATGTTGATTAATCATGTTTTTCTAGTTTGGGGAATACCAGCAAACCTCAGTAGTGACAGAGGATTCCATTTTATAGGTAAAATCATGCAGGTAATGTGTAAAATCTTGGGAATAGAATAGAGATTTCATGTATCACATCATTCACAGTTTGCAGGTACAGTTTTTTTAGTTACAAAGTATTCTTCATTTGAATTAATGACAGGAAGAAATTATTTTGTCACTTGTGTTTCACAATGAACTTTTGTTGGCAATACACAGCAATAATTGTTAGTGTCCCTCTGAAGTGTATTGTATTTAGAATGTATTGAACATCATTCAGAAAATGATATTTCATCACATTAACATGCATGTATCTTTTTTAGTATTTTGTGCTCCTTTTGCATAACAGTGTTTTGGTTCTAGATGATACAGGACAATTTGAACAGAATTTTGTCACATACAGTTACTTGTATGTAAAAAATGGTCCCTCCACACATTTTTAAGTTTGAGTTAAAAGATCATAATTTCTTTATTTTACAATATTCCTTGTTTAGGAGACTATTAAGAGACAATTTGTATATATACTGATATGTAGTATTTGTTTTAGATATTTAAAGAAACTTGTATTGTATAAGTTAAATGATTACTCACATAGCTCATAGCCCCACCCTTAGGAATTTGAGAGTGAAGTGACACCCACCTTTTTAAAAAGGAGGGGGTTTGTTTGAAAGCCTGTGTTCTCTGTGGGACTACAAGACAGAAAAGAGCCTTTCTGAATAAGAAAAGGAGGGGGTTTGTTTTTTTTGGAGTAGAATGCCTGTAACAGAGTTTTTTTGGGCAGACATGCACTTCAGCAGATGCTGCAACAGACATTCACTCCAGTATATACAAGGCACATACACAGCATGATAACTGCTGTTACACACACACACGCATATCTGATTCTTGTAACATTTTGTTATTTTATTATTAAAACCAAAATTATCTTTTATTCAAGATAAACGGTTTATCAAGATTGATAATTAAGAACGGAAAGATTTATTTAAAGCAAAAATTAAATGCTGTTAGCATAAGTTTATACAGAAAGAAATATGGTGATCAAAGAGTTGCCACGTGTAAGTTCACATTCAGAGATGGTGAGATACATGTCACAGGCGGAACTAAAGTTTCAGGAGAAGTGGACCATGGCAAAGTAATTGGGAAGGTCCATTTGACATCTTGGATGTTCAAGGGACAATGATACTAGTTCAAGGATTTCTCAATTTAGTGAAAAAGCATGTATAAATAAAAATGTGGGTATAACAAATGTAATATTCTAAGATAAATGATGCTGCTTTTATTTTTCCTAGGAATGAATTATATTTCATTAACCTGGAGGAATCATTGATTCTAAAAAAGAAGAAAGATGTCAGTTCAACAAAAGAAAGTGTTAAAAAGAGAAGATTTATCCTCACAGGATTCATCTTTTCCCTAGTGACAATTTTATCTGTGGTAAAATATATCACAAAATGTTCCAGCTATGCAGAGGTTAACAGGATTGAAGAATTACACAACAAAGTCATTACATTATTCAGAGACAAAAGAGATCTAGATACTGATATCAATATAGATGACAAAAGTGATAAAGACATTGATGTCAATTCAGAGGAACAAAATGATAAAAACACTAATATCAATAGAAAGGACAAAAATGAGAGAGTTATTGATATTAATGCATTTGACAGAAATCATGATTTTAGATACGTTGATATTAATACAGCTGAAGATTTGTATGGATATGTTTGCGTAGGACAGGGATATGATTGCTGTCTGAAATTGTATTTAATTCATAGCAATAATATCGAAGTCAACGTTAAAATAGAATCTAAAACAAATTTTGTTAAAATGCAGGGATCTTATAGACTAAACAACAAAATTGGAACTTTTGAATGTAATATATTGTTGAGGAGTTTCTGGGCTATATACTTAAAGGGTAATGACTCAACAATTTGGTCTGGAGATGTTACTAATACTATGCCAAGATCTGGGAAAGTATTTTATCCCTTAGATCAATTTTATTACCTTTTTCAAAGTTTCGTAAAAATATTAGATCCAGAACATTTAAATATAATTGGAGATGAAAAAGGGGACATTGTAAGAACATGGGATTTTAAAGTAACAAAACAATTAACACAAATAAGGGTTAAAGTTAGTATTTCTGTGGTCAACACGATTATTCCGGAAATGTATATTTTCCTACAATCTTTAAACATTTTTGAAGATAAAGATAGTTTGCATTTGATATGTAAAACAAAAATATATGTACCTCAAGATTCATTGGTAACTTGGAAAAGGAACAATTAATTTTTGGGAAGTTTTCTTCACAGTTCTATTATGATAATTCATAAAGGAATTTTTGGTAGTGTGAATTAGATCAATAATACATTTGTTTATCAACAAATGAGAGTATCTTTGAATGATACTGGTATATATGAATGTTGCATATCAATGGGAAATTATCCGGTGAAATGTGCAAAGGCAAGTGTTGTTGTAATGTCTCCTAGGAAAACTCCATGTGTTGGTAAGAAAAGTATCTCGGCAAATCCATTTCAGATTAACCATTTCCAATCCAGAACTCTTTTGAGAGAGGGAAAGTTTGTCATTATATTGTGGAACTTTAATGTTTCAGAATGGAAAATTTCTACAAGGTTTCCACAATGTCAAGGACATTTGGTTAATATGGAATTGGGTATTGAAAGATGGTTTGGAATTAATAGTAGAAATCATAACAGAAATAAGCGTGGTATTGTTGAAGGTATTTTAGGAGGGATTGGCACAATTGGGAGTATAACAATTGGTATGGATAATAATACTTTAAAGTCTGATCTTGAGACAGCTGGTTTAGTGGGTAGTAACGGGATTAAAATACAGAGAAATTTAAATGAAATTTTAGAAAATAAGGTTATTAAAACAGCTAATGTAATGGGTCCATCTATTTTACATCTTCAAAATATTACTCTTGATTTAATGTTAAGTGAACAGCATTCTCATATTGCCAGAGCATGTTTAGAGATCCAGACTGAATATTCCACTAATTTTAAAGTAATTGCACAAGCATTTCAGAGTGGAATAACCCCTCTTGGCATTTTACAGAATTTACCCAGAGAATGCTATAAATCATACAGATTTATGGGTAAATAAATGGATAGGATGTAAACAGGATGTTTGTTATAGTTCTTCTATGATTCTAATAGCAGGACAAGAACAAATTTTGGTTCCAATCACTGTCTTGGGATTACCCGTCAGCAATACACAATTATTGTACTACCAATTACAGTATACAGATTTTGCATTTAACAATGAAAATTCTGAATTAGAACAATTAGATCTGTCATCATGTTTACAATTTCAGTCTAAAGTTATCTGTTTACCCAATCAAGACAAAAGTATTTTTCATTCTTGTTATCATAATCATACATTATGTTCAGCAAGAATAGAAAAAGTTGAAACAATTTCTGAATTAATTACTCGTGTAGATAAAAAGAAGGTTTGTTTTCAGATCATGTCAGATACAGAAAGGGTTAAAACTTTTTTCTCTTCTTGTACAAATACAGAAAACCTAAATCAAGGCTTGTATTGTATAGAAGGAGATATTGTAGCAATAAGTATTAATGGGTTTAGAACAAATTTAACAAATATGCTTATGAAAAATATAAGTGCTCTTCCCACACAATATAATATATCTCAGATAGATTAATTTTCTTGGGAAGAATGGGCAAATGTAACTCATAAGGATAAAGGTTTATTGATAGCTTTGGCTAAGGAACTTCAGAATGCAGAAATATTGTTTAAACATGAACAAGGTGATTTGCAAGAGATATCTCATCAATGGTCAGAATTGTAGGAAGTAATTGGTGGAAAAAATTCAGTAATAGTGTATCAATTTGGGGAAAAACTTCAATAACCTCAGCAGCAGGAAATATTTTATCACATCCTATAGTTATTCTTTTTATTATTATTATGTTATTCATTATATTCCAGTTATGTTTGATGTTTAGAATGAAAAAATTATATTATCAAATTAGAAATGAAATCAGGAAAGGAGATTTATTGCAAAATAAGCTTAAGAGAAAGATGGGTTTTGGTATTGCAAACTCGGTTAATGATGGAAATACATTTGGAGTTATTGAATCAAAGTCAGAATGAATGGGACATGAATGTTATAAATGAATTTGAAGTTTGAAAATATGATTGTTTTCATATTTCAGAGGGGAATGTTATATTCTTAATATCTAAATTTTAATTGGGTTTATAAAAAGAATATGCATTCTCTACAATTGTGTGAATGGTAGACTTTGAGTTAATGACGTCCAGGTGACGACTCATTAAAGGAGACTGCAAGTCTGGAACCTGTCAGAAATTGATGGATTTTGTAAATAATATATGTATGGGTTCAAATATTCCTATGTAACCAATACTCTGTTTGATATATGCGTTTTTGTTTTAAGTGGTCTGATAGTCTCTATTACATATATCTAGTTTCATGTTTAGAAGGTTTGTTAAAGTTAAAACAGATGTTAAAGAGGCTCGTATATATACTCTAGCCCCCACTCTAAGGAAGGAGGAGAAAGGGGAGTGTATGGGAGGGATTTGTGTTTGGGCGCGAATATGAAAGACTGAGTTCATATAATCAGAAGGAAAACATCTTTCTTTCTCTTGCTACTTCCTGCTTCCATGCCACACACATCTCCCTCTTCAAGACACACAGCTCTCTCTTCTATGCATACAGAATTTCTTCCAAGATACAAGGAGTTAATCGGCCATCTTTAAAATGCCAAGACAAAGGAATGCACATGGTCTAATGACTTTAAGAACTCTTTTCAGATCTTTGAAACAAATGAACTATACTTGAACATTTTTTGCATATATGAAACAACACTAATACTGAATATGAATGTACTATTTTTGTGAGTATTTTCCAAGTTTATGTGTGTACAATAAAACACAGTTTCATTTAAGCTGACTCAGACATAATTCCAAAATTCGTCTCACGATCAATCATCATTATTGAATGCTTTTTATACAATATTAAGCCATTTATTACAGTTTTGCAGGGACATCCTACGGTTCTTGAGAAGACTGGCATGGGGCCTGGAGGACCGTCCTTTTATCTGGTGGGGGTAACGTGTTTCCTGTCCTGGTTGGAGGAGCCTTAGGTCTCATGGGCTGTCCTGGAAGACTCTCAGAAAAGGAGTTACTGGTAAGTCTAACTCAGCTTTTTTTTGAGACATTATAAGATCAGACTTTTAAAATGACTGCAACTCATACAAAATGGTGGTTGGAGAGTCACCAATGATCACATGGCCCTATACAGTTCCATAGAAAGACACTAGGCACAAATTCACTGTTATAGGTCAAAGAGGGCATGTGCACAGCTGGTGTAATGTGGGGATGGGCTCCAGGAGCAGCGCTAGCGTCACTGTGATCACCAGTACACGCATCACCATTTCCTGCCTATCACACTAGCATACCTCCCAACTTTTTAAGATGGTAACGAGGGACACCTATTAGGAAACGTAAGTAGGCATAGGACACACCCCCCACTACTATTCCTTTATACTGGCTTTTGAAATTTACAAATGCAGCAATTTAGAAATTGGATGAAAGGTTTAGCACTGGGAAACATTTTTGAAAGATAAATAGTGCATTTAATATACAACTATATAGATCAGATCAAAATGAGGGACAAAAGAGGAGGGAAAAAGGACAGAGGAACTTTGTTCCAAATTAGGGACAGACCCTCAAAATCAGGAACAGTTGGGAGCTATGCACTAGTCAAACAGAGCCTGGGAGGAAGAACATCTCCCACCCCAACATTGAGCTGTGCTGTATACACAGTCGGAGGACTGTGCATGGAGAAAAAAAAAGACATAGCAGAACGATGACCATAAAGGAGAGAAGGTATGGGTGGATGTTGGGGAGAATGATCATAGAGAGTAGTCATGGATAAAAAAAGAATAATGACCAGAGAGGAAAATGGTAGTGGATAGAAGTGAAGGAGAATACATCAGAGAAGAGAGGATAGGTGGACAGCATGCATTTATAGAAGAGAAGGATCACAAAAGTATAGAAGTGTCAGGACCTCTGTCATTACTTGGGTCACCTGCTGGTGGCACTGTTCCTGGAATCGAAGGGTGTAGTTTTGGTGGCCACCAGCAGCTGGACTGTACAAGTAATTAGGCTGCACCTGATGTGAACTGCTGGGGGTATGTAAGCCCACCCTTAACTGAGGTTCAGTACTTTAGTATTCTTCCTGCAAGCCATGTCCCAACCTGAGCCTGATCCCTGTTCCTGATCCTTGTACTTTGATCCTAAGACTTGCTCCTGTGACCTGCTCCCTGTACCCTGCTTCCTGCTTTCAGCTCCCATTACCTGGCTCCCTGCTCCCCTTGTCTCCAGTTAGGTTATTATTTTGAGTTTTTGCACTGTCACTTTTATCACTTAAAATGTTCATGATTTACTGGTGTTGATATTGGAAGTGTGCCATTTTTGTCTTAATAAACTTATTTTAGCCTTATTCGATCTGGTTCCTTATTGCTGATTCCTATAGGTATATCCAAATGATCGGATCATATTTGCTTGCTAGAATTGGGCAAGCAGTTTGAGCTGAGCAAAAGTTCAGCCCGAACATCGCCTGTTCACCTGTTCGGCGAACACCCACATTTGCAGAACGATGCACTGCGTGCTGCACAGTGCATTCTAAGCCCTGATTGGACAAAGCTTTGCCCAATCAAGGCACAGTGAACAGCTGGTTGTTAAGGAGCAGGCCAGGAAGCCAGCCGCTGCATCCTTAAACAATGGATGAGTTATCAGCTGTCAACTGGCTTCCCAGCTGACAGCTGAATGAAAAATAAAACATTGCCAGCAATAGAAAAAAGTGGAAAAAAAACAGCGTGGTGGTTGTTTCTCTGCCCTTCCCCCAAATCCATACCAGCCCTTTGAGGCTGGTATTGATCTTAAGGGGAACCCCACTCCATCCGAGCATGCAGGTTGGCAGGACAGCAAAGGGGGGGCAGCGAGTGACCCCCCTCCTGAACCATACCAGGCCTCATGCCCTCAACATGGGGGAGTGCTTTGGGTCAGGGGGGCTCTACCCCCCCACCCCAAAACACCTTGTTCCCATGTTGATGGGGATAAGGGCCTCTTCCTGACAACCCTGAGTGGTGGTTGTGGGGGTCTGTGGGCAGGGGGCTTATCGGTATCTGGAAGCCCCCTTTAACATGGGGGCCCCCAGATCCCGGCCCCCCTATGTAAATGAGTATGGGGTACATTGTACCCCTACCCATTCACAAAAAAAAGTTAAAAACAAATAGACAGGAGGCAGTTTTTGACAATTCCTTTATGAAAAATAATAAAAAAAACAATGTCCCCTGATGTAGATCCATCGTCAATCACAATGCCCACCACCCTGCTGCATCCGAAAAAAGAAAAAAAGTTCCGCCCGCACAGAAGGCTAACCGCCGAATGCATGCTCTGCTGTTTGACAACTTTTTAAATAGGTAACGGGCAGGGCAATCAGGTGACGTTACCTGGTGGCACCGCTCCCTTGTGATGTCACTGACCTAGCATGCATCGGTTTTGTGACGTCTCAAGGGGGCGGTGCCACCGGGTGCCCTAATCAGACTTGTGCAAGAAGGGGGAATATTATTTGTGCTGGGAGGGGAGATTTGTGGGGGGGGGGATTTGTGATGGAAGAGTGGATTGGGGGGATTTGTGCTGCACTTTTCATTATGTTCTCCTGATCCCTACTGTGCATTATACACTCTTGTCCTCTGCATTCTGTCCATTACGTACTCTTCACCCCTGCTCTCTGTGTGTTATATGCTCCTAAACCTGGGACCAGTGTTGCTAACATACCAGATTGAAATTTACTGACACAACACCTAAAATTTACTGGCACAGCCATGTTTTTACTGGCATTTCCAAAAGTTACAAAATTACAGTGTGCAAATTTCAGGTATAATATGTGATAAGCAATATAATATTATTATATCTTATTTTATTTTCAATATAGTAAACAAGTATCTCAGGGACAGGACTCAGGAGGGGAAGATATTAGAATGGGCGGCACACACACATTAAATAGACTCTTATGCCGCGTACACACGGTCGGACTTTTCGTCTACAAAAGTCCAACGGACGCTGACGGACTAAAGCTGGCTGGTAATCCGATCGTGTGTGGGCTTCTCCGGACTTTCAACGGACTTTTTTAGCCTCAAATCCGACGGACTTTAGATTTGAAACATGCTTCAAATCTTTACGTCGTAACTACGACGGACCCCGAAGTCCGCTCGTCTGTATGCTAGTCTGACGGACAAAAAAACGACGCATGCTCATAAGCAAAAACTAAACGGAAGCACTCGGTCTAGTAAAACTAGTGTTCGTATTGTAGGTAGCACATTCATCACGCTGCAAAATCTGTGATCGTTGAATGCAGCGCATTTTATTTCTTCTTTACGAATGCTCTAAAGAACGAAGGTGTTTTGCTGTTCATAATCAGAGTTCTCCCAAACTGATTTCTGGATTCTTTTTCTCTTTGATCTCATGAATGATATAGTATGCTTTTTAAAAACAATGTTTCCATACTAATAATACTTTTTACTTTATTGTTTTTTTTTTTTTTTTTTTTAGGTTTGTAAAGTTACCACAAAGAACCCATTATTCTAGTTTTGTTTTTCTAGTGATTTTTTTTTAGTTTTTAGATAAAGTTAACCCAAAGCACCGTTTTTGGTTATGTAGATTTTTTTATTTTCAAGACTTACCACTTGAACATTATTAACATTAGTAATGTATTTTTGGTGTGTTTTTTCAAACTCAATGAGATTGTTGTCCCTTGTTAATTTAACATTGTGTGTAAAATCAATGATTTAAAAGAAAACACATAAAGTCTTTTGCTAAACTCAAAAAAGATCCATTTATTCATGGTCAAAATAAAATAAAGAGGAAGTCAACGCTGGAAAAAGTCGGTGTACAAGAAAATTGGGATCTTGAGGAGTCCATATAAGAGGTAGCACAATCTGGTCCAAGAATCCCAGAGATCAACAGCACCAGCAGATGATCTAGATGTCCCCAGACTGTGGTCCTACAACAGCCTGCGTCTTCTGTCAGACCAGACTGAACCCAGGTCATCACTTTCTTCTCTTCCCTGCAGCCTTTCCTCCACGCTGCCCTGCAGCCTTCCCTGCAGCCTTCCCTGTAGCCTTCTTTGGAGGCTGTGGCTGTGGTGTTTCAGTTGTGGCAGGAGGAGGAGGAGGAGGAGGAGGAGGAGGAGGAGGAGGAGGAGGAGGGGGGGCTGCCTCATGTAATTGTGTGTTTCGGGTTAGCGTGCCCTGCAGCCCCTTCTGGATAGTTTCCCCAAATAGGCGCTCGCAAATGAGACGCTGCTCCCAATCCATTTGAAGAAGCCTGCTGGCTAAGTAGCAGCCATAGGACTCTTCTGCTTCGGGGGGGCTTCTCAAAAAACGGCTGGCCTCTTGCATGAGGCGCAGGGATGCCTCCTGTGTGACCGTCCCCTTCCTGGCCCTTTTTTTGGGAAGGTGGAATGGAAGCACTTGTGATTGGGTCATGCTCCTACTGGGCCCAGCCACCTCACTTGGCCCAGCCACCTCACTTGGCCCAGCCACCTCACTGGGACCAGCCACCTCACTGGGACCAGCCACCTCACTGGGACCAGCCACCTCCTGCCTGACACTGGGCCCAGCCTCCTCCAGGATGATGGAGAATCCAGCCTCCTCCAGGCTGTCCATGGGCCCGGTCTCCTCCTGCCTGCCACTTTCCACACATTCCTCCTGGATGGACTCATCCTGTGTATAAAAAAAGGACATAGTTTTATTTCTTTATTTGGGGTTCATCAATGACACACAATTTGCTTCTCATGACTAGCAAATTCAATGTGAATACATCTCTTTAATAAAAGAGTCTAATCAGACACCCTAATTTTTTATAGCAGGTGCCAAACATATTTAGCCACTCCTGTCAATTGATATGTATACACAATTTTGAGGGCAAAATTATTTTAGACAATTATAACATCCAGTTAACATCATTAATATTAGTACAGTCAATATTTGTTAATATAATTTACCTGACTCCAGATGGTCATATCCGGTTCATCCAGGATGGAAGACCCAGCTTGCTCCTCATCAGCCTCTGCTGGGGTGGAGGGAAGGGTGGAGGGAAGGGTTGAAAGTGATGCCCTGGCTTCATTCTGGTCATCAAGAAAACGGAGTTGATTGTAGTACCACAGCCTGGGTACATAAACATCATCTGCTGATGCTCCTGATCTCCTTGATTCCTGGATCTTCTTATGCTCCCTCTTATACATGTTCCTCAAGACCCCAATTTTCTTGAGCAATGTCTCCATTGTTGCTTCCGGGATGGTCGCCTGGACAAAGGCCAGAAGTCTCTCCAGCGTTGACTTCCTCACATGCTTTGCATAATACTGAGGGTGTTTCACCTCCCACAAATTCCTCATCTCTCGATATTTCGAAATAAAAGCTGTAAGGAACTCTGGATCCTTAAATAGGGGATTCATTATATCTGGAAAAGATAAAGTCACAAGACAAAAAACACTTATTATAGGTTCCTGCTAACCCCTCATCATCTTCTCCCTATGTAGGCCTCATCAATCTATCAAGGCATATAGGCTGCTTGCTACAAAGTCATGACCATAAAACAAAAAAAAAAAAAATTATTTAAAATTACCTTCGTTTTGTAACGTCCTGGTCCACTATCACCTACGCACAGAACGTACGTACGACACGTGCGCAAGGGCCCTCTTTATACACTACGCATGTGTGAAACTCCGCCTGCGTCGCCCGCCCCTGACGTTCAAAATTAACTCATGTTCTCCGCCCCCTAATTCGACGCACAGAACGTACGTACGACACGTGCGCAAGGGCCCTCTTTATACACTACGCATGTGTGAAACTCCGCCTGCGTCGCCCGCCCCTGACGTTCGAAATTAACTCATGTTCTCCGCCCCCTAATTCGATGCACAGAACGTACGTACGACACGTGCGCAAGGCCCCTCTTTATACACTACGCATGTGTGAAACTCCGCCTGCGTCGCCCGCCCCTGACGTTCGATTTTAACTCATGTTCTCCGCCCATTTTTAGTTACGGCGCGTAGTGGGGTAAATAATGGCGGAGACACCTGACATGTTGACTACCTCAGGTAGCGAAAAAAGCCCGGAGGCTGGAACGTCAACCAGATCTGTGAGGCCTAGATTTAAGGCCTCAAATATGAGTTTTAAAGAGATGGTGGAGATGGTGGCCATTCTTCAAAAAACCGACTATGATGGGAAGTATGGGCCGTACGCACGGCCAAATTTGCGCAAGCCAAAATAATGGCGAAGGTGGTGGACACTTTGCAGGCTTCTTTTGGGGTACATCGCTCCAGGGATCAACTTAGAAAAAGATGGTCTGACCTGAAACTCAGGGAGCCGGATCAATACAGACGAATCCGGAAAGTGCTGAAAAAAAGTAAGTACTTGTCGTGTTTTTCTCTTGTGTTTATTACCTTGTATACTGCTCCATGTGCTTTTCCTTCCTATACGATTTTTTTCTCATCGTTTCAAACGATCTTTTAAAAAACCTCGTTACATATCTAGAGATAGCTCTATCTATCTATATATATATCTCTATATCTATATCTATATCGATATATATATCTCTATATCTATATCGATATATATATCTATATATATATATCTATATATATATATATATATAGATATATATATATAGATATATATATATATATAGATATATGTATATATCTATATATATATAGATATATATATATATATCTATATATATAGATAGATAGATATATATATATAGATATATATATATATAGATATATATAGATATATATCTATATATATAGATATATATAGATATAGATATATATAGATAGAGAGAGAGAGAGAGAGAGAGAGAGAGAGAGAAATGTAAAACATTCTTTTGGAATATTTTAAGTTATTTTTTTTTTCTTTACATTTAGTTAGATATTTAGATTTTGTTCCAGATAGAGAGAGAGAGAGATCAAAAGATTATTAACTATATTTTGAGATATTGATATCTAGATATCTATCTGATATGTCTTTAGAATTTTAAATATTGAGGTAAAATAGGAACTCTACACAAACCACTTCACTACAAATGTTGGCAAATTACTATGTCCTAAAATATCTGTGTGCTAAGTAGATTAAAATAATTTTTTGTTTCACATAGGGGAAAAATCACTCAGCCAACAAGAAGACAGTCCACCCCAAGCCAAACATGATTGGGAAATCAGCCCAAGCCCCACTGAGGATGTGGAGGAAGGAGAGGTGGGCGACATGGGCACCCCACCAGGTGAGTGTCTGACACACCAGCTTACGGTAATCTATGCATGGCTGACTTTTGTTTAATGTAATTTTTCTACTCTATTTTAGGGGATCTGGTTGTGCTTGATTCAAGCAACAGTGCCACCCCCGAGGATGTGGAGGAATTATGCTACATGGGCACCCCACCAGGTCAGTGTCTGAGACAACAGCTTTATTATGGTAAGGTAAACTATGTATGTGTGCATATTTCTAAATACATTTTTTGGTTTCATTCCACTTTAGGTACAAGAAGTGACTATTTCACCTCAGAAAGTGCCCAACGGCTAATAGGTCAAATAATGGCCTGGAACAGGGACATCGATGAAATGCGTAATCGGCTGGATCGTATGCAGCAGGAAATGAAGGACATGATTGATGTTTTGGGTCGAATCTAAATGGCCTTTTTGAAACCCCAAAACATCGATCATGTCCTTCATTTCCTGTTTTGCTGACCCCATTCTGGGCCTTCTCTTTATTTTTTTGGCTGTTTAACATAATTTAAAAAAGGAGGGCTGTTTCTATAAAATACATAAAAAATCCACAAAAAAATAAAACTTGCTTTTCCAAAAAAACCCAAAAAAATAAAACTTGATTTAAAAAAAAACAAAAAAAATACAAAACTTGATTTTAAAAAAAACAAAAAAAATAAAAAACTTGATTTAAAAAAAAACAAAAAAAAAAAAAAACTTGATGTTAAAAAAAACAAAAAAAACAACAAAACAAAAAGGCTGTTTGCGAAAAGCCAAAAAGCCAAAAATATTTTTTTGTGGATTATGTATAAATATTTAAATATAATTATATTTTTCAAAATTATTAAGATATCATTATATTTTTGTCTATGAACATTTTATACTAAATGCATAACTGAATGCATAACAACGATTAATAAAAACATCTCCTTATAGGAATTAAATAAATGTGTGGTTTGTTATTTCAATGCTCAGTATCAGTTTGGTTATAATTGTCAAAAAGTTGTTTACAGTGGCAATGGAGCTTATTTAGACATTGAAAATGAAAATACAGTTGGCACTACAACTGCTCGACCATAACCTAGGAGAAAGCCCAAAAGAAAGGCAAGCAATAAATATAATTCAAGATTTCATCAATATTTTTTTTATTGTAAAAAATTAAATATCCTGGCCCATTGCAATGGCCCCCCTACCCATAAAATAATTAACATATTGCTGTCTAACTTGATGGGCACTTTGGGGGGCCAAGCCAGTACGGACAGTATCCAGGCCCGTAAGGTTGTCATCTATAAGTCCGGCCTCAGGCCCAACTGTTCCTATATAATTCAGAGAATGTTTGTTTAAAAAGTTGTGCAGAATGCAGCACGATAAAATGATAAAATTAAGTTTGTATTCCGCCAAATTAATGGCTGTTTGAAACAGGCGGAACCGGCTGGCCAGAATTCCAAACGCATTCTCAACCACTCTTCTAGCTCTGGCCAGCCGGAAATTAAAAACCCTCCTCTCCGGGGTGAGGGTTCTTTGGGGGAATGGCCTCATGAGGTGCTTGCTGAGAGCGAAGGCTTCATCGGCAATGAAGACAAAGGGGAGTCCTTCCACATTATCCGCATCAGGTGGCAATCCCAGGCCACCACTCTGGAGACGCTGGCAGAACTCCGTCTGGGCAAATACTCCTCCATCCGACATCCGGCCATTCTTCCCCACGTCCACATATAAAAATTCATAGTGTGCCGACACCACCGCCATTAAAACAATACTGTGGAACCCTTTATAATTAAAATAGTATGACCCCGAATGGGGTGGTGGCACGATGTGGACATGTTTCCCATCTATAGCCCCTCCACAATTGGGAAAGTCCCAACGGCTGGCAAAATGGGATGCCACAGTCTGCCATTCCTGTGGCGTTGAAGGAAACTGGGGAATCAAACAAGAAAACCAAAATCAATTAATTTGGAAGCTAACATTGCAAGAAAATTAGACAATTAAAAACATTATTCCCCAGCATCAGTATAACATTAAATAATTTATTTCTTCTGGAATAACTAATATGGAAAGGCACACTTATCAGATTGCTCACCCCCTCTGATGGAACATTGATTACATTTTAGGGGGGTGGGAAATCCCTAAAAAAGATTACTTTTAGGACACGCAGGAATTTAGGGACTAAAAAGGCTACAAGACTGCAGTTGTCGCACTCTGCAGGTGCAGTTGCTAACCAGCTTACAGTAAATGAGGTAATGTAAAAAGGCATTCATGTTGCAAGGAGTACACAATCACATGCAAGGGCAATTAATGAAAACACTTTGAGGCTTGCATATGATTTGATGATGGAAATCAGCAGAGCTTCTGCTCATTTACTAAAGCACTGGAACAAATGCACTTGTAGAGTGCACATGCATTTTGCAAAGTGCAACATAGATTTGCTTTAGACAAATCAACACCACAGAACATTCAAGCAAATTTTTACGAGGGTGGGGGGGGGGTTTGGGAAATCTAGCTACTTGCTAATTATCAGCACACTAAATACACTCAAACAAAATACATTCAAAATGAGTAGACTAGGTGGATATGTTCCCATCATTGCATGCTGGGGAGGTTATTGAAAGAAAATATACATGCATGACAAAAAAAAACAGGAAAAAAATCAAGCATGTGTGAGGATAAAAAGGGGACATTCACACTATATTGCAATGATGGTAAGTAGTGTTTGAAGCAAGAAATACATTACATTATCAAAGATTACATAAAAGAACATGTGATGCTAATAAAAGAAAAATATCTTACCTTAATATAGTCCTTCTGCAGGACCTGGATGATGGCAGAACAGGTCTCTGGGATAATGATCCCCAGAGCCTGGGGGGAGATGCCTGTCGAGAACTTAAGGTCCTGCAGGCTTCTCCCTGTGGCCAAATACCGCAAGGTAGCGACCAGCCTCTGCTCCGGAGTGATGGCTTGCCTCATGCAGGTATCCTGCCTGCTGATATAGGGGGTCAGCAAAGCCAACAAACGGTCAAAAACGGGGTCCGTCATCCGGAGAAAGTTCCTGAAATCCTCAGGATTATTCTCACGGATCTCACGGAGCAATGGCATGTGACAGAACTGGTCACGCTGAAGCAACCAATTCTTGGTCCATGAACTCCTCCTCGCCCTGTTCATGGACTGGTCTTGGTCTGAAGAATAAACTACAGCACCAAACACATACAATGCACGAGCTCGACGACGAGTACGTACAGGTAACATGGTTTCAAAACGGTCGGCTGGTCAAAACGCACTAAACAGAACGCACTGAAGAACAGCAAGGCCTGTGAAGAGCGACCTGAAAATCAGGAACGAGCGGCCAATAAAACAAAGATTTCTCAATGCCAACTGACCAAACGCACTGAAAAGCAGATACAAACCTCACAAGCACAGACTGAACAACAGTTAAAACGAACTGAAAAATACGAGTCTCACAAGCGCGAATCGTCTCTCACCAAACTTCTACTAACACGAGATAAACACGAGATTAGCAGAAGGAGCCCAAAGGGTGTCGTACGGGCTATTGAACTTCCGTTTTATAGTCTCGTCGGACTTGGTGTACGTTACCGCGTACTAGGCTGTCGTACTTTTGTGTGGTCGTGTGTAGGCAAGTCCGTTCGTTAGAAAGTCTGCCGCAAGTCCGCCGAAGGTACGCCGGAAGTATGTCGGACAGGCTGTCGGACTTTTGTAGCTGAAAAGTCCGACCGTGTGTACGCGGCATTACAGTGACACTGAAAGCCGTGTGCAGCAATACAGATGATGATGACTCCTCGTTGACACATCCCCTCCTGAGTCACAGTGACAGTCTCTCTCCATGCAAGGATGTCTATTCAGTCCACTCTAGTCCAAGCAGCACCAACAGTCCTGCTCCCGGCTTGCCTTGCTCCCGTCCCGCGGACCCGCACACGAGGCTCTGGCCACTGCACTTTGCTCCTTTGCTCCATGACTGTCAGGGCTGGGCTCTCAGCACTTCCTTCTCTGTCCTCAGGTTGCTCAGCTGTCGGTTAATTGCCAGAACTCATTGTTCCCCAGTGGCTCACCTGTTGATCATCTCCTGCTCATCAGTCAAGCCCACAGCCAGCCCCTCCTGGCTATTTAAACTGCCTTGTTCATTTCATCAATTGATCCAAAAAAACAAGCGTGCGTCCACTAATTATTTATCAAACAGTGAACATACAACATAAAAACACCTGAATGGTATGTGTAAATATATATAGCTGTGTAGCAATATACCCCAGTGAGAAATTCTACAAATGAAAAAAATGCAACCTAAAAATGCCCATGTGAACGGTGATGTGCACCGCAAAAACAATTTTAAAGAAAGGTTATATGCCTAAAAGCTGCCCCCCCCCATAAACCAAAAAAACACAGCTCTTCATGCTGAATTTAAAACACTATACTTATAGTTGGGCAAAAAAGTATTCAGTCAGCCACCAATTGTGCAAGTTCTCCCACTTAAAAAGATGAGAGAGGCCTGTAATTATCATCATAGGTATACCTCAACTATGAGAGACAAAATGTGGAAACAAATCCAGACAATCACATTGTCGGATTTTTGAAAGAATTTATTTGCAAATTATGGTGGAAAATAAGTATTTGGTCACCTACAAACAAGCAAGATTTCTGGCTCTCACAGACCTGTATCTTCTTCTTTAAAAGGCTCCTCTGTCCTCCACTCATTACCTGTATTAATGGCACCTGTTTGAACTTGTTATCAGTATAAAAGACACCTGTCCACAACCTCAAACAGTCACACTCCAAACTCCACTATGGTGAAGACCAAAGAGCTGTCGAAGTACACCAGAAACAAAATTGTAGACCTGCACCAGGCTGGGAAGACTGAATCTGCAATAGGCAAGCAGCTTGGTGTGAATAAATCAAGTGTGGGAGCAATAATTAGAAAATGGAAGACATACAAGACCACTGATAATCTCCCTCGATCTGGGGCTCCATGCAAGATTTCACCCCGTGGGTTCAAAATGATCACGAGAACGGTGAGCAAAAATCCCAGAACCACATGGGGGGGACCTAGTGAATGACCTGCAGAGAGCTGGGACCAACGTAACAAAGGCTACCATCAGTAACACACTATGCTGCCAGGGACTCAGATCCTGCAGTGCCAGACGTGTCCCCCTGCTTAAGCCAGTACATGTCCGGGCCCGTCTGAGGTTTGCTAGAGAGCATTTGGATGATCCAGAAGAGGATTGGGAGAATGTCATATGGTCAGATGAAACCAAAGTAGAACTGTCTGGTAGAAACACAACTCGTCGTGTTTGGAGGAGAGAGAATGCTGAGTTGCAACCAAAGAACACCATACCTACTGTGAAGCATGGGGGTGGCAACATCATGCTTTGGGCCTGTTTTTCTGCAAAGGGAACAGGATGACTGATCCGTGTACATGAAAGAATGAATGGGGCCATGCATCGTGAAATTTTGAGTGCAAACCTCCTCCCATCAGCAAGGGCATTGAAGATGAAACGTGGCTGGGTCTTTCAGCATGACAATGATCCCAAACACACAACGAAGGAGTGGCTTCCTAAGAAGCATTTCAAGGTCTTGGAGTGGCCTAGCCAGTCTCCAGATCTCAACCCCATAGAAAACCTTTTGGAGGGAGTTGAAAGTCCGTGTTGCCCAGCGACAGCCGCAAAACATCACTGCTCTAGAGGAGATCTGCATGGAGGAATGGGCCAACATACCAGCAACAGTGTGTGACAACCTTGTGAAGACTTACAGAAAACATTTGACTTCTGTCATTGCCAACAAAGGATATATAACAAAGTATTGAGATGAACTTTTGATATTGCCCAAATACTTATTTTCCACCATAATTTGCAAATAAATTCTTTCAAAAATCAGACAATGCGATTGTCTGGATTTGTTTCCATATTTTGTCTCTCATAGTTGAGGTATACCTATGATGACAATTACAGGCCCCTCTAATCTTTTTTAAGTGGGAGAACTTGCACAATTGGTGGCTAACTAAATACTTTTTTGCCCCACTGTATATAATCAACCTAATTTGGGAAAATTTAAACTTAGCTTCATTTTACTTCTGGTTTTCTAAGGTACTGGTTGTCTTTTGCAAAAATGAGACAACAGAGCCAGATCTAACATACAGCGCCTTGCAAAAGTATTCACCTCCCTTGGCATTTTTCATGTTTTGTTGCCTCACAACCTGGAATTAACATGGATTGTTTGAGGATTTGCATCATTTAATTTACAGACTATGCCCACAACTTTGAAGATGTGTTTTTTTTTTTGTTTTTTTTTTATTTGTGAAGCAAACAACAAATAGGACAAAAATAACAGAAAAAGTCAATGTGCGTAACTATTCAACCCCCTTAAAGTCAATACTTTGTAGAGCCACCTTTTGCGGCTATCACAGCTCCAAGTCGCTTTGGTAAGTCTCTATGAGCTTGCCACATCTTACCACTGGGATTTTTGCCTATTCCTCCTTGCAAAACTACCCCAGCTCCTTCAAGTTGGATGGTTTGCACTTGTGAACAGCAATCTTTAAGTCTGACCACAGATTTTCTATTGGCTTGAGGTCTGGGCTTTGACTAGGCCATTCCAACACATTTACATGTTTCCCCTTAAACCACTCAAGTGTTGCTTTAGCAGTGTGTTTGGGGTCATTGTCCTGCTGGAAGGTGAACCTCCGTCCTAGCCTCAAATCACACACAGAGTGGTACAGGTTTTGCTCAAGAATATCCCTGTATTTAGCACCATCCATCTTTCCCTCAACTCTGACCAGTTTCCCAGTCCCGACTGCTGAAAAACATCCCCACAGCAGGATGCTGCCACAACCATGTTTCACTGTGGGTATAGTGTTCTTTGGGTGATGTCATGTGTTGGGTTTGCGCCAGACATAGTGTTTTCTTTGACGGACAAAAAGTTCAATTTTAGTCTTATCAGACCAGAGCACCTTCCTCCATACATTTTGGGAGTCTCTCACATGCCTTTTCCCAAACTCAAAACGTGCCATTTTGTTTTTTGCTGAAAGTAATGGCTTTCTTCTGGCCACTCTGCCACAAAGCCCAACTCTATGGAGCGTACAGCTTATTGTCGTCCTATGTACAGATACTCCTGTCTCTGCTGTGGAACTCTGCAGCTCCTCCGGGGTTACCTTAGGTCTTTGTGCTGCCTCTCTGATTAATGCCCTCCTTGCCCGATCCGTGAGTTTTGGTGTGCGGCCGTCTCTTGGCAGGTTTGCTGTTGTGCCATGTTCTTTCCATTTGGTTAAGATAGATTTGATGGTGCTCCTAGGGATCATCAAAGATTTGGATATTTTTTTATAACCCAGCCTTGACTTGTACTTCTCAACAACATTGTCCCTTACTTGTTTGGAGAGTTCCTTGGTCTTCATGGCAGTGTTTGGTTAGTGGCGCCTCTTGCTTAGGTGTTGCAGCCTCTGGGGCCTTTCAAAAAGGTGTGTGTGTATATGTAATGACAGATCATGTGACACTTAGATTGCACACATGTGGACATAATTTCACTAATTATGTGACTTCTGAAGGTAATTGGTTGCACCAGAGCTTTTTATGGGCTTCATAACAAAGGGGGTGAATACATACGCACATGCCAATTATCAGTTTTTTATTTCTGAAAAATAGTTTTATGTATATATTTTTCTAATTTTACTTCACAAACTTAGACTATTGTGTTCTGATATATCACATATAATTCAGATTAAAAAAAAAACATTTAACTAAAGACTGTAATGTAACAAAATAGGTAAAAAGCCAAGGGGGGTTACGCGCTCTAGAAAGAGACCACAAACAGAACCCGACCGGGACCCTAGGAAGTGAACTAGACACGGTACGCACACAGATCACGGATCTTTTGCAATTTAAGGCGAAGGCAGCACTCCAGATATCTCGGGGGAGAATATACAAATCGGGCAATAAATGCAGTAGATTACTAGCTCAATCACTCAAAGCGCAGAAATTAGCGACTTACATCCCACATATATTCAGTCCCACGGGACAAAAGAAGACTATACCCCAACAGATCACACAAGAATTTATGTCTTACTACAAGACACTGTATAACTTGCAGACACCTCCAATCCCTACTGAACACATAAAGGACTATATCACAAACTCTCATATGCCCACTCTTCCGACTGCAACACGAGACCTCCTTGACGAACCTATAACAATGTCTGAACTTCAAACAGCAATAAAACATGCCAAAAAAGGGAAATCTCCAAGCCCTGACGGTCTGACCATACAATATTATAAGACGCTACTCCCGACACTAGGACAACACATGCTCAAACTTTTCAATGACTTAGGTAAAGGTAACGCATTCCAACCTTACTGGCCCAAATTGCAGTGATCCCCAAAGAAGGTAAAGACCCGACGCAATGCGGGAGCTATCGCCCAATATCTCTATTAAACACGGACCTAAAACTATTCACTAAAATACTTGCCTCCAGAATACAACAACAGATACCCAGCTTAATCCATCTAGACCAAGTAGGCTTCGTCCCATCCAGAGAAGCACGGGACAATACTACCAAAGTATTGAACCTACTCAATAAAGCAACCACACATAACATACCGACGGTCTTCCTTAGTACTGACGCCGAGAAGGCATTCGACCGGGTAAATTGGTCATTCATGTTTGCCACCCTAAGACACATAGGCCTGGGAAATAATATGTTAAATTGGATCTCTGCTATTTATACTTCACCGTCGGCAAAGGTCAGGGCTAATGGAGTAACCTCAGATACTTTTCCAATCACGAACGGTACACGTCAGGGTTGCCCACTGTCGCCCCTACTCCTTGCACTCTCATTGGAACCTTTCCTATGCCATGTAAGTAGGAATCCAGATATAAATGGAGTATCCATTAACCAAACGCAACATAAAGTCTCCGCTTATGCGGATGATTTGATGTTTTCACTATCAAATCCAATAATTTCACTCCCGAATCTATTGAAAGAATTCACTGAATACGGCAGACTGTCCCACCTAAAAATTTACTTTGCAAAGTCGGAGGCAATGGGGGTGGGGATTCCACCTACTCAACTCACACATCTTCAAGCCAGCTTTAAGCTGAAGTGGACGAGCAGGGCACTCAAATACTTGGGCACACTTATTCCCCCATCACTATCTCAGTTGTATGAGCTCAACTTTCCCCCCTTGCTAAAGAAAATTAAACTGCTTCTCACCAACTGGCAGAGCGGTCTACATTCATGGCTAGGCCGATGCAACATTTTAAAGATGTCCATCCTGCCAAAAATTCTATATCTATTGCAGGCAGTCCCCATACACATCCCCTCTGAATTTTTTAAGCGAGTACAATCAACTTTCACAGACTTTGTTTGGGCAAAGAGGAAACCCAGGATATCCAACAAAATACTAGTACTTCCCAAAAAAGATGGAGGCCTTGCACTACCGAACGTCCGGGCATACTATCACGCAATACATATAGGAAGGCTCATAGACTGGTCTCGCCATAAAGAGACCAAAATGTGGACCCTTATAGAGCAATCACACACACCAATATTCCCCTAGAAGGCACTCCTTGGTGTTACCAAGGTATGCCTACGGAACTCAGACGCCATCCATTGATAGGCAACACGGCACGAATATGCGCACAACTCATCTCCCAGACGACACTCACTTCTCAAAATTCACCTTTATATCCCATAATAGGCAATCCTCTGTTTAAACCGGGATTAGAAGATGGAACCCTCCGGAAACTGGGAGAGGAGGGACTACATCTAGCAACACATTTTAGCACGGGGGGACGCTGGAAAACATATAGAGAATTGTCTGACCCCAATGGTCTATTCAGACTGGACTTTTTGCGTACTCTCCACCTGAGACATTTCCTCAATTCCATACCACCCCCACCCGCGGAAAATACTCGAACACTAACGACACTAGAGACAATCCTTACAGAGACAGGTACTTTAACACACACATTATCGCTTGCTTACGGTCTCCTGAATACCCCCCCTCCAGACTTTGTCCCACTTGGGCTATTAAAATGGGAGACTGAGTTGGAGGGTAGGTTCAGCGATGTAAAGAGACAACGTATTCTTGGATTCACGCATAGATCATCCGTCTGTGCCAGGACCCAAGAAACAAATTACAAAATACTATCCCGATGGTATAGAACCCCTGAGCTATTACACAAATACTCCCCTGCGATACCGGATACATGCTGGTGTTGCCAGAATGAAAAAGGGACCCTCTTACATGTATTCTGGTCTTGCCCCAAGTTGGCGCATTTCTGGAAAGTGGTGAGAGAAACAGTACAAAACTTTACGGACAGGACAATTACCGATGACCCCGCATTCTTTTTACTACACGCGACAGACACCCCAGACAAAATCTACAAGAAGTCGGTGATACGCCATTTACTGGACGCTGCTAAGGCGTGTATTCCACTCTGCTGGAGATCTCCACTACCCCCGACCATAAGTATGTGGTTGGAGAGAGTGGAAAAAATAAGGAGAATGGAGGACCTTTTCCTGACGGCACAACACAGAGAAGAAACATTCTCTAAGACCTGGCAATTATGGACTATGTTCATATACTCGTCAGCGGGCCAAACTTTAAGAACACCACTGTAATCCAGTTTGTGCGGTCCAATCCCTGATAAACTCCAAACAAATGTTGCCCCATGTTTATGGGTCTCAAAACCCTCCCACCCCCACCAACACCAAGCTCCATGTCCCCTCCCTCCTTTTCCCCTAACCTTTTTCCCCCCTCTCTCCTTCCTTTCTCTTCTCTTCGCTACCACCTTGATTCTTTCTATACATTTTTCCAAATTTTTCTCCATACAAAAAAACATAAAAATGGGATCAGGCCCGTGGACACTAACCGGCCAAACACCAAGTGAGAGATTAAAATAGGAGTGTACCCTCTTGAGCATTTTGGTTCACACCAAATTAGTACTGACATTGTTAGAAGGTTTTACTAGAAATAAGCTACCGCAATGCACAATGTTTATCCTTATGTCACTCTGTACTAAACATGTTATAAATGTGATGATGTATACTTTGTGGGTCCATTTGGACTGGGTTCCACTTATAAATAAACAATTTAATTAAAAAAAAAGCCAAGGGGGGTGTCACGGAACGTCCCACACTCCGCTTGAGTGCTTCCGTCAGTATATCGCTTCCTAAGTCCTGGAACATGAGTCCAATGGATCTGGCTATAGGAACCCCCAACAAATGCCAGGGCCCATAATCGGTGGACAAGAGGCTTGCGTTCTGTCCCCTCCAAAAGCCTCTGTCCTGGCTAGGTCTGTCACAGGGGGTGAATACTTTTGCAAGGCTCTGTAGTGCACGATCTGGTGCTGACATCATTGGCACAACAGAAGAAGCTAGCTGATGACGTCTACTTTTCAAATGGTAGTGTGGGTGTGAGGGTAGAACCAAGCACTGGAATGTGGAAATATTAAAAGAAATGAGGCAATGCAAAAGAATTATATACATATTTCCAATACTAATTTCATTAATGGTGGGAGTTTAAAATAGGGGGGAGTGGAGCTTCCTTTAAAATATTGTTACTGAGTCTAATTTGGAGCCGGTGCACATTTCAGAGGTCTCATTACAGAAATGAATCATATGAAATCAGACTTCTTCTGTGGAACAAACAACACACTTGATACACTTCACCGAAAGTACACTGGGTAGTGACAAAAGTTCTCATTCAACTGTTGGCTCTGTTGGTTCTGTTTCATGAGCGATTACCTAGTACATATTCATTCAGCAATCCATTCCTCTCAAGTGGCAAGGCTCACAGACAAACCTAAAATACTTCATACCCACTTCACCTGCTATGTGGAGCATTAAAAGCATCATTAGTAAAACTTAATGAATAAGAATACTGTTGAGAATGGTGTTTCCATAAACTGTGAAGATGCTATATTACAAATCACATACTACTTTTTATTTAGAGCTGAAAATTACGCTGTGGACTACTGCTAGGTCACAGAGTTTATTAGGAAGTTTATATACCCTTGTACAATTTTGTACACAATCAGTTTCTTAAAATGTTTACACATGTCTTACTCGAGAGGAAAACAGAATACAGATCTATGACATTGTTCTGTCCACCAGATGTTTTATACTGGCTATTTGTACCCGTGTTGTTAAATTTACATGCAAAATGTGTAATTTACCGTATATACTCGAGTATAAGTCGAATTTTTCAGCCCTTTTTTTGGGCTGAAAGTGTCCCCTTTGACTTATACTTGAGTCACCGCCGTCTGTCTGCATGATCAGCATGTCATGCAGGCAGACGGCGGCCGGCGTGTGATGATAGTGTTTGGCGGCTATTCCAGCATTCAAAAGCCGTGCCTCCTGCTCGTCTGTGATAGGCTGAACAGCTGTCAGTGTACAGCCTATCACGGACATTCTCTCATCCTCGTCCGTGGTATGAGAATGAGAGAATGTCCGTGATAGGCAGTCAGCGGTCAGCCTATCACAGACGAGGAGGAAGTGCGGCTTTTGAACTGTGGAATGGCCGCCGAACACTATCATCACACGCCGGCCGCCGTTTGAGGATGGAGATCGCCACAGGGAGGCTGGAGATCACCACAGGGAGGCTGGAGATCGCCACAGGGAGGCTGCACAGGACACAGGTAGGCTGCACATTCACACAGGACACATGCACACAGGACATGTACAGGACAACATGCACACAGGGACACAGGAACACAGGGACACAGGACACATGTACAGGACACACATGTACAGGACACACATGTACAGGACACAGGACACATGCACAGGGTACAGTTAGGCTGCACAGGACACAGGGAGGCAGGCAGCTGCAGATGGGCATTGTTGACCCTCTGCATTTCTCACCCTCGTCTTATACTCGGGTCAATACATTTTTCCCAGTTTTTTGTGGTAAATTAGGGGCCTCAACTTATACTCGGAACGACTTATACTCGAGTATATACGGTACTTAAGATAATCATATGTGGTGTGAAGGCTCCATCTAGTGTTCCTTTTTGGTATTGCTGCAGTTCTGTTTAATTGTTTACTGTATGTGTAGTTGAGGAAGCTGTGTGACGGGAGGGCCCGTGGAACTCAGAATCCCTTGGAAAGTAGGGGATGTCCTTGTTTCAGCTTCCCATATACATCTTATGTCTAAGTCACCCTGTGCTATCCTGGCACAGGGTGAGTGAGAAAATATATCTTGGACTACTTAAAATGGGACAGTAATATTTGTCCACAATATCTCCCAGGATGTATATAGAGACTATTATTGGTTTGGTTGATTCTGAACTCAACCTGTTAATTGAGTGAGCTGATCACATTAGCCTCCAGGACTGGCTAGGAAACGAACTGTTGATGACTAGGCCGAGGAGGGGGGGAGATTGTTGTTTGTATTGTTAATTGTAATTAGCTCCAGCTATTGTGTTTATACTACTGTGTGAAGCTCGGTGCCCACAAGTCTGTCATCTAGTCTGGGTAAATTTTTTAGTAAATTAGCTCGTGTTAATTAGGTTAACTTTGAGTCAGCCTGCTGTATAAATGTGTGTGAGATCTCAAATAAAGAGTTAGTCCTGATGTACTCCAAGACTGGTGTTGTCTAGTTCTTGGGGGTTCCTATAGCCAGATCCATTGGACTGGTGTTCCAGAACTAGGAAGCGGTATACTGACGGAAGCACTCAAGCGGAGTGTGGGACATTCCGTGACAAGCTGTCAGCAAGCAGGGAATTCTGGGTAGAATCTTAACAGGAAGGGAACCATCCACCATTCTTTTCTACTATCACATCTTGTATTGTACATCGTGTTTCTGCAATGTATGCTGTATTGTATGCAATATTATACTTTAGAAGTCTATTTCTGTTATTTTGTAGTTTCACCTGGCTTGTTCTAATAAAACTGAGATCAAAGAAATATGGTATCTACAGTTATCGGGATAAGAAGGTTTAGCTAGCTGTCCCAGAGACAGAACAGTGAAATTTTTAAGCTGACCTCTGAAGGGAAGATAAGCCGACTTCAGAAGTCTGTACAGCCCGGGGCTACGCAGTATCCGTACAGTCAGAAGCCTTAAAGATACAGGCCTGCGGCAGGTGAAGCGAGCAGCCACTCTACACAGAGACGCGATCTGTCAAGCAGCATCCACACTAGAACGGTCTCTATACAGCAAGACAGCTTCTTCCCCGCAGCCATGTCTCACAGTGGGACATCAAGTAAAGCAGCAACAAGACGACCTGGGAACCCAGTGCTACAAGCAAGAAAAATCTGTCAGAGTTCCAGACTTTCCAGTTCCAACCAAACCTTCTACTCCACAAGGTACCCAGCCTTCATACAAGCATCAGACACCAGTCTTCATTCCAAAGGTGTATGCAACGAGCAGGTACGAACTGCCAACCTTAAGCAAGTTTGAACCCAGCGCGCCTAAAGAAGAGACTTTTACCAGGTATGCCTTTACACCGCACCACAATACACCAGCAGCCTACCCCAATGCCAAACAGGCTACTGTAGACTTTGTCAAGTTCCTGGCCAAAAGAGAGTTAGTTACCCAAGGACTTGTAAAATTTAGTGATCGCCCTCAACACTACAGGGAGTGGCGATCCACTTTCCAGAGTGTCATTCAAGGTCTAGATCTATCCTGCAGGGAACAGATAGAACTCCTTGTAAAGTGGCTTGGCAATGATTCTGCTGAACATGCCAAAAGGATCAGAGACATTAATATAAACCACCCTGAGATAGGCCTTGCAAACATCTGGAACAGACTGGATCGATGTTATGGCTCACCAGAGGCTATAGAGAGTACACTGTTTAAAAGAGTAGAAGACTTCCCAAAAATACCTAGCAGAGGTTACCAAAGACTCAGAGAATTCAGTGACCTGTGTATGGAGTTACAAGTTGCTAAAGCAGAAGGAGACTTACCTGGCCTTTCTTATTTTGACTCTGCT
Organism: Aquarana catesbeiana; assembly: GCF_042186555.1. NCBI lineage: Eukaryota > Metazoa > Chordata > Amphibia > Anura > Ranidae > Aquarana > Aquarana catesbeiana. The sequence continues at coordinate 371,742,177 of NC_133324.1, read as the reverse complement.
AGAGGTATTAACTCCTTAGCACAAAAACTTCCTTATGAGTTACACGAAAGATGGATTACTCATGGCTGTAACTACAAACGAAAACACAATGTGCCTTTTCCACCCTTTAGTGAGTTTGCAGACTTTTTAGACAGACAAGCAGGAATGAAAGATGACCCCAGCTTCATTTTTCCAGTGTTTTATACCACTTCTTCTGGCCCTAAACAACTCAGAGCTCCAGCAGCAGTGCACAAAACTAACATTTCTTCCCACAGATTTGCAGAGTCTCAGCCAGAGGATCAAGACAGCGACCCTACTAAGTTCTGTCCTCTACATAAGATGCCACATCCTCTTCTGAAATGCAGAGCCCTCAGGACAAAGACCATCCAGGATCGCAAAGCTTTCCTCAAAGAGAACAACATCTGTTACAAGTGGTGCTCTTCATCCATACATTTCGCCAAGGACTGTAAAGTCAGTGTCAAATGTACAGAAAGTGACAGCACAGAGCATAACACAGCTCTACACCCAAGGCCTACTCCAAGAACGTTCACACCTGTTTAAAGGGACAAGGAGCAAGGCAGGGAGACCAAAGACTCTATTACAGACGCCATAGCAAACACTTCACAGTGTACTGAAGTTTGCAAAGGAAGTACAGGTGGCAGGTCCTGCTCTAAAATCTGTCTCATGAGTTTACCCAAAAGGACACAGGGACAAAGCAGTCAAACTCTACGTCATCTTGGATGATCAGAGTAACAAGTCACTAGCTAGATCTATGTTTTTTGACATTCTAAACCTTAAAGGCCCCAGCAGCCCTTACTCCCTTAGGACTTTTGCAGGTACAGTGGAAACGGTGGGAAGAAGAGCTGATGGCCTACAAATTGAATCTATGGATGGTAAGACATGCCTACCCTTACTGACCATAATAGAGTGAAACCAGATGCCAGACAACAGATCAGAGATTCCCACACCAGACGCAGCAGCTCACCAGACTCACTTGAATCACATAGCACATCTCATACCAGAACTAGATGATCAGGCTCAGATAATCTTACTCCTAGGGAGGGATATCTTGCAAGTCCACAAAGTAAGAAAACTGATCAACGGTCTTAAAAATGCCTCATATGCCCAAAAACTGGATGTTTGCCTGGGAGGTGCACACAAACCTGCATCTGTTAATAACCTGCTCACTAGTACACTCGAGAATGGTCCTCCTACTCCTTTCCAACCCTGTCAAAATCACATCCTCATAAAGGAGCTACCACACAACAAGCCTGTACCTCTTCCCTTCCTACGTCTCCTCTGTGACAGCAATACTTATGACAATGACCAAAGCGACTTAGGAAGCACAGTGTTCCAGAGAACAAAGGAAGATAACCAGGTAGCAATATCTATTGAGGATAGGCCCTTCTTAGAAGTTATGGAAAGGAGTATGGAGAAGGATGGGACTAATAGCTGGGTTGCACCTCTTCCCTTTAGACCACAAAGACAATGTTTGCCTAACAATAGAGAACTAGCATATAAATGTCTCACTTCCCTAAGACACAATCTTCTAAGGAAACCAGAGATGAAAGAACATTTCTTTTCCTTCATGGAGAAAATATTCCAGAATGGTCATGCTGAGATAGCCCCAAACCTCAAAGACTCAGAAGAATGTTGGTATTTACCCATATTTGGGGTCTATCACCCCAAGAAGCAAGGGCAGATTGGAGTGGTGTTTAATTCTAGCGCCAAGCATGAGGGTGTCTCTCTAAATGATGTCCTTCTCTCTGGCCCTGACCTTAACAACAGACTATTAGGAGTACTTCTCTGGTTTCGCAAGGATTCAGTCGCATTCATGGCAGACATACAGCAAATGTTCTATTGCTTTCTTGTTAAAGAAGAACACCGTAACTTTCTGAGGTTTCTCTGGTTCAGGGACAACAACCCCTCTGGAGACATCACAGAATACCGCATGAGGGTGCACATATTTGGCAACAGTCCTTCCCCCGCAGTTGCTATATATGGCCTCAGACATTCTGCTAGAGTGGGAGAGTTAGAGTATGGGTCAGATGTCAGACAGTTTGTGGACAAGGATTCCTATGTAGATGATTGCTTGAAATCACTACCCACAAATGAAGCCGTAATCAGTCTCCTCAAAAGAACTCAGGGAATGCTTGCGTGTTCCAACTTAAGACTCCACAAGATTGCTTCCAACAGTAGAGAAGTTTTAGAAGCCTTTCCTGTCCAAGATCATTCTAACGAGTTAAAGGACTTAGATCTAGGCACAGACTCCCTTCCCATGCAACGCAGTCTTGGTTTGCTTTGGGACTTAAGATCTGACACGTTTACTTTCCAAGTAAACACAGAAGAAAAACCCTTTACCCGAAAAACAGCCTGTATAATCCCTTAGGCTTTGCAGCACCTGTCACCATCCAGGGTAAAGCACTACTGAGAGACTTCACCTGTGAGTCGCTAGATTGGGACCACAATCTCCCCACCGACAAGAAGAACCTATGGCTAGAGTGGAAGGACTCACTAACAGCTCTATCCAACCTTAAAATTCCACGACCATATGCTCCTCTGTCATCTGCTGATGTTCAGATGCAAAGACTGTGTGTGTTTTCAGATGCTTCGGTTAAAGCATTTGCTGCTGTAGCTTACCTGAAAACCATAGACACTAAAGGACAATGCCACATAGGGTTTGTAATGGGGAAAGCAAAACTTGCACCACTTCCCAAACACACCATACCCAGGCTGGAACTTTGTGCTGCAGTATTAGACACAGAGCTAGTGGAACTCATTGCAATCAGAGGCCCAGTAAAACTCATTCGCTCTGGCAGAGGGTCTAACTTTGTGGGAGCAGTAAAAGAACTGCAAACTCCTTCCAACTTGAGGGTTCTCAGTGTAGAAAGATACTTGAGTAAGCAAGACTGCACGTGGATCTTCAATCCACCTCACTCTTCTCACATGGGAGGTGTTTGGGAGAGGATGATAGGCATAGCCTGCAGAATTTTTCACTCTATCTTCCTACAAGTAGGAACTGCAAGGCTTACTCACGAATGTTTAGTGACATTTATGGCAGAGGTTACAGCTATCATTAACGCCAGACCTTTGACATCCATTTCAAGTGACTCTGAACATCCAGTGGTCCTCACACCTGCCATGTTACTCACGCAAAAGACTAGTCTTGCCGGTGCTCCAGCTGGAGAGTTTTGTGAGAAGGACTTTTACAAACGCCAATGGAGACAAGTGCAAACCTTTACCAATACCTTCTGGAACCGGTGGAGGGAACAATATATATCTACTCTACAAGTAAGGAGAAAGTGGCACACTGAAAAGCCTAATCTTAAACCTGGTGATGTTGTACTCATGAAAGATTGCCAGACACTAAGGAATATGTGGCCTTTAGGTCTGATCACCAAAGTACTACCAAGCAAGAATAATCGTGTCCGTAAGGTCGAGGTCAAGATCTTTCAACAGAATGAGGTTAAAGTATTCTTGAGACCAGTGACCGAACTTATTCTGTTGCTTTCTACGTAGGACTCTGTTAGTGACATCACTTGATGTCAGGCGGGGAGTGTTCTGTCCACCAGATGTTTTATACTGGCTATTTGTACCCGTGTTGTTAAATTTACAAGCAAAATGTGTAATTTACTTAAGATAATCATATGTGGTGTGCAGGCTCCATCTAGTGTTCCTTTTTTGTGCAGTTCTGTTTAATTGTTTACTGTATGTGTAGTTGAGGAAGCTGTCAGCAAGCAGGGAATTCTGAGTGGAATCTTAACAGGAAGGGAACCATCCACCATTCTTTTCAACACATTGCAGGAAGCAAGTCATGTCTTTCGTAATCTATCGCCATTACTCCTTACAGAACTTAAAAAGTAAGTTTTTACTATCACATTATATTATACTTATTGAAGTCTATTTCTGTTATTTTGTAGTTTCACCTGGCTTGTTCTAATAAAACTGAGATCAAAGAAATATGGTATCTACAGTTATTGGGATAAGAAGGTTTAGCTAGCTGTCCCAGAGACAGAACAGACATATCCTATGTATGTGAAAAGCATACCAGCATATTAACTATAAAATGCCAGAAACATTTTAGTACAAATAATTGGCAACAAGTAAAGTTTAACCGGCTGATTATTTACAATAAATATACCGTATTTATCGGCGTATAACACGCGCCGGCGTATAACACGCACCCCAAGTTTAGGAAAGAATTTTAAGGAAAAAAACTTTTAGGAGGGAAGTTTAAGGAAAAGAAACTTACATTAAAATGCCCATCAATGCAGCCTCATCAGTGTTCATCTGCAGCCTTGTTACTCATTGCAGCCTTTTCAGTGTCAGTGCAGCCTTGACCCAGTGTCCATTGCAGCCTTGTCAGTGCAGCTTTGCCCCAGTGCAGCCTTGTTAGTGCAGCTTTGCCCCAGTGCAGTCTTGTCAGTGCAGCTTTGCCCCAATGCAGTCTTGTCAGTGCAGCCTTGCCCCAGTGCAGTCTTGTCAGTGCAGCTTTGCCCCAGTGCAGCCTTGTCAGTGCAGCCTTGCCCCAGTGCAGCCTTGCCCCAGTGCAGCCTTGTCAGTGCAGCCTTGCCCCAGTGCAGCTTTGCCCCAGTGGTCAGTGCAGCCTTGCCCCCAGTGTCCATGCCTACCGCTGCCGCCGCCATACACATAGCTGCATGTAGTTTTAAATATGGCGCCGCGGAGTTTGGAGGGACTCGGCGCCGCCGAGATACACATAGTCGAGTGTATTCGGCTCTTTCCGGCGCCGCTCACAGTCCCGCCCAGTCCCGCCCTATGATGGACATAACACAGGTCCAATGGCGGGACTGGGCGTGACTGTGAGCAGCGCCGGAAAGAGCCAAATACACTCGACTATGTGTATCTCGGCTCTGTGATTTCGGCGGCGCTCATTCAGCTCCGCCGAGACCCTCCGAACTCCGCGGCGCCATATTTAAAACTACTTGCTATGTGAATGTCGGCGCCGATCGCCGCCGATAGCTCACAATTAGCGGGGATCGGCGTATAACACGCACCCACGATTTTCCCCTGATTTTAAGGAGAAAAAAGTGCGTGTTATACGCCGATAAATACAGTACTCATAATTAGTATATATATAATTAAAATGATCATAGCCAAAAGCTATACAATTTAAACCAGTGTTACCAAATTTTTATGGTGCCATCTTCATGACTTTTGCAAAGTCCAAATACTGCCTTTGGGTATGCCTTTAGCTCAGGGCTGTAGATAATTTTTTTTTTTCTGGGGGTGGTTCAGCCTTGAGTACCCAGTTACCTACAGAGTTAGGGGTTCAGGGTGTGCAATGTACAGAATTTAGAGTGTGCTATGTACAGAGTGCAGAGTTCAGGGCGCGTTACGTACAGAGTGAAGGGTTCAGGGTGTGCTACGTACAGGGTGCAGAGTTTAGGGCGCGCTATGTGCAGAGTTCTGGTGCACTATGCACAGATTGCAGGGTTCAGGAGTGTGCTACATACAGAGTGAAGGGTTCAGGGTGTGCTATGTACAGCCTCCAGGGTTTAGGCTGTGCTATTTACATAGTCCAGGGTTTAGGGTGTGCTATTTACATAGTCCAGGGTTCAGGGTGTGCTATGTACATAGTCCAGGGTTTAGGGTATGCTATGTACATAGTGCAGGGTTTAGGGCGCGCTATGTACATAGTTCAGGGTGTGCTATTTACATGGTTCAGGGTGTGCTATGTACATAGTCCAGGGTTCAGGGTGTGCTATGTACAGAGTCCAGGGTTCAGGGTGTGCTTTGTATAGAGTCCGGGGTTCAGTGTGTGTTATGTACAGAGTCCAGGGTTCAGGGTGTGCTATGTACAGAGTGCAGGGTTCAGGGTGTGCTATGTATAGAGTCCAGGATATGCTATGTACAGAGTCCAGGGTTCAGAGTGTGCTATGTAGGGATGGGCTGAACACCCCCCCCCCCCATTCGGTTCGCACCAGAACATGCGAACAGGCAAAAAGTTTGTACGAACACGCGAACACCGTTTAAGTCTATGGGACACGAACATGAAGAATCAAAAGTGCTCATTTTAAAGGCTGGGTTTGGGGACCTGGGTCCTGCCCTAGGGGACATGTATCAATGCAAAAAAAAGTTTTAAAAGCGTCAGTTTTTTCGGGAGCAGTGATTTAATGCTAATGATAGTAATGCTTAAAGTGAAACAATAAAAGTGGAAAATTCCTTAAAATTTTGTACCTGGGGGGGTGTCTATAGTATGCCTGTAAAGTGGCGCATGTTTCCCGTGTTTAGAACAGTCTGACAGCAAAATGACATTTCTAAAGGAAAAAAGGTCATTTAAAACTACTCGCGTACCAGGCCACATGCCCTCAACATTGGGAGGGTGCTTTGGGGCAGCCCCCCAAAGCACCTTGTCCCCATGTTGATGGGGAGAAGGACCTCATCCCCACAACCCTTGCCCAGTGGTTGTGGGGGTCTGCGGGCTGGGGGCTTATCGGAATCTGGAAGCCCCCTTTAACAAGAGGACCCCCAGATCCCGGCCCCCCCTGTTTGAAATGGTAATGGGTACATTGAACCCTTACCATTTCACCAAAAAGTGTGAAAATGGTAAAAAAAAAAAACACACCATGGGAGAAGTCCTTTATTAAAAAATAAAAAATTAAAACTGTCCCACGTAGTCCATTCACCTCAGCCGACAGACCGAAAAAAAAATAAAGAAGATCTGCCTCCATGGAAGGCACACGCCATATGATGCATCCTCGCAGGTGACAGCTCTTTTAAAACTGTGGGCGGGGCCACACGGTGTCGTCGCCGGGTGACCCTGCTCCCGAAAAAACGCCATTTTTAAAACTTTTTTTTGCATTGATACATTTCCCCTGGGGCAGGACCCAGGTCCCCAAACACTTTTTATGACAATAACTTGCATATTAACCTTTAAAATTAGCACTGTTGATTTTTCCCATAGACTTTAAAGGGTGTTCCGCGACTTTTAAATTTTCCTGCGAACACCCCATATTCGCTATTCGGCGAACAGGCGAACAGCCAATGTTCGAGTCGAACTCATGTTCAACCCGAACATAAAGCCCATCCCTAGTGCTATGTACAGAGTGCAGGGTTCAGGGTGTGCAATGTACAGAGTCCAGGGTTCAGGGTGTGCTATGTACACGTAGCCAAGGGTTTGCTACTATAGTCATTATAGTTGAACAGTTTGTTGTTGTTTGCAAATAAGTATGGCTCCCCTTAGTGGCTGCTGGACTCTGTTAGGATATTTCCTAACTCTTTGAGAAGAAATGCAGCAAAGTATTGTGGGAGATGTAGTTTGGAGGAGGAAGTGACTCTGTTAGCTGGATCACCTCTGAACTACATGACAGACAATGCAAAGCGCACAGAACTGCCTGCTGGGAGGTGTGATAAAAGGACAGGCGTGGCCTGCTTTCAGCCTCTCTGTATGCCATTCAACACCTGCCAGCAGGAGGTCTGTGTGTGAACAGGAGGAAGAGACTGCAGCCTATACAGCGGGGAGCCGGATCGCCCGCCTCTGTGGGATCTTGGAGGACAGCCCTGCTATCCAAGCAAGCGGACCGGCCTGCGCTTCAGAGAAATTGGAAGCCACCTGCACTTCAGTTCATCGGGAGTTGCAGCAAGGCATGGCGGGGCCATCTTCACCAGTCAGAGACACCAGGAGGGGATTCCGGACGGAGTCTCACAGTTATCGGAGTCTATTGTATTGAGAGGGCACCTGCCCATTTCAGTAGGGATTACAGTATTGCTGAGTGAGTTCTTTCTACAGACTGCTTGTGAGACTTGTAGTTCCATGGAGGTGAATCTACTTCTTCACAGGCATCATACAGCAGGACTTTGGGGCCTTGTCCTTCTCCCCTGCGCTGTAAGGCCAGTACTGTATTGCACTCACATGTAAAGAGGAATCTACAAGTGGTGATATTTCTTCAGTTAAGCAATCATCAGCACATCTTTTGTTCTACAGTCATTTCTTTCCCTTTGTCTCTGTGGATTACAAATTACAACATCATACTGCAGTTTAACCACTAGGCACCCGCGCTATAGCCAAAAGACGGCTACAGCGCGGTGCTGAATTGCCGGGAGGGCATCCCTGGACGTCTTCCTGTTTACTTGTTCCCTGCACGCCACCGCGGATGCGCATCGGGGAAAATCTGTGTTGCCGTGTCCCTTGGACACAGCTAATCACAGATCGTGCTAAATGGCCAATCACAGCAGCCATTTAGCACTCGATCTTAAACATATGAGATCATCTCTCATTGCCGGCTCTCCCTCCTCACACAGAGACCGCGTGTGAGGAGGGAGAGCGACCTGTGCTGCAGCGTGAGTGAACACTAACACAGTGCCACACTAACACAAAACACAGTGCCCACAGTACCTGTCAGTGCCATCTGTCCTCAGTGCCACCTTTCATCAGTGCCACCTGTCAGTGTCACGTGCCATCTGTTATCAGTGTCACATGTCATCAGTGCCATCTGTCATCAGTGCCACATAAGTGTAAAGTGTCATCAGTGCCACGTATTAGTGCCATCTGTCATCAGTGCCACATATCAGTGCCATCTGTCATCAGTGTCACGTGTCATCAGTGCCACATATCAGTGCCATCTGTCATCAGTGCCACATCAGTGTCACTTGTCATTGTCCTGGTGCTCCAGGGCCTTCAAAAGTGTAATAGGTAGTTAAGTTAGTTGTGTAATTTATGCTCCTAGAACACCTGATGGTGCTCCCTGCATTTTGGGTCTCTCTATGTGGCTAGGCTGTGAAAAAGTCCCACACATGTGGTATCGCCATACTCAGGAGGAGTAGCAGAATGTATTTTGGGGTGTCATTTGTGGTATACACATGCCATGTGAAAGAAATAACCTATAACAGTGACAATTTTGTGGAAAAAAAATCTTCATTTTGCAAAGAATTGTGGGAAAAAATGACAAAATCAAAAACCTCACCATATATTTTACTAAATACCTTGGAATGTCTACTTTCAAAAAAGGGGTCGTTTGGGGGGTATTTGTACTTTCCTGGCTTGTTCGGGTCACAAGAAATGAGGCCACCAGTACATCAGGTGTGATCAATTTTTTTACGATTTGCACCACAGCTTGTAGACTCTCTAACTTTCACACAGACCAAATAATATGCACTAATTTGGGTTATTTTTACCAAAGATATATAGCAGTATAAATTGTGGCCAAAATTTATGAAGAAAAATTAATAATTTGCAAAATTTTATCACAAACTAAGAAAAATGCATTTTTTTTTCAAAACGTTCGGTCTTTTTTTTTTTTTTAGCGCAAAAAAATTAAAAACCCAGAGGTGATCAAATATCACCAAAAGAAAGCTCTATTTGTATAAAAAAAAGGACTAAAAATTCATTTGGGTACAGTATTACACGACTGAGTAATTGTCATTCAAAGTGTGAGAGCACCGAAAGCTGAAAATTGGTCTGGGCAGGAGGGGGGTTTAAGTGCCCAATAGGCAAGTGGTTAACCATCAGGCTAACTGAAGATATCTGGAGTTAAAGAACATTCACCATCTTCTTCTTTTACTAAGCATTGCTGCTCTACTCACTAGTTGATCTCTGTATTATTGCCTAGGGGAAGCCATTTGCGTAGATGCTTAATTTTATACTGTGTTATTGAATGTAAAGTTTATAGACTGCATTTTGGTCTGTGTGTTGAGGCCTCAGTGGGAAGGTATTTAAAATATGTTTTGAAGATATTGGGTACCTATCTCTCTGTGCTTTTGTTCACATATACCCCTTAAGGTGATTAAAAGTTATTTGTTCTAAATATGTGCATAAAGTGTTACTATTCATGCTCTTTATTGTGTTCCATTACTTTTATTATTATTATTATTATTATAGCGCTTTACAACATTAGGGCAGACAGTACAAGTACAATACAATTCAATACAGGAGGAATCAGAGGGCCCTGCTCGTTAGAGCTTACAATCCAATCTAGGAGGGAGGGTCAAGGTATACATAAGGGTAATAGCTGTGAGGGATGAGCTAATGGAGAAAATAGTGCAGTTGTTAGATGGAGGCAGGATAGGCTTCTCTGAAGAGGAAAGTTTTCAGGGATCGCCTAAAAGTGGATAAATTTGGAGACAGTCTGACAGATTGGAGTAGGGAATTCCAGAGGATGGGCGAGGCTCGGGAGAAGTCCTGGAGGCGGATATGGCAGGAGGTGATGAGGGAGCTAGAGAGCAGGAGCTCTTGGGAGGAACGGAGATGGAGATTAGGTTGGTATTTTGAGACTAGGTTAGTGATGTAGCTGGGGGCAGAGTTGTGGATGGCTTTGTAACTTATTGTTAGTATTTTGAATTTAATTCGTTGGGCGAGTGGTAGCCAATGGAGGGATTGGCAGAGAGGGGTAGCAGACACTGAGCGGTTTGTAAGGTGGATGAGTCTGGCAGCAGCATTCATGATGGACTGAAGGGGGGATAGTCTGTTTAAAGGTAAGCCAATGAGGAGTGAGTTGCAGTAGTCAAGGCAAGAGATAACCAGGGAGTGAATCAGGAGCTTTGTGGTTTCATTGGTTAGAAAGGGACGTAGTTTAGAGGTGTTGCGGAGGTTGAGGCGGCAAGCTTTGGAAAGTGATTGGATGTGGGGCTGAAAGAGTTCAGAATCCAGGATAACGCCTAGCACCCTGACATGTGGGGACGGGTGGATGGTTTTGCCATTGCTCTTGACAGAGAAGTCAGGGGAAGAGGCACGTGGGGGAGGAAATATTATAAGCTCGGTTTTGGACAAGTTGAGTTTGAGGAAGTGGTGTGACATCCATACAGATATGTCGGTTAGTAAGTTAGTGATGCGTGAGGAGACTGATGGAGTGAGTTGAGGGGTGGAGAGATAGATTTGTGTGTTATCAGCATAGAAATGATATTGAAAGCCGTGAGAGGCTATCAGCTGATCCAGGGAAGAGGTTTAGATTGAAAATAAAAGAGGTCCAAGAACAGAACCTTGGGGGACCCTGACAGAGAAGGGAAGAGGAGTGGAGGAAGTAGAATTGTAAGTGACACTGAAGGTGCGTTGGGATAGGTAGGATGACAGCCACTGAAGAGCACAGTCACGGAGACCGAGGGAGTAAAGTTTTTTGAGGAGGAGGGGGTGGTCAACCATGTCAAAGGCAGCTGAAAGATCCAGAAGTAGGAGTACAGAATAGTGTCCGTTGGTTTTTGCAGTTAGTAGGTCATTTGTGAGTTTTAAAAGAGCAGTTTCTGTGGAGTGTTGAGGGCGAAATCCAGATTGAAGGGGATCAAGAAGATTGTTTTTAATGAGGTGGTCACTCAGTTGGTTGTAAACCAGGCATTCAAGGAGTTTAGAGGAAAAGGGGAGCAAGGAGATAGGGCTTAGGTTGTTAAGATTGGTAGGGTCCAAGGACGGCTTTTTGAGTATGGGGGTGACCAGTGCATGTTTTAGAGCATCGGGGAAGATGCCAGAGGTGAGGGAGAGATTGAAGATGTGGGTTAGACAGTGTAGGATGGAGTCAGAGGGCGACCGTAGCATTTGAGAGGGAATAGGGTCCAGGGGACAGGTGGTTAGGTGGGCATTGGAAAGGAGTTTAGCAACTTCATCTGTAGTAGCAGATTTGAATAGGGGCAGTGTCAGTTGTACCTGTTGACATGGGGTCTTAGCTGGGGGGAGATACCTGTAGAATGGAGATTTCATCACGGATTGTATCAATCTTGTTTTTGAAGTGATTAGCGATTTCCTGGGCAGTGAGTAAATCAGTGGGTGGAGGCGGTGGAGGACAAAGTACAGAGTTGAAGGTAGAGAAGAGTTTACGGGGATTGGATGAAAAGGTGTTAATAAGAGTTGTAAAATAGGTTTGCTTGGCAGTGTGGAGGAAAGAATAGTATTTTTGGAGGGCAGATTTGTATTGGTTGAAGTCTTTGAGAGACTTAGTCTTGTGCCACAGACGCTCAAGAGCGCGACTACGTTTTTTGAGAATTTTAGTGTCATCTGTTTGCCAGGGTTGTAGGGGTCGAGGCCTGATTCTGCGTGTAGTGAGGGGAGGGAGCTTGTCCAGGGTGGAGGACAGAGATTTATTGTAGATGGACATGGCTTGGTTGGGGCAGGACAGGGGAGAGATTTTGTCATAGAGGTGGTCAGTAGCAGAACAGAGGAGAGAGGAGTTGAAGTTGCGAAAGTTTCTACGGGTGATGGTTAGGCGATTGGAGGGAAAGGTGGTGGAAGACAGGGGGAGAGAGAAACTAATAAGGTGGTGGTCGGAGAGAGGAAAAGGATTGTTTGAGAAGTTGCATGAAGTGAAAAGGTAGGAGAATACAAGGTCAAGGGTGTTGCCATCAGAGTGAGTAGAAGCCTGTACCCATTGCTTCAGGTCAAATGAAGAGGTTAGACTAAGAAGTTTAGAAGTAGCAGGAGTGTTCGTATTAGCAGGGGTGTTGAAATCACCGAGAAGGATTGTGGGAATTTCTGAAGAGAGAAAGTAGGGTAGCCAGGCAGAAAACTCATCAAGGAAAGTTGATAATGGTCCAGGGGGCCGGTAGATCACAGCAATTCTTAGGGAAGTAGGAGAGAATAGACGTATACAATGGGCTTCGAATGATGAGAGGGAAAACGGGGGAGGAGGGTGAATAACCTGGAAGGTGCTCTGGGGGGATAGGAGGAATCCCACTCCACCTCCCTTGCGTCCATTAGGCCTAGGGGAGTGAGTCCAGTGAAGGCCACCCTGGGAGAGGGAAACAGGAGAAGGGGTGTCATATTTGTGGAGCCAGGTTTCGGTGAGAGCAAGTAGATTAAAGGAATTAGTGACAAAGAGGTCATGAATAGCAGTGAGTTTGTTGCAGACAGAGAGGATGTTCCAGAGGGCGCAGGAGAAAGGGAGGCTGGTGTTGGGAAGAAGAGGAATGGAGACTAAATTGTGTAGATTGCAACTACTGCGGGTGTAGGGTGATGGGTGTGTTGGGCACAGTTAAATAAGGGAGGCCCAGGGTTTGGGGAAATATCTCCAGCGATTAGGAGAAGCAGAAGAGTAAGGGAGGTAATATGAGAATATGATTTGTATGAGGGGACATGCTTCAGTATCCTGGGGGGTTTGTTAGCAAGTGAGCTTAGAGTTAGAAAGAGGTGATGAGTGCAGTAATAGGGGGAGGGGAGAAGTGAGGGTGATATGTACAGATTGTGTGGTGGAGCAGAGGGATGTAGAAAAGAGAGCTTGAGGAGAGAGGCAGCAATTGTGAAGAGGAGGAGAAGTAAAGAGTGCATGTTTCAGAGAAGGTGAGATAATATGAAAATGAGGTCACCTGCAGTCTTTTGTAGTTAGCTTTGTTCAAATCGCTGAAGTGCAAGAGCAGAAGTGCCACTTATTTAAAGAGCCCCACTTCTTTGAAAGAACCCCCTGTATGTGCAGCCCCCTGTATGTTCCCCCGTAAAGAAGGCCTTGTTATATACTGTGTTGGGTGTGGATGGAATCTGGCAATTAATCAATTAGGAGAGCATATTAGGAACACAGCAAGCAGGGCATAACTTTCACACCACAATCAAACTGCAAGGGGACTAAAAGGCCAAAATTGTAAAGATAAGGGAACCCATAATTTAGGTAACACTTAATGGCTAAATAAACATTGAAATAAGGTGAGCATGGCTACAGATGTAGTTGAGACAGCGGTGACAAACAGATTTACCAAAAATGTATATAAGCGGTCAGTCAATTTTCAGTTTGCAGGACATGGGAATATAAACGCAGAATACCAAAAATGTACATAAGCGGTCAGTCAATTTTCAGTTTGCAGGACATGGGAATATAAACGCAGAATACCAAAAATGTACATAAGCGGTCAGTCAATTTTCAGTTTGCAGGACATGGAAATATAAACGCAGATTACCAAAAATGTATATAAGCGGTCAGTCAATTTTCAGTTTGCAGGACATAGAAATATAAACGCAGATTACCTGTGAAGAAAATGTTCAGATGGATGGTGCAAGAGCAGAAGTGCCACTTATTTAAAGAACCCCACTTCTTTGGAAGAACCCCCTGTATGTGCAGCCCCCTGTATGTTCCCCCGTAAAGAAGGCCTTGTTATATACTGTGTTGGGTGTGGATGGAATCTGGCAATTAATCAATTAGGAGGGCATATTAGGAACACAGCAAGCAGGGCATAACTTTCACACCACAATCAAACTGCAAGGGGACTAAAAGGCCAAAATTGTAAAGATAAGGGAACCCATAATTTAGGTAACACTTAATGGCTAAATAAACATTGAAATAAGGTGAGCATGGCTACAGATGTAGTTGAGACAGCGGTGACAAACAGATTTACCAAAAATGTATATAAGCGGTCAGTCAATTTTCAGTTTGCAGGACATGGGAATATAAACGCAGAATACCAAAAATGTACATAAGCGTTCAGTCAATTTTCAGTTTGCAGGACATGGGAATATAAACGCAGATTACCAAAAATGTATATAAGTGGTCAGTCAATTTTCAGTTTGCAGGACATGGAAATATAAACGCAGATTACCAAAAATGTATATAAGCGGTCAATCAGTTTTCAGTTTGCAGGACATAGAAATATAAACGCAGATTACCTGTGAAGAGAGAAGAAAATGTTCAGATGGATGGTGCAAGAGCAGAAGTGCCACTTATTTAAAGAGCCCCACTTCTTTGAAAGAACCCCCTGTATGTGCAGCCCCCTGTATGTTCCCCCGTAAAGAAGGCCTTGTTATATACTGTGTTGGGTGTGGATGGAATCTGGCAATTAATCAATTAGGAGGGCATATTAGGAACACAGCAAGCAGGGCATAACTTTCACACCACAATCAAACTGCAAGGGGACTAAAAGGCCAAAATTGTAAAGATAAGGGAACCCATAATTTAGGTAACACTTAATGGCTAAATAAACATTGAAATAATGTGAGCATGGCTACAGATGTAGTTGAGACAGCGGTGACAAACAGATTTACCAAAAATGTATATAAGCGGTCAGTCAATTTTCAGTTTGCAGGACATGGGAATATAAACGCAGAATACCAAAAATGTACATAAGCGGTCAGTCAATTTTCAGTTTGCAGGACATGGGAATATAAACGCAGAATACCAAAAATGTACATAAGCGGTCAGTCAATTTTCAGTTTGCAGGACATGGAAATATAAACGCAGATTACCAAAAATGTATATAAGCGGTCAGTCAATTTTCAGTTTGCAGGACATAGAAATATAAACGCAGATTACCTGTGAAGAAAATGTTCAGATGGATGGTGCAAGAGCAGAAGTGCCACTTATTTAAAGAACCCCACTTCTTTGGAAGAACCCCCTGTATGTGCAGCCCCCTGTATGTTCCCCCGTAAAGAAGGCCTTGTTATATACTGTGTTGGGTGTGGATGGAATCTGGCAATTAATCAATTAGGAGGGCATATTAGGAACACAGCAAGCAGGGCATAACTTTCACACCACAATCAAACTGCAAGGGGACTAAAAGGCCAAAATTGTAAAGATAAGGGAACCCATAATTTAGGTAACACTTAATGGCTAAATAAACATTGAAATAAGGTGAGCATGGCTACAGATGTAGTTGAGACAGCGGTGACAAACAGATTTACCAAAAATGTATATAAGCGGTCAGTCAATTTTCAGTTTGCAGGACATGGGAATATAAACGCAGAATACCAAAAATGTACATAAGCGTTCAGTCAATTTTCAGTTTGCAGGACATGGGAATATAAACGCAGATTACCAAAAATGTATATAAGTGGTCAGTCAATTTTCAGTTTGCAGGACATGGAAATATAAACGCAGATTACCAAAAATGTATATAAGCGGTCAATCAGTTTTCAGTTTGCAGGACATAGAAATATAAACGCAGATTACCTGTGAAGAGAGAAGAAAATGTTCAGATGGATGGTGCAAGAGCAGAAGTGCCACTTATTTAAAGAGCCCCACTTCTTTGAAAGAACCCCCTGTATGTGCAGCCCCCTGTATGTTCCCCCGTAAAGAAGGCCTTGTTATATACTGTGTTGGGTGTGGATGGAATCTGGCAATTAATCAATTAGGAGGGCATATTAGGAACACAGCAAGCAGGGCATAACTTTCACACCACAATCAAACTGCAAGGGGACTAAAAGGCCAAAATTGTAAAGATAAGGGAACCCATAATTTAGGTAACACTTAATGGCTAAATAAACATTGAAATAATGTGAGCATGGCTACAGATGTAGTTGAGACAGCGGTGACAAACAGATTTACCAAAAATGTATATAAGCGGTCAGTCAATTTTCAGTTTGCAGGACATGGGAATATAAACGCAGAATACCAAAAATGTACATAAGCGGTCAGTCAATTTTCAGTTTGCAGGACATGGGAATATAAACGCAGAATACCAAAAATGTACATAAGCGGTCAGTCAATTTTCAGTTTGCAGGACATGGAAATATAAACGCAGATTACCAAAAATGTATATAAGCGGTCAGTCAATTTTCAGTTTGCAGGACATAGAAATATAAACGCAGATTACCTGTGAAGAAAATGTTCAGATGGATGGTGCAAGAGCAGAAGTGCCACTTATTTAAAGAACCCCACTTCTTTGGAAGAACCCCCTGTATGTGCAGCCCCCTGTATGTTCCCCCGTAAAGAAGGCCTTGTTATATACTGTGTTGGGTGTGGATGGAATCTGGCAATTAATCAATTAGGAGGGCATATTAGGAACACAGCAAGCAGGGCATAACTTTCACACCACAATCAAACTGCAAGGGGACTAAAAGGCCAAAATTGTAAAGATAAGGGAACCCATAATTTAGGTAACACTTAATGGCTAAATAAACATTGAAATAATGTGAGCATGACTACAGATGTAGTTGAGACAGCGGTGACAAACAGATTTACCAAAAATGTATATAAGCGGTCAGTCAATTTTCAGTTTGCAGGACATGGGAATATAAACGCAGAATACCAAAAATGTACATAAGCGGTCAGTCAATTTTCAGTTTGCAGGACATGGGAATATAAACGCAGAATACCAAAAATGTACATAAGCGGTCAGTCAATTTTCAGTTTGCAAGACATGGGAATATAAACACAGATTACCAAAAATGTATATAAGCGGTCAGTCAAATTTGCAGTTTGCAGGACATGGGAATATAAACGCAGATTACCAAAAATGTATATAAGCGGTCAGTCAATTTTCAGTTTGCAGGACATGGACATATAAACGCAGATTACCAAAAATGTATATAAGCGGTCAGTCAATTTTCAGTTTGTAGGACATGGAAATATAAACGCAGATTACCTGTGAAGAAAGAAGAAAATGTTCAGATGGATAGTGCAAGAGCAGACGTGCCACTTATTTAAAGAACCCCACTTATTTGGAAGAACCCCCTGTATGTGCAGCCCCCTGTATCTTACTTATCTCAGTAAACCTTTCTGAGTGGTTCAGTAATATTGTGTGAGTTTCTTATTGCTAACGCCACATTGCAGGATGGAACCCAAGGTGTCAGAGGTAAGAGAGGATCTGCAGAGTCAGGGTAGCCAGTGGGGTATAGAGTCAATCAGCAGCCCTCACGGGGGTACCGCTACATTTGGGGGTCCCACCAAGATATCCCATCTGGGGTACCCGAGCAGATCAGTTGACATGTCCAGGGTGGAAGAAGTTATGGACTCTGCCACTGAGTGGAGCCAGGAGTGTGGGAGTCAGTTGGAACAAAGTATGGTTCTGAGGCTGCCAGGAGTCCTGTGGTTTGATAGAGAGGTATGGCAGTTGATGAGAAAGGCCATCCCTGAACAAGGGTCCTACCTCTTGGACCTGAAACATGAATTAGAGGAAGATTGTACCTATGTCCTTCTAGAATTGAATGAGAGTATTGTAGCGGAGTTCCAGAAGAGAGTTGTGAGACTGGCAGAAGGCCTGGATGGCCATGTGATCCCAGTACAGTTGCCGTATGAGACGGGTAAGAAGTCCCCTGGGTCACCACCAGGGAGCCCCGTTGCAGGCAGCCCAACTTCTGGTAGCCTAATTGCAACCGGCCCAGCAGTAGGAAGCCCAATGGCGGGGATGCCTTCCGCCTCATTTTTTTTAGACATGAGTCGCCTAGTTGACAGCCTGATACAGAGTCACAACAAGTCCGCCAATCAGGGATATCGGAGGCTACCGACCTTCTCAGGCCGTGTCCCCAGACCAGAGGGGGAAGAAGAATTTGATAGCTGGATGGATCAGGCCATGCAAGCAATAGAGGAGTGGAATGTGTCGGGAACCGGGAAAAGGCAGCCAATCAGCGAGAGTCTTCGCAGCCCCACAGCAGATGTCATCAGGAGCTTAAAGAGGGGGAAACCGGATTGTGAGGCCATGGACTACATCGAGGCTCTGTATGCAGGTTATGGAAGGGTAGAGAAGCTACCGGACCTGATGTACAAATTTGAGCATACCCACCAGTGGAGGGGAGAGAAGTTGTCTGAATATGTCATCCAGGTGGATCAGAACTTGCACCAGATCATCTTAAAGAAGGGGATCGACCCCCGGGAGGTGGACAGAGTCAGGTTGGATCAGACCATACAAGGAGCCAGGCCAAACTATCCTGTTGTGCTCCGATTACTCTTGAATGGTACCCGAAAGGCCCCTTCTTACCCAGAGTTGATGGTGTTGGCGAGAAAAGAGGAGGCTCTCCTGGATGAAAAGAATCAGGAGGCTCGACTCGCAGTAAAAACGCCCCAGAAGAGTGAGAAGGTAGTTCAGGTGGAGAGCAATGAAGAGTTTGAGTGGGGGAAGTGCACCAAGACCTCTGTAGTGCAATACACTCCAACAAAGTTCAAGAGCAGGTACAACAAGCTTTGTTACATGTGATGGAAGCTCAGGCCAAAGCTCAGGCTGAGCAGACAGGCATTCGGAAATGCTACAAGTATGGTGATCCAAGGCATTTTAAGTCCCAGTGTCCACAGAAGGAGGTGAATGCTAAACTGTTAGTGGAGTTGGTGAAGATATTAAAGACATTGCTGAAAGACCAGCCGGCGGAAAACTCCAGGGGGTCTCAGTGAGCCAACTGAGAACCCCGATCAGAAACAGAGTTTCAGAAAACAAAGGAAGAGAAGGGCCAGAACGAGGCCACAGAAGAAAAGAGTGGCACGATCACCCTGGTCATCCCCACAGTCAAGTAACCCGGCACCGGGGTCAGGGAGCCAGGCACAGGGGGTCAATGTTTTACCCTCACCTAGGGCCACAGTTAGGTCCTATCAGAACACCCCTGAGAAAATTTGTCAGTCTAGACCAAACAAAAGCGGTCTGGCGACACCACCTAGGGTCACTGTTAGGTCTCCACAGAGAAGGAAATGTAATCTCAACCGCACTCAGGGTGATGCTGCCAGTTTCCCGGAAAAGTTATTGGGGCCGTCCCCGATCGTGCCTTTGCAAATAGAAGAACACAAAGATTTGTAGTTTGTGTCAAATATTCAGAAATGGTGAAAAACCTGAGTTAATGAAAAAGGAAAACTAAAGCAGAGTCCCTATATAAAATATGATATTACATAAATAGTGAACTTAATTGGACAATATAAACTCTATGGCAAATGACATGTACAAGTACCAAACATTATATTAAATAGTCCAAAAAGTATAAGTGGTGAAGTCCACAAACATAGTTCAAATGAATAAAAACGAGAATTCGTGAAATATCACATAAATTAGACAGTGAAATAACACATTTAGAAAATGGTGAAAGGAATATATAAAATTATAGAAGCTTAACCAAAGTCCCAATTGTAAAAGACAGTGATTCAAAAGACATCCATGTGGGTATGAAGATATATTGTAGGTGTGAAGCTGTAAAGAAACGCCCTTCTTCCAAACAGATTTGTACACCAAAAGTAAGTATGTAGTCTCCTTACCCGCAAAAATTACCACAACAGCAGTCTCACCAAGCACAGGGAATTCGGTCTCCCAAAAATCTAATAATGGATGTCCCCAAATGGAGTTGGATCCACCAAGAATAAAATTCAGTTACTGAAGGCTTGTCGGCGACTGGCAAGAGAGAAGAAGGCCCCTGAAGGAGGAGTGGGGCGGTTGTGGAAGTTGGAGACCAAAGAGAGGGTACTACAGCCGGGTGAAGTTGCTCATGTGAAGGCCACCATCAAGTTGACTTGGTGCTAGAGACGGATGAGAAAGCCAGGGTGGCTGGACTGGAAATGCTCCCTGAGCTGGTTCCTACCCGAGACCTGTCCAGGACAGGAAGGAAAGTGCCCATCAGCTTGAAGAACGTAACTGATCAGCCTACTATGCTGGGAGCCCGTATGCTGGTGGGACAGGTGAGTGCCGCCACCCCTGTACTCCCCGAAGAGGCCAAGCATTTGAAGAATGCCAGCAGTTACAGATGGAGTTTCAGCGATGTGCGGATGTCTTGTCCCCTGCCTGGCAGAAAAGGGTGAAGTCTCAACTGATGAGATGAGAGAAGCTGTTTTCCAAAGACAATTTTGATGTGGGATGTGCAAGAAGTGCCCAACATAGAATTCGGCTTCAGGAGGACAAACCCTTCTGAGAATGGGCCAGGAGAATATCTCTCAGCGACCTGGAAAACTTAAGAGAGCAGCTGGTGGCTGGTGAAAAGGTCAGGAGTCTCGGAGTCCTTATGCATCCCCCATCGTTGCAGTAAGGAAGAAAAATGGGTCGTTACGCATGTGTATCGATTACCGGAGCTTGAATCGGCACACCATTCCGGACCAGTACACCACACCCTGTATTGAAGATGCTTTGCAGTGCCTCACTGGAGCTAAGTGGTTTAGTGTACTTGACTTGAAAAGTGGGTATTATCAGATTCCCATGCACCCGGAAGATCAGGAGAAGACGGCATTCATTTGCCCGTTAGGATTCTACGAGTTTAGTCGGATGCCTCAGGGCCTGTCGGGGGCTCCTGCAAACTTCCAACGTTTGATGGAAAGGACAGTAGGAAACATGAATCTCGTAGAGGTACTGGTATATTTGTTAAAATACTTTTTATTGAGGTTTTACAGGGTTACAAAAAAAAAAACAACGCAACATTTTCGTAGAACTCATTGTCAGTACATCAAACCATTGTGACAAGTATATTGTAAACAACCAATTAATTGTTGTAGGTATATGTAATTTCCATGCCTTCTAAATACACACGGGGAGTGTGCTATTGTAAATTGTCTTGTCTGTATCTATATGTAGGTATCATTGACAAAAATGGCATGGGCAGGGGCATTATATAACGTTCTATAGTAGATAGTAGGAGTTTGTTTGTGTGGAGAGCTCAGTATGAGATCTGAACGTACGCCGACAATATCAACTCTCCCCCCCGGCCACCCCAAAAGGGCTCTGACTGTAGCCGAAGGGAGAGAACACAAATGCGTAGTGATGGTGCAAGTACGGTCGGTACTTCGTATTTTGGGAAGGAGCCCATTTCAGAAGTAGTAGGGTCCCACGTCCCTAAGTATGTGAAGTATAAACTGTCTCTGAGAGACCTCCAGCAGAGTGAATTTGTCCGTATAGGTTTGGAGAGCTTTAGTTTGGAACGCGTATAAACCTTATTGTGCAGTGTATTAAGCAGAAGGTAATTGTGAGGTGGAAGAGTAGGATACGGGGTGAGATAGGTAGTGGGAGGCAGAGGACTGTGGAATGGCTAATAAAGATATCCAGGGGTCATCTTAGGACGTGGAAGAAGGGGCCCCATTCAAAGCGAATGTTATTAAGGACTCTTTAAAGTGAGACCAACAGGCCCAGGTTTCCCAGTACTTTGTTGGCTGTACTCTGGATTGGTGTTTGAGACTTTCCATTTCAGCCGTTCTGTCAACCCGCTGTATCCATTCTGTAATCGTGGGTGGGGAGGTACTTCTCCAGTGTACCGGGATACATTGGTTGGCAGCATTGATAAGGTGAAGTACGATGGATTTTTTGTACGCTGACCAAAAGATGGACGTGTAATGTAGTAGTGTGGGAGTATAATCGGGAGTGAAAGTGGTAATTTGGGTGATCAGGCGGTGGATTTCTAACCAAAATGGTTGTATGTGTGTGCACCCCCACCAGATGTGAAGAAACATGCCGTGAGCTGCATTACATCTCCAGCATAATGGGGGGAGACTGGGGTGGAACTTGTGAATCTTGTCAGGTGTTCTGTACCATTTTGAAAATATTTTAAATCTGCTTTCTGGTGGAGACGTTAATTGAGCCTTTGTGAATATGACTGTATATGTGTCCCCACTCCTCTTCGTTTAGGTCCAACTGTAGGTCTGATTCCCACTGTCTGACCAGCTTGTCGTCTTTGATTTTGTGTGTGGAGAAAAGGAGCGCATATACAGTCGATATTAGGTGTCTTTGGGGTTCTTTGCTGTTGCAAATGTATTCAAAAGGTGTGAATTCCCGGTACCAGAGTGTATTGGGTTTAGAGTTTTGAAGAAAGTGTCGGATTTGTAGATAGCTATAGAACGGGATATGGTAGTCGGGGAAATGAGCGGTCATAGCTTGATATGAAAGTAATTCTTCATTATGGAAGAGTTGGTGTGCTCTAAGTTGTGGTCTGAGTGGGTCCGTCATTGAAGAGCCTAAGGGTAGTCCCAGTCGGAATTCTGGATTGTCGTCAAGGGGAGTCATGGGTCCATAGGTAGTTCTCGAGTTTAATTTTTTGCATGCATCTCTGAATTTTAGCATTGTAGCATTGATTAAAGGATGTGAATAAAGTTCTTTGGGACGTAAGAAGGACTGAGCCAAGGTAGGTTTGCTAGCGGGATTTGGGAAAATGCGTTCTCAAGCTGAATCCTGTCCTTTTCGCGTCCATGTATGTGCCAGTCGACTATTCTGGTCAGTGACATGCCCAGTGATATTTCTGGACATCTGGTAGGCTTAAACCTCCTTGCAATTTGGGAAGCGTCAGCCTCTCCCAACTCAATCTGGGTGTTTTGGATGTCCATATGAAAGTCCTGCATAGCCGTTTGTATGTTGAGAAGAAGGTTGGAGGGAGTTTAATGGGGATAGCTTTAAAAAGATATAAAGGTCTGGGCAAAGTATTCATTTTTAAAATAGCTATTCTGCCAAACCATGAGAAAGGTCCTGCGTGCCATTTGTGCAGCTCTCCTTGGATGGTTTGTAGGATAGGTTGGAAATTCTGGGAGTATAAATCAGTTAGTTTGGTAGGTATTTTAATACCCAGATAAGTAATGGCATGGGGTTCCCAACTGAATGGGAAGTTGTTCTTGCATTGTGTAACTAGTGTGCTTGGTAGGGTTATGTTCAGGGCTTTTGATTTAGAGAAATTGATTTGCAAATTCGAGAGAGATTTGAAAAGTGAGAAGTCCTGAAGCAAATTAGGGATAGTATTTATCAGGTCAGTTATTAAAAGTAAAATATTGTCTGCGTAGGCAGCTATTTTATAGTGTTTGTGATTAATCTCAAGACCTTTGACGTCCGGATTCTCTCTAAGTTTATGGAGTAGGGGTTCCATGGTGAGTATGAAAAGTAAGGGGGGCAGGGGACAGCCCTGTCTAGTACCATCGGACACGGAGAAGGCGTACGAAAGGCGACCGTTTACCCTAATTTTAGCTGTGGGGTAGGAGTACAAAGCTAGAATCATCTGCAGTAGGCGGTGTGGTATACCCACTGCGCGAAGTGATTCCTCCATATAATCCCAGGCCACCCTGTTGAATGCCTTCTCCACATCCAGGGACAGGAAAAATCGAGTAGACGTAGAGGAAAGCCAATGGTGGATATTCAGAGCTTTCGTGGTGTTGTCCCCGGCTTCTCTGCCAGGGACAAAACCAACTTTGTCCAAGGAAACTAATCTGGGAATTAGGGGAAGGATGCGGTTGGCCAGTGCCTTAGCGTAAATTTTTACGTCCGTATTGAGAAGTGAAATGGGGCGGTAATTGGATACCAGTGTGGCATCCTTGTCAGGTTTTGGTATAAGGGTGATATGTGCCTCCAGGATATCCTTGTTGGCTGTACTGGAGGGAGTTAAGTTGTTGAAGGCCTTAACTAATTGTGGGATACAATAAATAAATAAATGCAGCGCTAGCGACTGAAAACAAATATGATTGAATTGAAACTGTTGCCGTTGCTGCAAAAAAGTGCTAAGACTTCACATGTGCTAAACGAATAAATGCAGCGCTGACAAATAAAATTGCTGGAATGATAATAGTATAATCATGAGCTAAGCCTAAACATGTGACGTGCAAATGAACATGCTAGCAACTAGAGAGATCTATAAAGACATAGCGCCAGCATTGACAAAAGTGACAGTGGCTAAAAATATATAAACACACATATAGTGACATAAACTGAGATAATGTGCAGATTCCCTGGAAAGAATCCCGCTGGTCAGCAGTGGTAGGCTTTCAACCCTTCAGCCTAGAAGCACACAATCAGTCAATGCAGTTTCTAGAGGCACATAGGATGGAAACTGGATCGTGGCCAATGGAATTAGAGCTTGAAGACAAAGGACATCATATTCCACCCAAAACAAAAGGAAGAAAATATGATGAAGTACCGTAGGGAAATATTCAAGTGTGCATAACAGCGCTACTCACAAGATAGAGGCTGCAAACAGGCATTCAGAATACTTTCGCGATCACCGCTGATAGCATGCGTTCCACAGAAGACAGTAAACAGACCTGTCTGTTATTCGTTTAGCAATTGTGGGATAAGTGTGTCTGGGAATGCCTTTTAATAGCTGACCGTAAGGCCGTCCGGGCCTGGGCTCTTGTCCAACTTTAATTGCTTCAGAGCCTGTAGGGTCTCTTCTATTGACAATGGTAAGTCAAGCTCTGTGGATTCTTCAGCAGTTAGGGGAGACGGAGTATGTTGTTTTAGGAAATCTCGGATCGTTGCCCTCCTGTCATTTGTGGTGGATTCTATTTGTGAAGTGGGCAGATTGTACAATTTAGAGAAATATTGCACAAATTGATTAGCTATCTCACCTGAGGTTGCAAAGGCATTCCCTGTGCTGTCTTTAATCATGTGAATGGTGTTTGCCGCCTTTTTAACCTGTAAGGCTCTGGCCAACAGCGTCCCTGATTTAGTGCTAAATTCATAGAAGACCTTTTGGGTCAGGGCGTATTTACGTTTTACCGACTTATGTAACTGTTCTAAGAGTTCTTCCCTGGTTTGTATCAACTCTGTCAGGGCCTCAGTGGCCAGAGTGGCTTTGTGTTTTTGTTCTAGTGTATATATGCGTTTAGTTAAGTCTTCAATGCAAGCTTTCCTATGTTTGGACCTTTTGGCGGCCAGGGATATGAATTCACCCCTAATGACACACTTGTGTGCAGCCCAGATTGTTTCCAGAGAGGATCCTTCCTGAATGTTTTCTGAAAAGTAATGTGCAAGGGTTTTAGATAGCATCTGGGTGGTTTCTTTGTCAGTGAGAAGGGAATTGTCAAGGTGACAGATGTGCGATCTGACCATTGTAGTGGGTAGATTTAGGGTCATGGTAATGGGATTGTGATCCGATAGAATCATCGGTTCAATAGTGGCTTTTGTGAGATAGGAAAGGTCATTTTGGGAGATAAAGAAGTGGTCGAGTCTCGAGTACTTGTTATGGGGCGGAGAGAAAAAGGTGAATCTTTAGGGTGTAACGTGTGCCACGTGTCATGTAGTAACATGTCACTGAATTGTGATTTGATCACACACAGGGCTCTGTATGTCAATGAGGATAATCCGTTGGATGTGTCAACTGGGGGATTCAGGGCTACGTTGAAATCTCCACCAACGATTAACGTGCCTGACTGTTATGGAGATTTGGCTGTCAGCTATGCACACAGCCATATCTCCTGTGCTAATAAGCACCCATTTCCGACTTAATGATATAACGTACCTTTTGATCGTATGTCTCCCCTCTGGTTCCCCATTCCCCAGACATCACCACGTTCTTACTTTCTCATTTCAGCATCTCTGCCTCTCTTTGCAGTCCGCCTTGCTTTTATTTCCAACATCACAAAAGCTATGGCAAACAGGAAGTGATGGCTACAACAGCCAATCACTCCCTCAATACATAATGACATCACAGGAAATGACCATATAAGGACATGACCAAATAAAGACATGACTTTCAACACAGGAAAATACAACAACCAATGAGCAATGACTACAGGAGTCTTGTGGGCATGTCTGAGCAGAGTCAGGGTGCATGCATGTTTTTAGAAGCCACATGGCTTTCAAACATGGACTCTGTCTCCGACCATAACAACCCAAAAGACTCCCGTATTTCTGCTGATAGAAATCCTTATTATACATTGTTCCAGAGAACAATGTATACCTGGATTATTCGACTGTCTTTGTGGACGAGAGATTATCGGCAGGCGTACACTCATGGGGCCACAAATATGTTGTTTAGGCACACAGGGGCAACACAAACGCACACTCGTTAAACCGATAATGTCTTTGCAGAGCGAACACACCTCCACCAGACAATCGTTCTGTGCATCGCACAGGGGCCCTTAGCTGGCGGACATGTCCCCACTCCGAAAACATTTCTCTACATCACCAAAGAGCTTTTCACTACCAAACGGATCTCAACCAGCATCAGTCTGCCCCAGTCAGCTCTTTAGAGCGGCCTGCGGGAGTGCTAACACTGGGAGACTATGACAATACATATTAAAATACATCTTCATAAAATTTCCACAACAGTCCCTCCTCTTTGTCATATGCTCCCATGTGTCCCTCGATGAATCTTGATCTTCTTACACCTGAAAATGAATCAGTCCTTACAGTCCATATGAGTCCATAAAAAGGAAAACACGGCTTGACATGTAGACTCTGTTCTTCAGAAGGGATGACTTAGAGGAGGACATGAAGGCCGGTCTGGGATCCTCTGTGTCTTGTACATGGGTTGGGCTTCGAGGCGTCTCATCGAGGAAGATGTGGTCATCTGCTCGGGCTCTGGTCACACGTCCAATCAGGCAACACCTCATATAGAAGGAATAGAAACAAAAACAACATGAGTAAATATACTCTTACTTCCTTTAACTATGATCCACTGCAAAATAAAAATTCCAAAAAAAATTCCAACCTTCACTTCCTATAGCTCTGGCTTTGCCTTGCAGGGATCTAAGCCTTATCCATATGGGCCTGAACTTTGTCATTAGTATCCCCGGACCAGGTATAACACTCTTTACTTATGAATTCCCAAAACCCTCCTTGGACTGTGGCAACTTCCTTGTAGAGTCAACAGTTGCATGAAACATCCCATCTTCAATGCATGAGAAATTGTTCAATCGTTTCATAAGCTCAAGCCCCCACTGTGTACAAGCAATTCCCTTCCAGCTGTCCCGGCCATCCTTACCTTCTCTCACGCCATCAGATCCTCACGATCAGCCGCGACATAAGATGCTGGGACGAGTTTCACCAGCACACATGAACCTCTTGCATTAGGGGGAATTACCTTATAAGCTGTAGATCCGCATTAATACCAAACTACAGTTGAAGCACACTTTTGGGCTACCTAGTTATCCCAATACCAAAGCTGACAAGAACCAGAGCTATTGTAAAAATTATAACTAATTTTACCCTCTAGAAATGTATTGCTAACTTCTATTGACAAGTGTCTGCTTGGATTTTACTAGTTTGTCAAAACTCCTCACACCAATATGAACATCCTATATATCATGTACAGCTATCATCGCTGGGGCACTAGTAGACCCAACCATGTGTCCTGTTCTCTTTGTTAGTTAGTTGGGACGCTTTTCATCGTTACCCTTGCTAAAATTTACTAAACAAAAAAATATAAATAAACGCAGATACTCCTCTATTCTTTCTGGTTGAGCCGCTTCTTGCAGTGGCTGGCGTGGTCTCATCCCTCAAGCTTCTTTGCAATGACCCAGTCACCTGGTTGGAAAGAATGTAAACTAGTTATTGTGTCAGGGTCCAGGAGGGACTCGTGAACCCTGTGGTGGACCTTTTGAAGTTCATGTTACAGTGATTGCACCTACCCCATCAGCTGAGAGTGTAGGTGACAGCTAATGAGGAAAATACAACTTTGGTTTTGGTTGACCTCCAAACAAACCTCATATGACAATAACCCAAACATCGGGACTGTGGTCACTGCATAACCTGTGCGTGGCTTACCATCTGGGGTGTAATACCTGGAACCAGTTACAAAAAGGTTCTTAGCATCTGGGATGGGAGCCTACTTCACCAGACTGCTGCTTGCTGATTCAAATTCCATCAAAGACCGTCTTGGCACAAACTTGGTTAGAATTAGAGCTGTTAGTATTATTGGTTTGAAAATTTGTCATTCTCACCACTCTGATCCCCCCTTTTCTTCCTCCTCATTACAAACTGGAGGAAGACATGCAGGGTTTGGAATGATGCAAAAAAAAAAAAAAAAAAAACTGAAACAGCCAATGACACTTTTACCTTCTTATATACCTGCTTTCTATGTACATAAACTCCTTGGACCTGAAAAGATACTTTTAAACAAAGGTTATTACTCTATCCTTCAAAGAATAGTAAACAATACAACATTCGTGTACACTGGTAAATTGTCACTGACATTCCACAAAACCGATAATAACTAAACCCTCTGTAAATCTTACTTTCACGTTTTTACTAAAATACAACAGCCACAACACGTAAGAGGGCTGTCGCGGTAGGTTCAAACATATTCTTCATGTTACTACACACAAACATTGAGAAGACTAAAACATGAGACAAACATTTAGATACAAATGTGGGGGAGATATTTCAAAGTTCCTAAAACAAAAATGAAAAAATAAAAACGACCAGATGGAATGCTGTCTTCACTCTTTTAGTGATAGAAAAAGAATGCAATTAGAAAAGCACAAGAGCATCTCAAAATCTTTGCATGGACCAGCCACACAAAGTTCAAAAACGGGCCTGTATATTTTTAATCACACAAATGTCGACTAAGCATCCATCAACTCACTCAACATTACAGATTTCTGAAGCCACAGCTGAACTACTTCCAAGGTATTTTTATTCTGGGGTCTCGTACCTCCAGACATCAAAGGTACCTTCCAAAGAAATACACCTTACTGTACCCTCTGACCATATCTGCCAATCTTTAAGGGGTCTAATGGCCTTATCCCAATACTCAGATTTCATGTATTATACAGCTGTCTGACTGGGGTGCATGGACGACCCATTGCCCATGACGATTCAAATCGCTTTTTTTGGCGAACTCTGCGTCCAGAGAACCCTGCGCTTTATTTTCAGAGCGGTTATAAACCATAACCTTTATCTCAATAATCGACCCCCGCATTCCGATTATTATACACGGTCTGAGCGGGGCTCTTAGCGTACTACTCCTCACATTTATGCCAATACAATCGCACACTAAAATTTTGTTTATTTTACACGGCCCGACCGTAACAATCCAAAAGACTCCTGTATTTCCGCTGATAGAAATCCTTATTATACATTGTTCCAGAGAACAATGAATACCTGGATTATTCTACTGTCTTTGTGGACAAGAGATTATCGGTAGGCGTACACTCATGGGGCCACAAATATGTTGATCAGGCACACAGGAGCAACATGAGCACACACTTGTTAAACCGATAATGTCTTTGCAGAGCAAACACACCCCCACCAGACGATCGTTCTGTGCATCGCACAGGGGCCCTTAGCTGGCGGACATATCCCAACTCCGCAAACATTTCTCTACATCCCCAAAGAGCTTTTCACTACCAAACGGATCTCAACCAGCGTCAGTCTGCCCCAGTCAGCTCTTTAGAGTGGCCTGTGGGAGTGCTAACACTGGGAGACTATGATAAATATTAAAATACATCTTCATAAAATTTCCACAACACTGACTGGAAAGTTAAGAGATGTTGGAATGTTTTTCGAAAGAAAGTAACTTGTTGAGTATTTGGTGCGTAGATATTGACTATGGTGAGGGGTCTCTTGTGAAGTGTGCCTTTTAGAAAGAGGTATCTACCTAGTGGGTCCCTTTGGTCCTCCATTATGAGTAATGGGCATTGTTTAGATATCAAAATGGAAACCCTTTTGGACTTGGCATCTTTATTGGGTGCATGGTATACCGCCGGATAGTGTTTGTTTTGCAGTTTGGGAATGCTGTCTGTTCTGAAATGGGTTTCCTAAATAAGTGCGATATGGGTTTTGGATTTCAGCAAAGAGGATAGCAATTGAGATCTCTTTTCAGGTGTGTTGAGACCTTTTATGTTTATGGAACATAGCTTGAGTCGTGTGTGTGTATGGTAGAGCCTTGTCGTAAGGTGAGGTGGGTGTACCCATGTCCTCCACCAGGAAGGGATGTGTGAGTGGGATAGGGGGTAGTTAGATATGGGGGTAGGGAAAACCGTGGGGTCTAAGACAGACTTAGGTCAGACTTATCGAGTATGTCTGTATTACCGATGAGGTGGCGGGGGACCTATCCTCCTACCTCGGAATCAGGGGAATAGGTGTTGTACAGAGCGGAGACAGTGTGCGTCTCACTAACAGGGTAACAGCACCCCTTTCCGCTGCTGTGTGGAGGTTGGCCCGAGCCGTACACGGGAGTGTCCGCAAATCATAGGAATACCCGCTACCATCCGACCATGAGTAAAGATGCAGGAGGTTTCTGACATTTACATTATTTACGTAGGTGTGGGGGACAGGGGTTTGAGCATGTGTTAAGAGTATACCAAGTATACTAAGTATATTGAGGGACATGTGTCCTATTATAGGGCGACTAGTTCTAATTTATCTAAATGAGGAGGTTTAAACGAACCATCTGTGTGTTTGAACCTTATGAAATGTGAATTTTGAGAATTCCCTCGAGTTGCCACTGTACCCAGGGAAGCTAACAGTGGGAAGTCCAGCGAGAGAACGGGTGAGTATCTCTAAAGTGTCGTGAATGTTTCATAACAAAAAAAAAAACGACATATTATTTACGTAGACAAAATGCATATAGAAAATGCTACTTAAATGCATAACAGTTTTGGGAGACTAAATCGAATATGCAACATCGTTACACCGAACCTTCCGGGAAAGTTCATATGTAAAGACAATTCACTCCAGGTGGGTTTAGTACCTGAGGCTAGATTCTGGAATGGAAAATAGCAAGCAAGAGAGAGGCATTGTATAGACAGGTGCAAGATCTCACCGCCTTCGAAAAGTGCGTCAGGGACCTGAAAGACATTAGCGGCAACGGCGGAAATGTATGTATCTTGTTGTTGTCCATTCAGTGAAGAGGAGTAAACGCGGGGGTCTGGGAGGTGTCTAGGAGTACACAGGAGAGTTTGTAGTGCTATCACGTTTGGTGGGCGTGTCAGCCGGTTTGGTGCACGCAGAGCTTGGAAGGGAGGATGATTCCCTGGATGGGTCATGGTTATCTCCGTGCTGTAACATATCCTCAGTCGAAGTCCTGCAGACCCGGTGCTAGACCAACCGCAATTGCGGGTTTCCGGACAGTGAAGGTCGAGGTCGAGGCAGTGGAGGTCGAGTCTGTGCTTGTCAGGTGTCAGCAGAAGATCTCCTTTGTGGCTTGTGTAGAACGCGCAAGAGTACTCCTGACTATCGCAGGATTTCCTGCAGAGTGTGGAGCTTGAGGTAAGTTGAAGAGAGCGTTGGTGCAGTCATCCATGATGGACGGGACTTCAGCCGCTGGGGGTTATGGGGATTGTAGTTAAACTGTTCAGTGAGCATACATTGCGGGTGGCGAGTGGAAGCACTGTCAGGGCGGTCACAGTGCATGGGGAGGTCTTATTGAAGCGGCATCATACATTTGGGAGAAGCGCCTAAGCCCCTAATAATGTTCTAGGAGTGTCCTGTTGCGAATAAGGTCGAAGCAGATAACAATCAAACATAACCTATTGAAACTAAAACGGGCCAAACAAGGCTAAACTGTAGTGCCATCACACTGATAATCCAAGAAGCAGGCTAGCGGTCCCCCCTGGCTCTCCCTGAGCTGGGAGAGTTGAAGGGGTTAGAGTCCTGGTATGTGCCACGGGATGCATGACGGTTGCCTGGAGCCGACAGAGAGCATCTCCTCCGGTGCCTGGAGGCTTGCGCCTCCATTGGTTCCTCCGCTGGCTGTTCTCTGCTGACCGCTGAATGACGAAAGCCGGCATACCAGTTCGGTACCTCCACCCGAGGGATGTTTAGAGTATCGCAGAACTGTGTAAGGTCTTCTGGCACCTTCAGATGTGCGGTGTGTCCCTGTGAGCTGGCCAAGAGGCAGAAAGGGAAATTCCATTTGTATGAAATTCCCTGAGTGCGGAGAGTGTCCAACAAGGGTCTCAAGTCTCGGCGGTGCTGCAGTGTTATCCCTGAGAGATCCTGATAGATCTGTTTTGGCTTCCCTTCATGTACGATCTGTGGCTAGTCTCTGGCTTGCCTGAGAATTTCCTCTTTTAATTTAAAATCTACTATGTAGCATATGATGTCCCTTGGGGTCTCAGCGCTCGGTGAATCCTCTCCATTTCAATGGGGGTCTGTGGTGGTCTGTTTAGGAGCTTGTTAAATAGGCTAGTGACCGATTGGTATTATGTGATTCCCCTCAATCGTTTCTGATACTCCTCTGACCCATAGATTGTGGCGTCTGCCCCTATTTTCGAGGTCTTCCAGGTGCCTTTGCATGTCCCTCATCTGAAGGGTGTGAGTGTCAATATGCACTCAGTTGTCTTTTCCACAGCTTGTATCCTGTCAGTGTGCTTGTGTATATCCAGTCGGAGTCTTGAGATAGCCGCTAAGAGGGTATCCTTTATATCAGCGGCAATGGTCCGTAGATCATTGATGTTCAAGTGTGGCAATGGAGCATCTTCTATGCCCTCCCTATCTGAGGAGAAGATGAGGGCGTCCCTAACAGTGAGGGAGCTGGGGTTTGAGATTGCCTATGGTGGGCGGATGCCACGTTCCCCCGACCCGAGTGGAACATTTCGGGTATATTGTGTCCCTGAGACCCGAGTTGTTCCTGGGGGGATCAGGAATGGGAAGCGGAAGAGTTCTGTGAAGCAGTCCCCATCACACCGGCTTGATTTGGGGTGTATTTACCTCTGTCAGGCCGGTAGCAGGAGCCTCAGAGCTAAGCGGCCATCTTCATGCCAGGTCAGGCCACGCTCCCCCAGGTACTGGTATATTTGGATGACATCATCGTGTTTGGAAGGACACTTGAAGAATACAAAACTCGACTAGAAAAGGTATTCTCCTGCCTCCATGAGGAAGGACTGAAGTTGTCACTGGAAAAATGCCAGTTCTATAGAACCTCTGTCACCTATTTGGGCCATGTTGTCTCTGCAGGAGGAGTCGCTACAGATCCATTGTGAGTTTTTACTTACGTATGTAACATCTGTGTAGTCTATGTGTATAGTGCTCTTTTTTTGTTTTATAGTGCGATGTGTCAGAGCGTCGCCTGTTCCCCAGACGACGTCAGTGA
Organism: Aquarana catesbeiana; assembly: GCF_042186555.1. Classification (NCBI taxonomy): domain Eukaryota; kingdom Metazoa; phylum Chordata; class Amphibia; order Anura; family Ranidae; genus Aquarana; species Aquarana catesbeiana. The sequence continues at coordinate 371,708,942 of NC_133324.1, read as the reverse complement.
CAGACGAAAAGTACATCGGGAGGGTGATGCTCTGACGTCATCGCAATCCACTACAAACAGGCGCTCGCTTGCCGGACGGCGATTGCTCCTTTTGCTACTGATATTTTGTAAGTGTTTTACCTTATTTTAAATAAATCTCTTATCGGATTTACACTATGGCTGCCCTTCTTCCATCCTTATGTTTTTAACTCGGGTGTTGGTTGGTCGGAGCCACGTTATACGGAGGGAGATCGTAGATAGCACACCGGGATTCAGCTTCCATGCTCACCATCCATAGTGGTATCTAGAGGAATGTCTCCGCTGTCTAGCAGCCCTACCTGGATGTTGTCCTGAGATGTGCTTATTTGTGCTTCCCATCTGGTAAGCGCATATACTTGGTGGTGGAGGTTCACTGTGCAGGGTGTGCTCGTTTTCCATTTCTCACTGGAATCTCAAGAGAACTGCTAGGGGACTCCTCTTGTTTCTTTTACACCAATGAACTTTGCTAACATTTTTGCATTATTGATTTGATATTATTGACATACATGTGTGTGTTCATTGCATATATTGCTTTTTCACATTTCACTGTATAGCGCAGTTTTTTTGTTTTTCCTGTTTGTTGTGATTGTTTCACGGTTGAACTGCTGCTTTTCTTCATGTTAGCGCAGTGATTTTTTTGTTTGTCCTATTACCGATGATTTGTGACCAACTTCGCCAAGATTGCTCAGCCCCTTAATAAGCTGTTGTAAGTGGTCACAGGAAAAGGAGAAGATGGAGCCAGAGCCAGGAAGAGTGGTGCTCACAAGAAAGTAGAGTCTATCCAAAGCCAGTTGGCAGTTGAAGAGTATTACAGAGGCCCCGGTTTTGGCCTACGCTGACCCTGGCCTGCCCTATGAGCTGCACGTGGACCCCAGTAGAGGAGGATTGAGAGGAGTACTGTATCAGGAACAAAATGGAGGATTGAGACCCGTGGCCTATGTGAGTAGGAGCCTTACCCCATCGGAGAAGAATTATCCCGTCCATAAATTGGAATTTTTGGCACTTAAGTGGACTGTGGTGGATACGTTGAGAGACTATCTGTATGGAGCTCATTGTCAAGACTGACAACAATCCCTTAACTTACATCTTGACCTCGGCAAAACTGGATACCACAGAACACAGGTGGTTAGCAGTTTGGCAGGGTTTTGGTTTAGTCTGAAGTATTGGCCAGGTGTTGGGAACCGAGATGCGGATGCTTTGTCCTGCAGGCCTCATAGGAAGGAGGAAGACCCAGAGGGATGGACTTATTTAACTGAAGGAGTGCTAACCTTGTGTCAGGGCCTGAACCAGAAGATGAAAGGAGTAGTGGCTGCTGAATACATTGGGGTTCACCCCTCTGGAATACCAAGACGCTACTGCGGATTGACATAGGTGAGAGGAGAAGGCCTACTCCAACTGACAAAGAGAGATTTGAAGAGAGTCCAAGAGCAGAACCCATTGGGTTATTTGATGGTGCAAGCTTTGAACAAGCAGGATCCCAGACTGTTGCTGAAAAGCCTCATAAAGGGAGCAAAGGCTTTGCACAGGGAATGGGACCGATTACAAATCAGATATGGAGTGTAATACAGGCGTTGCCCGTCTAGAGACAAGGAGGAGAAGTGGCAGCTGTTCCTCCCAGAAAAACAGCGTCCTACTGTCCTAATGTCCTTACATGATGACCATGGCCACTTAGGAACAGAAAGGACATTTCGCTTGATTAGAGGCAGATTTTATTTGCCCAATATGAGAGGAGAGGTAGAGCGTTACTGTCACTCCTGTTTGACTTGTATCCAGCGGAAAACTTTGCTGGTTAGGGCCGCCCCAATGGGTCACTTACAGAGTAAGGAGCCGTTAGAACTGGTCTGCATTGACTTTCTGTGCCTGGAACCCGATACAGGTGGAAGAAACAGCATCTTCGTTGTGACCAATCACTTCACCCGCTATGCATAGACCTATCCTACTAAAGATCAGAAGGCCAGCACTGTGGCTAAGGTACTTGTGGAGAAGTTTTTCGTGCACTATGGGTTGCCTGTACGAATCCATTCAGACCAAGGAAGAGACTTTGAGAGTCGACTATTCCATCAGTTGTGTGCCCTATTGGGTATCAAGAAGTCTCGTACTACACCGTATCACCCTCAAGGGGACCCTCAACCTGAACGATTCAATTGGACTTTGATAAACATGTTGGGAACTCAAAAGAAGAAACAGCTTTGGGGTACTCATACAGCAGCACTGGTGCATGCTTACAATACCACAGAGAGTGATGCTACTGGTTACCCCCCCTATCGCCTCATGTTTGGGAGAGAAGCTTGTCTTCCTGCTGACCTGGCGTTTGGCACTTCCCTTGAGGACACCCCTTTAACGTCACATAAAGGCTATGTGGACAGATTACAGAAGAACTTACAACAAGCATATAAGAAAGCTATGGAACACGCTTCTACCAGAGAATCTCGGAATAAATAAAACTTTGATTTGAAAGTAAAGATATAGGACTTGCAACCAGGTGACCGATTGTTACTGAAGAATCTAGGCGTACCAAGAAAACATAAGCTGGCGGATCGATGGAGGCCACAGCCCTATGTTGTGTGTAAACAACTCCCTGGCCTGCCAGTGTATCAGATCAGACCTGATGGTGAGAAGGGACCGTTGAAAATGTGGCACACAAATCACTTGTTACCAGTATCAGATGCAGTGAGAGTGCCTCAAGCACCTCTACAGCCTTCCCCAAAGCCAACTCCACCTCGAACATGCTCACAAAAGGAAATGTTGACTGTAGCTGACATGACGGATGAAGACGATAAAGAATTTGGAGAAGATTATGTGTTTTCCCAAGTTTCTAGTCCAGTGTCCTCACCAGGAAGAAGGAGGATTGAAGTCGAAGAGGAGGAGGATGAGATGGTGAATGTGCCTTTCTGGTTGTGGTCTGGCGAAGACAGCTCAATAACCAGCCCTTTGAAGAGGATGGAAAAAGAAATGGAAGCTATTAGCGCATTGCCACAACAGCCAAAAGAAACAGCTAGGATGGTACCACAACAGCCAAATGAAACAGCTAGGATGGTACCTCAATGGCCAATGGAGACAAATAGGATGGTCCGTAGGTCCCTTGGAACAGAGTTCAAGACATTGTCACCTTTTGAGGATGTGGGAAGAACCAAGGCTGAAGGAGTGGTCCCTGAACAAGCGACTAGGGACCTGATAGACTTCTCTAGTGAATTGTTACCAATCCCTGATGTTGGTGAGCCATCATTGACTCTTGAAACTGCAAGTGAAGACCCTTCCATGGAATTGAATGTTCAGACTAGTGCTAACGAAGTAACCAAAGATTTGACGCGGTCTGCTGGAACATATTCGCCAATGTGGTTAAGGCGGGATGTGCACCCTCCCAAGAGACTCACTTATGACACACTGGGAGAGAGCTACGAAGAGCTTATTCATATCATTTGCAGATCAGCTCCTGATGCTACACTCCCCACTGTTAATTGGGTAGGGGGCGACTCTACTCTAACCTCTGGCACCAATGGGTGGGACACGGCAATTGCCCTGGCCTGTTCAAAGACTGATTTTAAACTAACTGATAGTGTGTATAGATGGTTCCAAAGAAACCCAGACGTGTGTTAGTATTTTCTAGATTTGGATTGTGGTTAATGAAAGGGGAAAAAAACTAAATCATTAATAATTCATTCCTTCCTTTTTAGCAAGCTGAAGTGGGTATTCTTCATGTCTTTGGGGACCAAAGAGTTCAAGTGGGGGGAGTGTGTAGCCAAGGGTTTGCTACTATAGCCATTATAGTTGAACAGTTTATTGTTGTTTGCAAATGACTTTGGCTCCCCCTATTGGCTACTGGGCTCTGTTAGAATATTTCCTCACTCTTTGAGAAGGAATGCAGCAAAGTATTGTGGGAGATGTAGTTGGGAGGAGGAAGTGACTCTGTTAGCTGGATCAGCTCTGAACTACATGACAGACAATGCAAAGCATGCAGAACTGCCTGCTGGGAGGAGTGATAAAAGGACAGGCGCGGCCTGCTTTCAGCCTCTCCGGACGCCATTCAACACCTGCCAGCAGGAGGTCTGTGTGTGAACAGGAGTGAGAGACTGCGGCCTATTCAGCGGAGAGCCGGATCGCCCGCCTCTGCGGGATCTTGGAGGACAGCCCTGCTATCCAAGCAAGCGGACCGGCCTGTGCTTCAGAGAAACTGGAAACCACCTGCACTTCAGTCCATCGGGAGTTGCAGCAAGGCACGGCAGCGCCATCTTCACCAGTTGGAGACACCACGAGGGGATTCCGGACGGAGACTCACAGTCATCTGAGTCTAATGTGGTGAGAGGGCACCTGCCCATTTCAGTAGAGATTACAGCATTGCTAAGTGAGTTCTTCCTACAGACTGCTGGTGAGACTTGTAGTTCCACGAAGGTGAATCTACTTCTTCACAGGCATCATACAGCTGGACTTTGGGGCCTTGTCTTTCTCCCCTGCGCTGTGAGGTCAGTACTGTATTGCACTCACATGTAAAGAGGAATCTACAAGTGGTGATATTTTTTTACTTAAGCAATCATTAGCACACCTTTTGTTCTACAGTCATTTCTTTCCCTTTGTCTCTGTGGATTACAAATTACAACATTATACTGCAGTTTAACCATCAGGCTAGCTGAAGATATCTGGAGTTAAAGAACTTTCACCATCTTCTTCTTTTACTAAGCATTGGTGCTCTACTCACTAGTTGATCTCTATTATTGCCTAGGGGGAGCCATTTGCGTAGATGCTTAATTTTACACTGTGGTATTAAATGTAAAGTTTATAGACTACATTTTGGTCTGTGTGTTGAGGCCTTAGTGGGAAGGTATTTAATATATGTTTTGAAGATATGGGGTACCTATCTCTCTGTGCATCTGTTCACATATACCCCTTAAGGTGATTTAAAAGGTTATGTGTTCTGTATATGTGCATAAAGTCTTAACTATTGTCAAGCATAACTGTGTTTATTCATGCTCTTTATTGTGTTCCATTACTTATCTCAGTAAACTTTTCTGAGTGGTTCAGTAATATTGTGTGAGTTTCTTATTGCTAACACCACATTGCAGGATGGAACCCAAGGTGCCAGAGGTAAGAGAGGATCTGCAGAGTCGGAGTAGCCAGTGGGGTATAGAGTCAATCAGCAGCCCTCACGAGGGTACCACTACAGGGTTCAGTGCGTGCTATGTACATAGTCCAGGGTGTGCTATGTACAGAGTCCAGGGTTCAGGGTTTGCTATGTACAGAGTCCAGGGTTCAGGGTGTGCTATGTACAGAGTCCAGGGTTCAAGGTGTGCTATGTACAGAGTCCAGGGTTCAGGGTGTGCTATGTACAGAGTCCAGGGTTCAGGGTGTGCTATGTACAGAGTGCAGGGTTCAGGGTGTGCTATGTACAGAGTCCAGGGTATTGGGGGCGCTATATTTCAGCTGAAAAAAAAAGCTCTGTGCAATAGTATACAATGCAATACTGTCTGCACCCATGAATGATACAGCCACTGAACCTGTGATCATTATTATCATGCTGATGATCACAGGTGCTGTGGCTGTATCATTCATGGCTGCAGACAGTATTGCATTGTATACTATTAGTACTCCTGTCACAAGTAGTAGCAGAATAGCAAACAGTAGCCTGAGTGTCACTTTAGTAGTGGAAAGGGTGTTAGCAGACAGTGTGTGGGCTTCTAGAGTGGAATGTCATAATGCGAGAGGCTGCAGGACATGTTCAGTGCAGATATATGGGAGGTGGAGAGCAGAAAACAACGAGATAAAGTGAACAGGTGAGGAGAGGGAGGTGAGGATCAGTGTGAGAGGAATTTACTGCATGGTCTTACCAGCCAGATGTACAGCCATGTAGTAGACGGAGGGAGGGGAATGAAGCTGGGGGTGAGAGATGCTGATGGAAATGAAAGTAAACTCGTGAAAGGAACTTTTCTACTCTCTCGCCTCCGATCACTGCAGGCAGTTCACTCATTTCATGCAATTCTGCAGCTTCTGTTCAGCCTTCTCCCCACATCAGAGTTGCTTCGTCCCATACACACTAAGACGAGAAGTCTGCAGGATGAATTTGGAGGAAAGGACAATGCACTTTACAGTATGTACCCATTGGCTAAGGAGACTGCAGCACCTCCCCCCGCTGCCTCTTTAGCCAATAGGTAGCTGAAGCTCATCATAAGTGCCTTCCTCCCTCCCTCCTGACATCATACAAGACCTCCCATGTACCGACCCATTGTTTTACAATGCGTGCAGACTGGGAACAAACATATTTTTAACTGGTCTTCCAGTGCGGCTCCCGCACCCGATAGCCTACACTAGCCTAGCTACTGTGACATTAACTGATGCTCTGGGGGGGGGGTTTGGACCCCCCTAACCTAACACCTAACCCCCCCCTATCTACATCCCTGCTTTAGCTAGAACCTTGGTGGCTTCAAATTAGCAAAGGAAGGGTGCAAAAGCCTTGTGCATTACCTTAAAACACTATATAGTTAACAGGGGTTAACTATATTAACCGCCGGCCGCTCATGCAATGTTCTTCTGCTCTTGCCAGATGTCTCTGCAGAAATGTAACTATAATGTACAGGAGGGGGGTTAAGTATATTCAGGAGGGGGGTTAAGTACCGTATTTATCAGCGTATAACACGCGGCGGCGTATAACACGCACCCCAAGTTTAGGAGAGAATTTTAAGGAAAAAAACTTTTAGGAGGGAAGTTTAAGGAAAAAAACTTACATTTAAATGCCCATCAATGCAGCCTCATCAGTGTTCATCTGCAGCCTTGTCAGTGTCATTGCAGCCTTTTCAGTGTCAGTGCAGCCTTGTCAGTGCAGCCTTGCCCCAGTGCAGCTTTGCCCCAGTGCAGCTTTGCCCCAGTGCAGCCTTGTCAGTGCAGCTTTGCCCCAGTGCAGTCTTGTCAGTGCAGCTTTGCCCCAGTGCAGTCTTGTCAGTGCAGCTTTGCCCCAGTGGTCAGTGCAGCCTTGCCCCCAGTGTCCATGCTTGATCGCCGCCGACATACACATAGCTGCATGTTTTAAATATGGCGCAGCGGAGTTCGGAGGGACTCGGTGCCGGCGGAACTCAACGAACGCCGCCGAGATACACATAGTCGAGTGTATTCGGCTCTTCTCGTTGCCGCTCACAGTCCCGCCCAGTCCCGCCCTATGATGGACATAACACAGGTCCAATGGCGGGACTGGGCGTGACTGTGAGCGGCGCCGGAAAGAGCCGAATACACTCGACTATGTGTATCTCGGCTCTGTGATTTTGGCGGCGCTCGTTCAGCTCCGCCGAGTCCCTCCGAACTCCGCGGCGCCATATTTAAAACTACTCGCTATGTGAATGTCGGCGGCGATCGCCGCCGATAGCTCACAATTAGCAGGGGTCGGTGTATAACACACACCCACGATTTTCCCCTGATTTTAAGGGGAAAAAAGTGCGTGTTTTACGCCGATAAATACGGTATATACAGTGGGGGGGGTTAAGTATATACAGGGGGGTTAGGTATATATGGGGGGGGTTAAGTATATACAGGGGGGGGTTAAGTATATACAGGAGGGGGGTTAAGTATATACAGGAGGAGGGGGGTTAAGTATATACAGGAGGGGGGGTTAAGTATATACAGGAGGGGGGTTAAGTATATACAGGAGGAGGGGGGTTAAGTATATACAGGAGGAGGGGGGTTAAGTATATACAGGAGGAGGGGGGTTAAGTATATACAGGAGGAGGGGGGTTAACTATGTACAGGAGGGGGGTTAACTATATACAGGAAGGGGGTTAACTATTTACAGGATGGGGGTAACTATTTACAGGAGGATGGGTTAACTACGTACAGGAGGGGCTACTATGTACGGGGGGAACTATGTACGGGGGGGTAGCTATATACAGTAGGAGGAGGGTTAACTATATACAGAGGGGGTGGGTTAACTATATACAGGAGGGGGAGGGTTAACTATATACAGGAGGGGGGTTAACTATTTACAGGAGGGGGGTAACTATTTACAGGAGGGGGTTATCTATGTACAGGAGGGGCTACTATGTACGAGGGGGGGGGGACTATGTACAGGGGGATACTATGTACAGGGGGGGTAGCTATATACAGGAGGAGGGGGGGTTAACTATATACAGGAGGGGGAGGGTTAACTATATACAGGAGGGGGGGTTGAGTATATACAGGAGGGGGGTTAGGTATATACAGGAGGAGGGGGGGTTGGGTATATACAGGAGGAGGGGGGGTTAAGTATATACAGGAGGAGTAGGGGTTAAGTATATACAGGAGGAGGGGGGTTAACTATATACAGGAGGGGGGTAACTATTTACAGGAGGGGGGTTAACTATGTACAGGAGGGGTTACTATGTATAGGGGGGAACTATGTACAGGGGGATACTATGTACGGGGGGGGTAGCTATATACAGGAGGAGGGGGATTAACTATATACAGGAGGGGGAGGGTTAACTATGTACAGGAGGGAGGGTTAACTATATACAGGAGGGGGGGTAACTATATACATATATGAAAAAAATGCGCCGCGCCTAGGGGTGTAACTGAATAACTGTAAATCTAAGTACAAATCATAGATAATAAAGCGTGCAAATCAAATAGAGCCTAAAGCTCTGATCACTTACTAAGATCACCTGCTGTGTGAGTCCTAAAGCTCTGATCACTTACTAAGATCACCTGCTGTGTGAATCCTATGACCAAACACACTAAAAAATAACTAGTGCAATAAAACACAAAGTGCAATGTGCATAGAAAAACGTAATAAGATAAATATACAATCCACAGTGATTAAAATATAATCATTCCTAATAAGGTGTATATGCTAAAAAATGTTACACATATGTAGATCCACTGTGATTAAAATGAAAAAGAAAAAAATTAAATAAAACAATATATATATTCGTAAAACACAAACAGAGTAAATCAATCACATGCATGGGCGAATTGAAACTATAATCGCCCTAATAAAAGTGTTCAAATCACATCCGTGAAAGAATCTTCCAATCCAGTAACATAAAGTGACCAAGTTCAAATAAAAGTCAGTGTAATGGTGATGGTTCAAAGAAAAAGTTCCGGTTTTGAATCAAACGTGCCCAAAGAAAAACATGCTGTGAAGTGCCTTGGTGACCCCCAATGTGATTGCGCTCACCTTGGAGCGTGTGACACAGGTTTTAATTGTGTCAATACACGCTTTTGGAGCCACCCCTGGGCTCAGTATTAGGTACAGCTGATTCCCACACTAGATTCTTTATGGCTCCACTCACATCAGACCATATAAAAGAAAAAGGCTAATATAGTATAATACCGTAGGATACTTTTATTAAAATCACATCCAATCCCCACATGGGGTACTCACATTTATAAGGTGCTCATGTGCACCAAACATAACATAGGAAAAAACGGCTGTGCGGCGTGCTGCGGGGTGTGAGAGCTCCACAACCCAGCTCTGTGCTGATCGCTCCGTCCTGGCCCCTCCCCTACGCGTCTTCGACACAGGGAGTCACGTGTCTTCATCAGGGGTAACTATATACAGGAGGGGGGTTAACTATGTACAGGAGGGGGGTTAACTATGTACAGGAGGGGGTTAACTATGTACATGAGGGGTTACTATGTACAGGGGGGAACTATGTACAGGGGGGATACTATGTACGGGGGGGTAACTATGCACAGGGGGTAACTATGTACAGGGGGGTAACTAGGGGGAGAGGGGAAACTATGTACAGGGGGAGGGGGTTAACTATGGCTCTGCCTGGGATACTGATGTAAGGAGTGAGGCTGGGAACACTGGTGTAAGGACTGACTGCTGGGGGCACCTGATGCAAGGAGGGACTCTGCTGGGGGCACCTGATGCAAGGAGGGACTCTGCTGGGGGCATCTGATGCAAGGAGGGACTCTGCTGGGGGCACCTGATGCAAGGACGGACTCTGCTGGGGGCACCTGATGCAAGGACGGACTCTGCTGGGGGCACCTGATGGAAGGACGGACTCTGTTAGGGGCACCTGATACAAGGACGGACTCTGTTGGGGCTGATGTAAGGACGGACTCTGCTGGGGTCACCTGATGCAAGGACGGACTCTGCTGGGGGCACCTGATGCAAGGACGGACTCTGCTGGGGGCACCTGATGCGAGGAAGGACTCTGCTGGTGGCAGGCGTCATGGCTAGTGACACGCTCAGGGATCCCACTGATTCAGCATTATGGTGATTTGAATTATTTCATTTTATATTACAATGTAATAATAGAAATAAAATAGAAATAATTCACTTCAGTCATCCTGACACCATAACAATCATGGTGCCGGAATGATTGAAGCGCTAACACCAGGTGTTTGGAGTATCTTTATCTGCATCTCCATCCCTCATTCATCTCACACTCTAACCACACCCCCTTTGAGCCACGCCATTTAAGCCACGCCCACTATTTCGCGTAAACTATGCCCATTTTTCACCGCGCCTCGCGCACCGCAGTTTTCTTTTTTTGGGGGGGGGGATGTTGCTGTGTTCAGTATTAAGCAATTACATTCAAACTCATATTAAATAGGAGTCCGTACACACCTGCCATCATTTAAAGTGCCTTTGATTAAACACAAATAAAGTTCAGTGGTTCTAGCAGATCTTTCCTGACATTTTCTTAGTCGTATCCTACAGCAAAAGCCATGGTCCGTGGAGAGCTTCCAAAGCATCAGAGGGATCTCATTGTTAAAAGGTATCAGTCAGGAGAAGGGTACAAAAGAATGTCCAAGGCATTAGATATACCATGGAACACAGAGAAGACAGTCATCATCAAGTGGAGAAAATATGGCACAACAGTGACATTACCAAGAACTGGACGTCCCTCCAAAATTATTAAAAAGACAAGAAGAAAACTGGTATGGGAGGTTGCCAAGAGGCCTACAGCAACATTAAAGGAGCTGCAGGACTATCTGGCAAGTACTGACTGTGTGGTACATGTGACAACAATCTCCCGTATTCTTCATATGTCTCGGCTATGGGGTAGAGTGGCAAGATGGAAGCCTTTTCTTATGAAGAAAAACTTTCAAGCCTGGCTAAATTTTGCAAAAACAAACGTCTCCCAAAAGCATGTGGGAAAATGTGTTATGGTCTTATGAAACCAAGGTTGAACTTTTTGGCCATAATTGGCCAAAAGAACACCATACCAGTGAAGCATGGAGGTGGCAGCATCATGCTTTGGAACTGTTTTCTTCACCTGGAACAGGGGCCTTAGTCAGGGTAGAGGGAATTATGAACAGTTCCAAATAACAGTCAGTATTGACACAAAACCTTTAGCCCGGGTTATTTATTTATTTATTTATTTCAGGTACTTATATAGCGCCGTCAATTTACGCAGCGCTTTTACATATACATTGTACATTCACATCAGTCCCTACCCTCAAGGAGCTTACAATCTACGGTCCCTAACTCACATTCATACATACTAGGGACAATTTAGACAGGATCCAATTAACCTACCAGCATGTCTTTGGAGTGTGGGAGGAAACCAGAGTACCCGGAGGAAACCCACGCAGGCACAGGGAGAACATGCAAACTCCAGGCAGGTAGTGTCGTGGTTGGGATTCGAACCAGCGACCCTTCTTACTGCTAGGCGAAAGTGCTATCCACTGCACCACTGTGCCACTGTGTTCACACCTATGCGAATTAGATGTGCATTTCCGCATATCTAATTCGCATAGCAGGAGAATGTGACTGGCTCCCTATGGAGCCGGTTCACATATCTCCGGGGCGGCTGCGGTGCGCACTGCAGAAAAACGCTGTGCGTCTTTGGCTGCGTTTCAGGGCCGAATTCAGGCATATTCGTCCCTGAAACGGTGAACAGGGACGCACAGTGCTCCTGTGCGGTCCGCAGCGCATTATAGTGTGAACCCGGGCTCAGGCTTCTGCTAGAAAGCTGAACATGAACAGGAACTTCACCTTTCAGCAACGACCCAAAGCTTACATCCAAATCAACAAAGGAATGGCTTCACCAGAAGAAGATTCAGGCTGGGTTCACACTATTGTGAACTGGATGCGGTAACCCCCGCATCCAGTCGCAATAGCAGGAGATTGTGACCAGCTCTCCTCGCACTGAAGCCCTGTGCGTCTTTTGGTCTGTTTCAGGTCCGAATTCAGCCCAAAATTCGGGCTGAAATCGGACCTGAAATTGTGAACCAGGACGCCGCCGCATAAGCATGCAGTGTGAACTTAACCTAAAGTTTTGGAATCTCCCAGCCAGAGCCCAGACCTGAATCACATTGAAAATCTGTGGGGTGATCTGAAGAGGGTTGGGCACAGGAGATGACTTCGCAATCTGACAGATTTGGAGTGTTTTTGCAAAGAAGAGTGGGCAAATGTTGCCAAGTCAAGATGTGCCATGCTTTTAGACTATATCCAAAAAGACTGAGTGCTGTAATAAAAAAAAAGGTGCTTCAACAAAGTATTAGTTTAAGGGTGTGCACACTTTTGCAACCATATTATTTTAGTTTTTTATTTTTACTTCCCTCCGCCTAAAAGATTTCAGTTTGTTGTTAAACTGAGTTGTACAGTTTATAGGTCACATTAAAGGTTGAAAAAGTTCTGAAGTGATTTATCTTTGTCTCATTTTTTTACATCACAGAAATCTGACATTTTAACAGGGGTGTGTAGACTTTTTATATCCACTGTATATATGGCTGTTTGAAAAAGTCTGTATATTTTTAACTACTACTACTAATTTTTAACTACTTCCAGACCACCCGCTGTCGTTATCCCTCGGTACTTTGACGTTTAACACCATTGTTATGGCAGCAGATAGCTACCATAATCCCAGTATTTTTTAAAAAACGGTGGGCGGTCCGCTTTCAGGTAAAAGTGGTTTCTGCGGTGGATTCGCCACAAGATCACTTTTATTGGCGGCGGGAGAGGTGCCCACCCCCCTCCCACCACGTCCCGTTCATCTCTGCTGCTTACCAGAGCCGTCTGTAGCGGCAAAGACGATCCGATTGTTTCCCCTCAGAGGCATGAAGTCGAGTGAGGGAATGATGGCCCCCACTCGACTCCATACCATAAAGGGGGGAAAAAAATTGATTGAAAAGAAAAAAATATATATATTTTTTTAATTGCATTTAAGTGTAAATGTGAGATCTGAGGTCTTTTTGACCTCAGATCTCAAATTAAAGAGATCCTATCATGTTTTTTTTTCTATTACAAGCGATGTTTACATTCCTTGTAATAGGAATAAAAGTGATCCAATTTTTTTTTTTTTTAAAGGACAGTGTAAAAATAAAAAGTACAATAAATAATTTTTTTTAAAGCGCCCCGTCCCATTATGCTTGTGTGCAGAAGCGACCGCATACGTAAGTCGCGCCCGCATATGTAATCGGTGTGAGGTATCGCCGCAATCGTTAGAGTGAGAGCAATAATTCTAGCAAAAGACCTCTTCTGTAACTCTAAACTGGTAACCTATAGAAATTTTTAAACTTCGCCTATGGCAGTTTGTCGCTATTCCACGAGCTGGTGCAATTTTGAAGCATGACTCGGCGTAAAATGATCTTTCACAATATAAAAAAAAATGGGCTTTACTTTTACTTTACTGTTTTCTTCTTTTCGCAGAACGCCTCCATTACCAGTAAAAAAAATAATAATAATAATAAATGCCATAAATCTATCCCCTATTTTGTAAACGCTATAACTTTTGCGCAAACCAATCAATATACACTTATTGTGTTTTTTTGGGGTTTTTTTTTACCAAAAATATGTAGAATACATATCAACCTAAACTGTGGAAGAAATTAGTTTTTTTTAGATATTTTTGGGGGATGTTTATTATAGCTAAAAGTAAAAAATATAGCTTTTTTTTTCAAATTTGTTGGTCTTTTTTGTTTATAGCGCAAAAAATATAAATCACAGAGGTGATCAAATGCCACCAAAAGAAAACTCTATTTGTGGGGAAAAAAAAGGATGTAAATTTTGTTTGGGTACAACGTTGCACGACCGTGCAATTGTCAGCTAAAGTGACGCAGTGCCGAATCGCAAAAAATGCTCTGGTCAGGAAGGGGGTAAATCCTTACAGAGCTGAAGTGGTTAAAACAAAATTCTGATCACTTTTATTGCTGTCACAAGGAATGTAAACATCCCTTGTAACAGTAATAGGCAGTGACAGTTACTCTTTATGGCGGGATCTGGGGTCTAAAAGACCCCTAACCCCTCTCTGCACTTCAAAGTATTTAAAACGCCAAGATCAGTATTTTCGAATACTGTGGATTTTTTAAAACTGGCGCGGTTGGCTGCCGAATAAACCGGAAGTGACGTTGTGACATTGCTTCCGTATTACTACATTGGAGACCCAATCAAAGCCGATTCCAACTTTGTTCCGGGCTCTGCCAAGCCAAGGTCTCCCAGTGGGATGGCTATATGTGGAACCCCAAAACACATTCTGCTACTTATGGGGGATACCATATGTGTGTGACGTTTTGGGAGCCTAACCAGATGCGGGGGCCGAAAAACAATGACCGCCTTCAGGTTTTTAAAGGGTGTAATTCCCTCACTTTATTTCCTGACTACCTATCACAGTTGTGGCGGCCCTGAAATGCCAGGATAGTACAAACACCCCCCTAATGACCCCCTTTTGGAACTTAAACACCCAAGTACTTGCTGAGAGGCATGGTGAGCGCATGGAAGATTTTATTTTTTGGTAAATGTAAGAAAAAAAATATTGTCACTTTAACCTCTTCAGCCCCGGACCAGAGCACTTTTTGCGAATTCGGCACAGCGTTGGTTGCACGGGTGTGCGACGTTGTACCCAAACAAAATTGACGTCCTTTGTTCTCCACAAATAGAGCTTTCTTTTGGTGGTATTTGATCACCTCTGCGGTTTTTATCTTTTGCGCTATAAACAAAAAGGTGCGACAATTTTGAAAAAAACGCATTATTTTTTACTTTTTGCTATAATAAATATCCCCCTGAAATATATAAAAAACATTTTTTTTTCTCAGTTTAGGCCGATATGTATTCTACATATTTTTGGTAAAAAAAAAAATTGCAAAAAGCGTATATTGATAGGTTTGCGCAAAAGTTATAGCGTCTACAAAATAGGGGATAGTTTTATGGCATTTTTATTATTAATTTTTTTTTTTAGTAACGGCGGCGATCTGCGATTTTTATCGGGACTGCGACATTATGGCGGACACATCGGACATTTTTGATCATTGCTATAAAAATGCATTGATTACTGTGTAAATGACACTGGCAATGAATGGGTTAACCACTAGGGAGGCGATGAAGGGGTTAAGTGTGTCCTAGGGAGTGATTCTAACTGTGGAGGGGATGGGCTTCAAGTCACATGACAGTGATCACTACTCTCGATGACAGAGAGCAGCGATCTCTGTCATGACATGAGCCAGAACCTGTGCCTGTGTAAACAAGGCACTTACCCATTCTGAGGCTCCATGACACGATCGCCGGGAGACCGACGACATCGAGTCTGCCAGTCCCGCGAGCCCGGTCACGCTGTACGCGCCGGGCGCGCGTGTGTCTCTTAAAGGGGACGTACGGGTACGCCCATTTCCCCACCGCTGCCATTGTGCCGTCATATATCGGCGTGCGGCGGTCGGCAACTGGTTAATGTGATATTTCTCACACATGCTACGGGTATATGTGGAATTACACCCCAAAACACAATTTGCTGCTTCCTTCTGAGTATAGGGATACCACATGTGAAAGACTTTTTGGCAGCCTAGCCACATATAGGCCCCCGAAATCCAATGACCACCTTCAGGCTTTCAAAGGGCGCATTTCCTTATGTTACTTTCTAACTACTTATCACAGTTTTGTTGGTCCTGAAATGACAGGACAGTACAACCCCCCCCCCCCCCACACACACACACACACACACACACAATTGACCCCTTTTTTTAGGAAGTAGACAACCCAAGGAATTTGAAATGAGGCATGGTGAGTATTTTGCAGATCTCATTTTTTGTCACAAGGTTTTGAAAATTGAAAATAAATTGTTTTCTTTTCATTTTCCAAAAACTTGTGGCAACAAATGAGATCTGCAAAACTACTCGCCTTGCCTCTTATCAAATATTTTGGGGTGTCCCCTTTTTAAAAAAAGGGGCATAGGGGGGTGTTTGTACTATCCTGGCATTTTAGGGCCTCCAAAACTGTGATAGGTAGTAAGGAGATTACGTCCTTTAAAAGCTTCAAGGGGGGTCATTGGATTTTGAACCCCTGTACACAGCTAGGCTGCGAAAAAGTCTCTCACATGTGGTATCCGTATACTCTGAAGAAGTAGCAGAATGTGTTTTGGGGTGTCATTCCATATATACCCATGGCATGTGTGAGAAATATCTCATTAAAGTGACAGTTTTGTGTAAAAACTATTTTTGTGGCAAAAAATTAAATCTTCCATGGACTCAACAAGCCTCTCATCAAATACAAAAAAGGAAGCCACTTTTTTGTATTATTGTTATATTGGTCAGGCAACGCACTGACACCTTTGCCGCCATTGTGCTATGTGCTGGGGCTCAGTGTGCCCCTGTACCTTTAAGAAGGGGTGGGCTCCCTTCAGTCCATCTGCCCTCCATCTATCCATCAGAATGCACGTGCATCCATCAGGCCCGGGCAGGGACAAGAAATAGGCCCGGCATTTTAGACTGAGCAGCCCATGGCATATTTACCAGGAGGCACGGAGGGCATGGGGGGGCGGGGAATAGGGGGTGGAGAACACGGGGGAGTGCAGAGAGCACTAGGAGGGCCAGAGAGCATGGGGGGTGAAGAGCAAAGGGGGGTGGAGAGCACTAGGGGGAGCCAGAGAGCACAGGGCGGCTGGAGAGCACTGGGGGGGTCGGAGAGCACTGAGGGTGCGGGGACCACGGGGGAGCTGGAGAGCACAAGCAGGGGCAGAGAGCACAGAGGGGGCAGAGAGCACAGAGGGGGCAGAGAGCACAGGGGGGGCGGAGAGCACATGGGGGGCTGGAGAGCACTGGGGGGGGGCGGAGAGTACCGGGGCGGCCGATGAGCACAGAGGTGCCTGAGAGCACTGGGAGGGGCTGGATAGCACTGTGGGGCCAAAGAGTACAGGGGACCGATGAGCACTGGGGGGGCCTGAGAGCACTGGGAGGAGCTGGAGAGCACTGGGGGGCCTGAGAGCACTGGGAGAGGATGGGAGGCTGGAGAGCACTGGGGGGTGTTGGAGAGTACAGGGGGCTGATGAGCACAGGGAAGCTTGAGAGCACTGGGGGGGCTGGAGAGCATGGGGGCTGGAAAACACTGGGGGGCCGGAGAGTACAGGGGGCCTGAGAGCACAGGGGGGGCTTGAGAGCACTGGGGGGGGGCTGGTGAGCACAGGGGGGCGATGAGTACAGGGGGCCTGAGAGCACTGGGGGGGCTGGAGAGCACAGGGGCCAAAGAGTACAGGGGGGCCTGAGAGCACTGGGGGGCCTGAGAGCACTGGGGGGCCTGAGAGCACTGGGGGGGCTGGAGAGTACAGGGGGGCCTGAGAGCACTGGGGGGGCCGGAGAGTACAGGGGGGGCTGATGAGCACAGAGGGGGCCTGAAAGCACTGGGGGGGCGGAGAGTACAGGGGGCTGATAAGCACTGGGGGGCGGAGAGTACAGGGGGGCTGATGAGCACAGGGGGGGCCTGAGAGCACTGGGAGGGGCTGGAGAGCTCTGGGGGGGCCGGAGTGTACAGGGTCTGGAGAGCACTGGAGGGGGGAACCTGAAAGCATGGGGGGGGGGGGCACCTGAGAGGACTAGGGGGCAGTAGAAATAAGACGGATAGGAGAAGCAGCTGCATACACAGTAGAAGAAACCATCTCTTTATTTTTCTTCTACAGCCTCTGAATGCCTACGGGAGAGAGAGAATGAGAAGCAGGCATTCAGAGGCTGTAGGAGAAAAATAAAGAGATGGATTCTTCTACTGTGTACGCAGCTGCTTCTCCTATCCAGGTGCACGCATGAGGAGCCACACTCACTTTCCCTTCTGTCCGGCGGCCGTGTCTAGTGTAGATTCCCTCCCTCTTCATGGTCACAGGTAACGTGACCTGCAGTCTCCGCCCCCCGGCCCAACGCCGGCCAGCCAGCCGGCCCTGGAGAGGCTGGGTGAGCGGCGGGGGCTCAAGGAGCAGCTCAGCTGCCTTGGCGCCACAAGCACATGCAGCCCCCGGGCAACCGGGCAAGTGCCCTATGGCCAGTCCGGTTCTGCCTTCCATTGTGGAGTCACTCATAAGCTAGTGAATGGACTACAGATACCAGGGTGCCTTGGTAGGGCCTGCAGCTTACACGTGTATTTGCAAATGTGTGCAGACGAAACCCCTTTTTCTTTCATCAAATAGCTTGGGCTGTCTACTTTCCAAAAAGAGGTCATTGGGAGATGTTTGAACTGTCCTGGCATAAACAGATCAGTACTCCAGCTGACTAGCCTTCCTGCAAAGCAAACAACAACGATTAACAATAAAACACGGTAACAATATATCATTAACTTAATAAAACAATATAAAATGTAACTACTCTCTTTATTTCATTTTTACGTTTTTTACTTTTTTTTGTAATTTTAACGTTTTGCAACAATAATCTTGCAGCCTTTGATTTAAGGGTCTTTCAAAATGTGATAGCCAGTTTCCTGATTACTTAACATCTTTCGAGACCCTTGTGTGTAAATTGTGTACCCCAGACTGTGCCGTGATGTACCCTAAACCAGTGTTTCTCAACTCCAGTCCTCAAAGTGCCCCAAAAGGTCATGTTTTCAGACTTTCCATTATTTTGCACAGGTAATTTGAACAGTTTCACTGCCTTAGTAATTACCACAGCTGATTCATCTGAGGGAAATCCTGAAAACATAACCTGTTGGGGCGCCTTGAGGACTGAGGTTGAGAAACACTGCCCTAAACAAATACTCCTCTAGTGTGTGGTAGAGATGGAAGCAGTCCTTGATGCAGAGACCAGGTTGGCCAGGACAGGAGGGATAGAAAAGGGATACAAAAGGGCTGCAACAATCGCTTCTTGAAATTTTAGGAAGGATCCAAATCTCCCTGTTGCTTTGTCAATCACAAATGCATTATATAGAGCCAATTAAAAAAAATATACAGACATATTTTTATAAGCAGCGTCTGCGGGACACCTAAGTATGGCTTCTTTATTTGGTAGTTGAAGTCTACTTCTCCCGTATTAAGATTATATTCCTGGACACAGAGAGTCTTTTTAATGACATCAGATGCCGTGCAAATTTGTCATATCTGCGTGAATTGAAGACTATACAAAAACATCCTGTCCCTCCACTTCACTGCGAGTAATTCAACATTGTAGAAGCAGGCTTTCTCCCCTTCTAAGTCGGGTGTTAACAAGCTCTTGGAGAAAGCCCTGGCAATTAAGTTGCACGGTGCCACAGCAGCCAGTTCCAAGACTGAATGTCTAAAAATAGGATTTTTATAACAGCTTACCTGTAAAATCCTTTTATTTGAAGTACATCATGGGACACAGAGTTATAGTAGTTACTGTGTGGGTTATAGGCCACCTTCAGGTGATGGACACTGGCACGCTCTAAGACAAAAAGTGCACTCCCTATATAACCCCTCCCACTACTGGGAGTACCTCAGTTTTGTAGCAAAGCAATACACGTGTATACCAAAGAAGGGAGGGACCTCTGTGTCCCGTGATGTACTTCAAAGAAAAGGATTTTACAGGTAAGCTGTTATAAAAATCCTATTTTCTTATCATACATCACGGGACACAGAACCATAGTAGTGTGGGATGTCCCATAGCAATGCCAACTGAAGGGAGGGAGACACAACAAAAGTAGGGCACTTAGAGACAAGAGGACTTATACTGCAGCCTGCAGTACACTGTGCCCAAAGGTGATGTCCTCATGACCTTTTACATCTACTTGATAGAATCTGAATGTATGGACTGAAGACCAAGTTGTGGCCTTGCAGATCTGAGCCATGGAGGCTTGGTGATGCACTGCCCAAGAAGCACTAACAGTCCTGGTGTAGTGCACTTTAATATGAAAAGGAGGAATTTTCCTCTTTAAACCATAAGCTTGAACAATCATTTGACGAATCCATTTAGGAATAATAGATTTCGACGCTGCCTGTCCTCTTTTAGGGCCATCTGGCAACACAAACAAAACATCTGTTTTACGAATCTGAGGTGTCACTTTCAAATAGACCTTGAGCGCTCTCACCACATCAAGAGAATGTAGTGACCTCTCTTCCACAGAATGAGGTTCTGAAAAAATGAAGGCAGAACAATATCCTGGTTTAAATGAAAACCTGTCACTACCTTCGGTATGAATTTAGGATGAGGCTGCAATATAACCTTATGAATAATCAAATATGGCTCTTTACAAGAAAGAGCAGACAACTCTGATACTCTTCTTGCAGAAGATATGGCAACCAAGAAAATGATTTTCCTCGTCAAGAGGACTAAGGGAATATCTCGTATTGGCTCAAAAGGCTGCTTTTGTAATGCCGACAGGACTAAATTTAAGTCCCAAGAGTTCAGGGGTGGCCTAACTGGAGGATTATTGTATGTTACCCCCTGTATAACTGATGTAGATACTTGCCAGCACACCAAGGATCAGCACAAGGTGGCGTCCAAATGGTTTCGTTTATTGCATAATCACAACACAAAAAGGTGCAACGTTTTGGAGTCACGCAGGACCCCTTCATCAGGCATGTGATGATCACATGCCTTGTGCTGATCCTTGGTGTGCTGGCAAGTATCTACATTGTGACTTGGACCAGTATCCAGCTAGTTGTTGCTGCAGCACCCAAACCTTTAGAGCTTATACCAGGAACGTGTGCGATGGAAATATAAAACACCCCCTGAATAAAGTTACGAATCAGAGAGTGAGAAGCAAGGGGTCGTTGAAAAAAAAAAAACGATAAGGCCGACACCTGGCCTTTGATAGTACTCAGGGCCAGCTTCATTTCTAATCCGATCTGTAGGAATTCAAGGATCCTACCTATGACTTATTTCCTGGGGTGCCAACCCCTGGATTCACACCAGGAGACATATGCCTTCCAGACTCTATAGTATATGACTCTGGAATGTTGTTTTCTGCCCAAGATAGAATATGATTCACCTCTCTCTGGGCTGCACGACTTCTCGTGCCCCCTTGGTGATTGATATAGGCCACTGCTGTGGCATTGTCAGATTGGATCCTGATAGGACAATTCCGTAGTCTGAGCGTCCAGGCCTCTAGGGCCAGGCGTACTGCCCGAATCTCTAGAATATTGATGGGCAAGGTCCTCTCTGATTTGGACCATTTCCTTTGGACAGACGCTTCTTCCAGGACTGCTCACCAGCCCAGAAGGCTGGCATCTGTTGTTACCACCTTCCAGGTGACTGGTAGAAAGGATTTTCCTTTTTGAAGATTCCTAGATATCAACCACCAATTGAGGCTCTGACACACTTCGGGGAATAAATGGATTGGGAAGTCCAGAACTTGGACCTTCTTGTTCCAAGTTGACAGAATACTGTTTTTCAGCAGTCTTGAATGAAACTGCACATAAGGAACGGCCTCGAAAGAAGCCACTATCTTTCCCAATAACTTCATGCAAAGTCGAATAGAAGGACTCTTCTTTGTTTTGACCAACTGAATCAGTTCCTTTATGGAACCGATCCTTTCCTGGGGCAAAAACACCTTCTTCTGAACTGTATCTTTGATCAGCCCCAAGTACTGCAATCTCCTTGATGGTTTTAAGGAGGATTTCTCTAGGTTGAGAATCCGACCTACTGTAGGTATTCTAGGTAGCTGACTGCGGTGACCAAACTTTGGTTTAAGCGGGTAACCGACTGATCTATCAAGAGTAGGTCGTCTAAGTAGGCTAGTATCGTTATACCTTGAGCCCTTAACCTGGCTAAAGGAGGAGCCAGGACCTTTGTAAACACTCAAGGTGCAGTAGCTAGACTGAAAGGCAGAGCTACAAACTGAAAATTAAGATTTTCTACCTCGAAGCATAGAAATTTCTAGTGAGCGGGGAAAATTGGCACATGGAGATAAGCATCCTTGATGTCGACTGACGCCAGAAATTCTCCCCCTTGTAGGATTGAGACTACTGATCGGATTGACTCCATGTGAAAGAAATGGGCATTCAAAAACCTGTTTAGATCTTTGAGATATAAAATGGGTCTGACATCCCCGTTTGGTATTGGAACCGTGAAAAGGTTTGAATAAAACCATAATCCTTGCTCTTCCAAGGGGACGACCAATATCACTCTTTGAGACAAGCGATGATCCAAAGCTAGAAAGAGAGACTTCCTTTTCACTGGATCTCTGGGAACGTTTGATCTGAGAAAACGAGGAGACGAGAATTCTCGGAACTCTAGTTTGTAACCTAGAGATATTGAGGAAGCCACCCATTTGTCTTGACATTGTTCCTGCCAGACCCTTGAAAACTGTAGAAGCCTTCCCCCCACTCGAGCGAGCGTGGGCGCCCCTTCATAAGGAGGCTTTAGTATTTGGTTTTGTGGGTTTCCTCCCCCAGGTTCTCTTTTGGCCCTGGGACTGATCCTGAGGTTTGCCTCTTGAACCTGACAGTGGAGGCCGTCGTGACTGCCTCGAGGCTGATGCCCCCGTCACTGGAGAAGAAGCACGTTTAAAAGAAAAACGCTTAAACTTCTTCTTAACCGGTAAAAGGAAACTTTTCCCATTAGAAATTCTTTGGATATACTTATTCAGATCGTCCCCAAATAACCGTTCACCATGAAATGGGAAACTAGCCAAGAGCTTTTTGCATGGCGCTTCACTTTTACAATCCTACACTGTAGGATTGTAAGAGTTTTGGGACAGCTTTGGGTGCTCCAAGGAGAGTAGTAATGTAGTGCACGCAGCGGCAAAGAGTGGGTATGACCAAATTGTGTTAACAGTGGAAGGGGCATGGTTAAATAAAGCAAAAGCATTCTTGTCTCCATAAAATAATCTTAGATTGCTGTGCCACAAGTGTCTCATAGACACGTATAAACCTCAGCACAATCATTTAAACAAAAACAAAAAATAAAACTCTTTCATTACAAAGGATTTTGTGTACACTGAAATAGTCAGAGAGCTAACACTTTATCTGAGAAGGGAAAGGGGTTGGGGAGCGCTAGATATTTAGACCAAGAAAATATTGGTACATATAAGATGAAAAAAATTCCCTTAAATGAAATTAAATTCAAATAGAAATAAAAATAAATTCAAATAAAAATAATAGTAGTAATAATACCAACCTGCCTATATATCTAATGTGAACAAAATTCAAAAGTGCACAAGGATAACTGTACAATCGTGACATAAAGTGTCAAAAAATATAAAATAATTGTGTATCAAATATGAATTAACATCAATAACAGAGTCCATCAAAAATTGGTGTAAAATCCTGATGTAAATCTTTGATAACAAAAACGTGAGCAGCAAAATCCCTTCACCATCACTGAAAAGACCACACCAATGTGCTCATGGAAATGGGTGTCCGCTTACCAGATGGAGTTGACCAATTTAATTAAAAAAAGGTCAAATAGGCTTTAGCAAGATATTGCTTGCTGCAATGGAGAAA
Source organism: Aquarana catesbeiana (assembly GCF_042186555.1). Classification (NCBI taxonomy): domain Eukaryota; kingdom Metazoa; phylum Chordata; class Amphibia; order Anura; family Ranidae; genus Aquarana; species Aquarana catesbeiana. The sequence continues at coordinate 371,685,432 of NC_133324.1, read as the reverse complement.
TATATACCAGACTCTTGTCCTCACATCACAGGATCTCACGCATGGGATATAAAATAGATGGAGAGGAACCGAACATAGTGTAACACCATTTATTTAAAAATGAAAATTAAAACAGAACATAGCCAAATGGCTACTCACATAGAAGGTGCCATCGCCCGGCACTGGGGCTGGAAAGCGTGTCTAAGGATGGAGGAATCCAATCTATGGGAGAAGTTTCCCAGATGATCTCGGCAACGGCGTGCGTTCCACCCTCGACGGACGGACGAACCACGGAGGCCGGAAGTGATGTAATTGCGTGACCAAGTACCGCCTCGACGTACGTTTCGTTTTACACGTCTTCAGGAAGCGTACTTGGTCACTAAGGAGACGATTTAAATAGAGTTGGAGATTTGCATAAAGGGGAGGGGTTGAATGCTTCACAGCCTCAGCGCCGTTCATAGAACACCGTACAACCATCTCACATAGCAGTTTACATGACAAAAAATAAATTAGCCTTTACAAATGATTTATACAGTAAGAATAATCTTATATATTGTTTCAAAAAGATGGCATATTCCGCCTAACATTCACAAATAATAGTGAATATACCTCAATATAAATTAAATGGGGAACCAGCTAAAAGTAACTAAAACCCAGCAGTATAAAGAAAAAATTATTATTAAAATTAAAAAAATATAAAAAAATATAAAATTAAAAAATAAAAAATAAATGATGATTTAATAAAAAAATTCCTTATGAAAAAATAAAGAATTAATCAGAAATTATAATTATGAGTATATAAATAAGAAATTAGAAAAATACCTAAAAAAAAAAAAAAAAAAAAACTTCTAAAGGGCGAAAAAAATAATAAACATAAAAATAAAAAAAATAAAAAAAATCCAGCATAGACCTAATCATTGGTTAAAAAACAATTTAAATCCAGTTCGATATTCAGGCCCTGTGGCTGCATCGTTTGTAAACGATACAGCCACTGGGTCTCATTCTGAGAAACAGCCTTTTTAAGGTCAGTACCTCTCCAATTGGAGGTAATCTTATCTATACCATAAAAAGTAAGTAATCGGGGGTCTCTATTGTGGACCATACGAAAGTGCCGTGATACACTGTGATTTAAATAACCTTTGGAAATATTAGCCACATGTTCATTGATACGAACTCTCAATTTGCGGGTGGTACGACCCACATATTGAATTGAGCAAGGGCACTCTAACACGTAAGTGACATAGCTGGAATTACATGTAATCAGAGGTTTTATGGAGAATTCTTGTCGGGTGACCTTAGAGTAGAATTTAGAAATCTTTTTCCCTACTCTATTTGTGGTACGGCAGGCTTTACATCTGGTACAATAATGAAAACCCGAACCATCCAGAAAGGTAGACAGTTTCTTAGGAGGGTCAGGCACATTTGGGGCTATCATGTTCCTAAGTCCTGGTGCCCGTCTATAGATAAACTTTGGTTTGGGGGGGAGTAGATTCTGTAAATCTCTGTCCTTACAGAGTATAGGCCAATATTTATGAAATATTTTTTCCACACCCCTGTATTGGCGATGAAAACCAGATATAAATGGAATGTCTCCCGAAAAGGGGACTTTTTCCTTAGGAACTAGAAGAGAATCTCTATTCATGGCCAAAACTTGATTTTTAGTTTTTATAAGATTATTAAGGGGATAGCCTTTCTCCTGAAACTTTTGGGTGAGGATCTCAGATTGTGCATGGTAATCAGTAATATCATCACAATTTCTCCTAATGCGCATATATTGTCCCTTAGGGACGGCTTGTAACCACTGTGGATGGTGACAGCTATTGACTGGCACAAATCCATTACGGTCAGTGGCCTTAAAAAATGTTTTGGTAACCAGCCTATTCCCTTGTTTGATTAAAGTAAGATCTAAATAATTAATAGTATCCCAACTAAATTCAGCAGTGAACTTAAGTCCATAGGTGTTATCATTCAAACTCGAAAGAAATTCCTGAAAGTCTGGTATAGTGCCCTCCCACAAAAGAATGACATCATCAATGTACCTTTTGTAGTACCTTACCGATTTGTTAGGTTGATGGTAAATGGTTTCATGTTCCCATTTATTGAGCACTATATTTGCTACACTGGGGGCATACCTAGCCCCCATGGCAACTCCTTTGACCTGATTGTAAAATTGGTGATGTGCCCAAAAATAGTTATTCCCCATAGCTAATTTCAGTCCTTCAACTAGAAATTCAATTTGCAATAGTTTTAATTTTGATTGATCAATAAGTGCTAATTTCACTGCTGACAAGGCATCTTGTTGTTTGATATTGGTATAGAGTGATTCTATATCAATGGTCACTAATAAAGTGTTTGAAGAAATCGTGATATTCTGTAAAGACTGAATAAGAGCTCGGCTATCTTTCAAATATGATCGCCCACAGATGACTAAAGGCTGAAGGTAAATGTCCAAGTACTCTCCTACACGGGAATATAAAGACCCTAACCCGCTTACTATGGGTCGGCCGGGGGGTTTTTCTTTACATTTGTGTATCTTGGGCAATATATATAAAACTGGGATACGTGGGGCCTTAGGAATAAGATAATGAGCTTCCTTTTTGTTGAGAATATGTGACTGTAAACCCTTGTTTACCCAACAAGAGAGCTGCGTTTTAAATTGTGGTGTGGGATCCGCCAATAACGGTTTATAAGTAGTAGTATCCTGTAACAATCTTTGAATCTCTAAATTGTAGTTCTCTTTACTGAGAACTACTACTCCCCCCCCTTTGTCCGCTGGTCGGACTACTATTTGTTTGTTATCTTCTAATTTTTTAATACCTTCACGGATATGCTGATTAGTACTGGTTTTTGGGATTTTAAGTGATCTTACCTCCTCCTGAACCATGTTTTTAAATACTTCAATGTGATGGTGAGTACTTTTCTTGGGATTGAAGACTGAATTATTCTTGAGTCCACTATGCAAAAAAGTGGTCTCCATCCCTTCAGAGAGGGAGGAAACATTCGTTTGTGAGGAAAAATGTTTTTTGATATTTAATTTTCTAATAAATTTCTCTATATCAACAAATACATCAAACTTGTTGATATTTTTGCTAGGTGCAAATTTTAACCCTTGTGATAAAACTAATAATTCTTCCTCTGACAGGTCTACTCCAGATAGGTTAAAAATCCCTTTATTTAACTGTCCCGTTTTCTTTTTCTTTCTCCTTCTCCCTCTACTGCCTCTTTTTCTGTAGGCTCTTTGAAATGTTGGGGTGTAGTGGGTGGAATTCTGTAAGGTCCTTTCCATTCCCTCCATTCCCCCCCTGGTTGATGATAATTGTGATGGTTATAATAGGGTCGACCTCGATAGTTACCCCTATAGCTACCTCTAGGGGGTCTAGGTTGGTAATGGTTATATTCTGGATTATGATATTGATACTCATAATCAGATGGTCTATCAGACAAAGGTGCAAACCTATTTTGTATAGGTACCGTATAAGATGTTGGATAAGAATGGTTATTATTTGTTGGTAAAGAATAATTTTTACCCCTTTGGGGGGGGTTATTCCTGGGGCAAGAAACTGGTTTATTAGAAGTTCTTGCTGGAGTGGGGGGAATTACCTTCTTATTAAAATCCTTGGCTAATTGGCTAACAGCATTATGTATCTCCAAGTCTCGTTCGACTGGGGGTACATTAGAATTGGTTAGAATTGAATCAGTTTGCCATTTGTAAACCTGATTCTGTTCAAAGTCTTTAATATCTCTCTGATATTTTTTAAGTTTCTTTTGCTGAATTTCGGTATCATATTTGGACAAATGTGTATGTAACTGCTGGGCTTTATCTAAAAATTCTTTAGTTTCTTTGAATGGTTCCATTTTTTCTTTAAGCTCAGAAATTTTGGCTTCAAGGATGCGTCCCTTGGCTTGGCGCCTCCTCACCATCATTTGCATGAGCTTCTGCTCGCAAGCATTGAAAAACTGGAACCATTCGTCTAAAAAAGTAGGATCCGAAACTCCATCATTAGGATTTACATCCCACCGTAATCTTCTGGGTGTGAGATTTTTTTCAATATACAAATCAAACGAGGCTATGTCCCACCACAGCCTGACCTGTTTTTCCATATCTGATTGTAATTGTTTAAAGCCTATTTCAAGATCTAAATTAGGGCTAGGTGGTTTTTGAAAGATTTCCTCAATGTTAATCTGACGCCCTTTCATGAAATTAAAGACGTCCATGGCTGCGTGAAAAAAAATTCCAAAACAACAATAAATAATTATTTGCCTTGGAACCAAACCAGTGAATCAATAGTGAATAATTCCGCGCCACATATAAGAATAGTGAAAAAATTGTAAAAAAATATAAAAAATTATATATATATAAAAATATATATATATATATATATTGAGGTGAAGCAGCTACACCCTTAAGCAAAAAATGGGAAAACCCATAAATGCATAAATGTGAAGGGAAAGGGGTTGGGGAGCGCTAGATATTTAGACCAAGAAAATATTGGTACATATAAGATGAAAAAAATTCCCTTAAATGAAATTAAATTCAAATAGAAATAAAAATAAATTCAAATAAAAATAATAGTAGTAATAATACCAACCTGCCTATATATCTAATGTGAACAAAATTCAAAAGTGCACAAGGATAACTGTACAATCGTGACATAAAGTGTCAAAAAATATAAAATAATTGTGTATCAAATATGAATTAACATCAATAACAGAGTCCATCAAAAATTGGTGTAAAATCCTGATGTAAATCTTTGATAACAAAAACGTGAGCAGCAAAATCCCTTCACCATCACTGAAAAGACCACACCAATGTGCTCATGGAAATGGGTGTCCGCTTACCAGATGGAGTTGACCAATTTAATTAAAAAAAGGTCAAATAGGCTTTAGCAAGATATTGCTTGCTGCAATGGAGAAATATATACCAGACTCTTGTCCTCACATCACAGGATCTCACGCATGGGATATAAAATAGATGGAGAGGAACCGAACATAGTGTAACACCATTTATTTAAAAATGAAAATTAAAACAGAACATAGCCAAATGGCTACTCACATAGAAGGTGCCATCGCCCGGCACTGGGGCTGGAAAGCGTGTCTAAGGATGGAGGAATCCAATCTATGGGAGAAGTTTCCCAGATGATCTCGGCAACGGCGTGCGTTCCACCCTCGACGGACGGACGAACCACGGAGGCCGGAAGTGATGTAATTGCGTGACCAAGTACCGCCTCGACGTACGTTTCGTTTTACACGTCTTCAGGAAGCGTACTTGGTCACTAAGGAGACGATTTAAATAGAGTTGGAGATTTGCATAAAGGGGAGGGGTTGAATGCTTCACAGCCTCAGCGCCGTTCATAGAACACCGTACAACCATCTCACATAGCAGTTTACATGACAAAAAATAAATTAGCCTTTACAAATGATTTATACAGTAAGAATAATCTTATATATTGTTTCAAAAAGATGGCATGTTCCGCCTAACATTCACAAATAATAGTGAATATACCTCAATATAGAGCTCTTATTCAGTCTTTACAGAATATCACGATTTCTTCAAACACTTTATTAGTGACCATTGATATAGAATCACTCTATACCAATATCAAACAACAAGATGCCTTGTCAGCAGTGAAATTAGCACTTATTGATCAATCAAAATTAAAACTATTGCAAATTGAATTTCTAGTTGAAGGACTGAAATTAGCTATGGGGAATAACTATTTTTGGGCACATCACCAATTTTACAATCAGGTCAAAGGAGTTGCCATGGGGGCTAGGTATGCCCCCAGTGTAGCAAATATAGTGCTCAATAAATGGGAACATGAAACCATTTACCATCAACCTAACAAATCGGTAAGGTACTACAAAAGGTACATTGATGATGTCATTCTTTTGTGGGAGGGCACTATACCAGACTTTCAGGAATTTCTTTCGAGTTTGAATGATAACACCTATGGACTTAAGTTCACTGCTGAATTTAGTTGGGATACTATTAATTATTTAGATCTTACTTTAATCAAACAAGGGAATAGGCTGGTTACCAAAACATTTTTTAAGGCCACTGACCGTAATGGATTTGTGCCAGTCAATAGCTGTCACCATCCACAGTGGTTACAAGCCGTCCCTAAGGGACAATATATGCGCATTAGGAGAAATTGTGATGATATTACTGATTACCATGCACAATCTGAGATCCTCACCCAAAAGTTTCAGGAGAAAGGCTATCCCCTTAATAATCTTATAAAAACTAAAAATCAAGTTTTGGCCATGAATAGAGATTCTCTTCTAGTTCCTAAGGAAAAAGTCCCCTTTTCGGGAGACATTCCATTTATATCTGGTTTTCATCGCCAATACAGGGGTGTGGAAAAAATATTTCATAAATATTGGCCTATACTCTGTAAGGACAGAGATTTACAGAATCTACTCCCCCCCAAACCAAAGTTTATCTATAGACGGGCACCAGGACTTAGGAACATGATAGCCCCAAATGTGCCCGACCCTCCTAAGAAACTGTCTACCTTTCTGGATGGTTCGGGTTTTCATTATTGTACCAGATGTAAAGCCTGCCGTACCACAAATAGAGTAGGGAAAAAGATTTCTAAATTCTACTCTAAGGTCACCCGACAAGAATTCTCCATAAAACCTCTGATTACATGTAATTCCAGCTATGTCACTTACGTGTTAGAGTGCCCTTGCTCAATTCAATATGTGGGTCGTACCACCCGCAAATTGAGAGTTCGTATCAATGAACATGTGGCTAATATTTCCAAAGGTTATTTAAATCACAGTGTATCACGGCACTTTCGTATGGTCCACAATAGAGACCCCCGATTACTTACTTTTTATGGTATAGATAAGATTACCTCCAATTGGAGAGGTACTGACCTTAAAAAGGCTGTTTCTCAGAATGAGACCCAGTGGCTGTATCGTTTACAAACGATGCAGCCACAGGGCCTGAATATCGAACTGGATTTAAATTGTTTTTTAACCAATGATTAGGTCTATGCTGGATTTTTTTGATTTTTTTTTATTTTTTTTTTTTTATTTTTTTTTTATTTTTTTTTTTTTTTATTTTTATGTTTATTATTTTTTTCGCCCTTTAGAAGTTTTTTTTTTTTAGGTATTTTTCTAATTTCTTATTTATATACTCATAATTATAATTTCTGATTAATTCTTTATTTTTTCATAAGGAATTTTTTTATTAAATCATCATTTATTTTTTATTTTTTAATTTTATATTTTTTTATATTTTTTTAATTTTAATAATAATTTTTTCTTTATACTGCTGGGTTTTAGTTACTTTTAGCTGGTTCCCCATTTAATTTATATTGAGGTATATTCACTATTATTTGTGAATGTTAGGCGGAATATGCCATCTTTTTGAAACAATATATAAGATTATTCTTACTGTATAAATCATTTGTAAAGGCTAATTTATTTTTTGTCATGTAAACTGCTATGTGAGATGGTTGTACGGTGTTCTATGAACGGCGCTGAGGCTGTGAAGCATTCAACCCCTCCCCTTTATGCAAATCTCCAACTCTATTTAAATCGTCTCCTTAGTGACCAAGTACGCTTCCTGAAGACGTGTAAAACGAAACGTACGTCGAGGCGGTACTTGGTCACGCAATTACATCACTTCCGGCCTCCGTGGTTCGTCCGTCCGTCGAGGGTGGAACGCACGCCGTTGCCGAGATCATCTGGGAAACTTCTCCCATAGATTGGATTCCTCCATCCTTAGACACGCTTTCCAGCCCCAGTGCCGGGCGATGGCACCTTCTATGTGAGTAGCCATTTGGCTATGTTCTGTTTTAATTTTCATTTTTAAATAAATGGTGTTACACTATGTTCGGTTCCTCTCCATCTATTTTATATCCCATGCGTGAGATCCTGTGATGTGAGGACAAGAGTCTGGTATATATTTCTCCATTGCAGCAAGCAATATCTTGCTAAAGCCTATTTGACCTTTTTTTAATTAAATTGGTCAACTCCATCTGGTAAGCGGACACCCATTTCCATGAGCACATTGGTGTGGTCTTTTCAGTGATGGTGAAGGGATTTTGCTGCTCACGTTTTTGTTATCAAAGATTTACATCAGGATTTTACACCAATTTTTGATGGACTCTGTTATTGATGTTAATTCATATTTGATACACAATTATTTTATATTTTTTGACACTTTATGTCACGATTGTACAGTTATCCTTGTGCACTTTTGAATTTTGTTCACATTAGATATATAGGCAGGTTGGTATTATTACTACTATTATTTTTATTTGAATTTATTTTTATTTCTATTTGAATTTAATTTCATTTAAGGGAATTTTTTTCATCTTATATGTACCAATATTTTCTTGGTCTAAATATCTAGCGCTCCCCAACCCCTTTCCCTTCACATTTATGCATTTATGGGTTTTCCCATTTTTTGCTTAAGGGTGTAGCTGCTTCACCTCAATATATATATATATATATATTTTTATATATATATAATTTTTTATATTTTTTTACAATTTTTTCACTATTCTTATATGTGGCGCGGAATTATTCACTATTGATTCAACACTTTATCTGAGCCTACTTTAAAGACGACCTTAGATAAAATAGTCAGGGACTGCTTAGCAACCAGCTATTGTTGAACACTTTGGTGAGAAGTATGTAATGTTCAATATAGTATATATAGTGCAGGAAGTACTGTGCGATGTGTCATAGTGTATAGCAATGTGGTACAATGTATTGCTGTGAGTGCTGTGTGATGCAGCATAATGTACAGATGTAAATGCAGTATGACGCAGCACACATTACAGATGGAAGTACATTATGATGCAACACAATGTGCAGATGTAAATACAGTATGACGCTGCACAGTGTACAGATGTAAATACTGTATCACACAACACAATGTACGGATGTAAATACTGTATGATGCAGCACAATGTACAGATGTAAATACTGTGCGTTGCATATATAGGCTCAAGGTGACAATCCTCTGGAAAGTGCCACATCCCTATAGTTAAATGTATACAGACAGAGAAATTTTGCTAGTTTTGGAGACTTTTAAGGCACTTGAATCACAAACATATATATGAGAAGTGAAATGCGTAAAAACAGATTTTATTGGTACATCAACATCTAAAAAGAAGAGACATGGCTAATTAGGCTACTATTACACCAACTGTGAAATTTATGAAAATATGATGAATCTTCCTCTAAACTGACTTGTTTCAGGGAGTTCACGTCTCCTTCATCAGGGGTATGAGAAGTATCATATAGTCTGTCAAGTGGTGTTGTATGTAGACATGCCATGTTTCAGTTAAAAACCAAATTTGAAAGAATCTGTACTCTTGCCCATCATATTATAGTATGCAAAATCATTTTTATCAATAGTAGCCTAGTTAGCCATGTCTCTTCTTTTTATATGTTGATGTACCAATAAACTCTGTTTTTACACATTTCACTTTTCATTAATATTTTTGTAATTCAAGTGCTTGAAAAGTCCCCCAAAAAATAGGGGAATTTCTCTGTATATACTGTGCAATGCAGTACAGTGCATAGGTATGAGAACTTTGTGAAGTGGCACACTGTGCTGTCAAAATTAACACAGACGCGATGCAGAGTGTTGTAAGCCGCTCACATTGTATGGAGTGGCTGAATGCAGAAAAACACTTGCACTACCACACACAGCTGTGCATATGACTTGTGAACTCCTATAGAGAACTTGTGATAAGAGGCAGAAGATGAGTAAACATCATAGAATAATCATGGAGAGATTTTCAGAGATTTGGGCTATGACCTCATACAGCCTAGTGTCCACAACACCCCATATGAAAGGTCACAGCTCAGATCCTCCCAAGGACAAATCAGGGTAGGTCTGAGCAGAAGAGACCTGGATGGTGACAGTAGAGGACAGCCCATAGCCCCCACCCTGAGCAGGGCGCATGTCTGTGCTACTTCTGGCACTTGGAGAGCACAGAATAATGAGGAGCCCCTCCTCCACCCCAGGCACAATACGCACTGAGTCATAGACAGTCAATGAGCCACACCCTATGCCAATAAACTATTAGATGCAATTAGTAATACCCTATGACCTCTGCCCTACCTCCAGAGCTGCCACTTTAGCCATTCTCCAGGCAGCACGACCATCTGTGTTACTAAGGAAGAATGTAACCTGAGCTCACCGGGGGTGTCCTCCGTTATCAAACTTTTTCCTCGCTGTGGAGCCCAGGCATCCATCCTGTCAGAGACACAGCCCTGCCTCCGCTCTCCACTGGGGGCACATCCTCTCCTCCTCATTAGGCAGCAATGATGAGAGCCAATCCAGTTTTAATAATGTGTCTGATTTTCAGATGGACTGAAAACCAGACACAGGATTCAAATCCCAGACTGTCCGGGTCAATTCTGGACAGATGGCAACCCTAGTGGCACTAGTACTTGGACCCTGCTCATAACAAAGAAAGAAAAAAAGGACCTAGGGCTCATCCAAAGTTAGCTCGGGTCCCATGGGGTAAAATATTAAGCCAAAAACAGCCTCACTCATTTATAAGGATCCAGTTCCACCATCAGCCTGAGGTATCCAATGAATCTACTGGGGACCTCTAGGGATGGTTGTCCTCTGAATATTACATATCAGCATATAGAAAAAATGGGAAGAACCCAAAGCAATTCTCCAAAGAGGACAGACCGGTGAAATGCTACTTATCATTTATTGATTATCCAAAATATATTAATCAATTACAAAAATAGTGAAAAAAGCTACATCTATCTCCAACACATAATTAAAAAAAGACTTTGCGTCTAAATGAGAGACAGGTGGTCACCATACCTAGATCATACCTTTCATATCCCTCACTAACACAAACACACACAAAAGCAGACTTAGGACCGATCCTGGGGTCAGATATAGAAAATGACGTCCTTCAAACACTATTAAATAAATATAAATGGAAAAGGTTACTTTTCATGAAAAAATATTTAAAAAGTTTGTTGAGGACATTCAAAGATAAGGGTTTTTTTGGAAATCCAAGTGCTTGTGAAGTGTGGACGCTTCCTTGGTTATTTGCCGCTATAGGCACTGTGTTTCAAAGTCAGTTTCGCAACAGTCATACAGGCGCTTATGGATAAAGATCAAAGACTAGTGGCGGGTATGCTTCAAAAGGACTTGGCACAAATACAGAACGGAATATGCTAGTAATATTTCCTTACGGATAATAGGAATGAGATACAGCTCACCGTTTCTTCTTGTGTGCAATTAGTTACAGCCTTAGGCGTCTAGTCTTAGTAAGACTAGACACCTAAGGCTTTGAATGTCATCAACGAACTTTTTAAATATTTTTTCATGAAAAGTAACCTTTTCCATTTTTATTTATTTAATAGTGTTTGAAGTACGTCATTTTCTATATCTGACCCCAGGATCGGTCCTAAGTCTGCCTGTGTGTGTGTGTTAGTGAGGGATATGAAAGGTATGATCTAGGTATGGTGGGCACCTGTCTCTCATTTAGACGCAAAGTCTTTTTTTAATTATGTGTAGGAGATAGATGTAGCTTTTTTCACTATTTTTGTAATTGATTAATATATTTTGGATAATCAATAAATGATAAGTAGCATTTCACCGGCCTGTCCTCTTTGAAGAATTGCTTTGGGTTCTTCCCATTTTTTCTATATACTTGGACCCTGCTGCATATAAGAATAATCGTGTGTTTCTAGCACCTCAGCAACCTGGGCATGGGGTTTGGGTATGCCTGACCTTAGCAGGGACTTCCTCTCCATCGTCTAAACAAACTGTCAGGGTGCCGCTGCTTTCTACAGGGTTGTATTCTGAGCCTGATTCTGAGGAGGATATCCCTTTGCTCTCATCTGTCATAGTCAGAATCCTGTAGGCCTTTTGACTAGTGTACATTTCTTTGGACATTTTGGGCACTAAATTTACAGATACCTAGTGCAACTAATGGGAAAAAGAGCCCCTGGCTGTCAGGGACTGCTTTAACCACTAGAAGTAAAATGTACCTGCTAGTGCTAGCAGAGAAAAGACCTGATCTGGCTAAGAGTTTAGTTTTATGTACAATGTATTAGATGTGTCAGTAATCAGAAATTATGCTCATCTTATAGAGGTATATTTTTTCAAGTCCTAGATATATTTTATTCTAGATGATCTAAGCTGATTTGTTTCACAGACAACATTTCTGTTTTCTTTGGTGCTTAAATTACACATTTACTGTATGAATTTGGATACACAGTGAGGATGGACTTACAATAGAAATATATATGCCCTCTAGTGGACATGTGGCTGTAAAGAGTCTTTGCTTGAGTCAATTATAGGAAGATAACGTTAGCTATAGGAGTGTCTTAGCTCGATTATATTTTATAAAGAATAGCATGAGATGTAACGGAATAATAGGAATGATCATAGTTGACGGAGGAGGAAGAAAAGGGAGGAGTAAGGAAGGGGATACTGGGAACTCTTTTTTTTTTTACTGGTAGCTTCATACAGTACCTCCACCTGGAGAAAGGAGACTGTTCTGTCTGGGGCAGTGCTCTGCATTTTTAACAATAACGTTATTGATTACTGCAGTATGGTTTTAACCTCTTTTGGTTGGGTATAGTGAGAAGACCTGTTTTGATTAAGGATAGATTTCTGCCTTGCCTATATTACAACCATTTCTGTGTGTTATTCCCCCCCCCCCCCATCATCAATAAAGTCTTTATTTATACTTTGTATACATTTAAGGCATGGTTGATTCTCCCCTTATTTTTTTCTTTCTTGGGACAACTCTTGTCCCACCCACAATTTCTATGTTACAGTTACTTTGCTTAATTGGGTAGGCATCCCGTCCCAAGAGACGAATCAGCTGGTTCTATATTAAGTATAAGGTGGATTCTGGGATTTTTTTACCCCCCTCCTCTTTTTGATACCGGGAACTCCTCTCTCTCTGCGCAAGTCATATCAGGCAAAAATAGTGGTTTATTGGATTAAGCAATTGTTTTGACGTGAAATGGATGGTCCCTATATACATTGATATCCAGGGCAGGACTTAGGGTGGTGGGGACCCCTGGGCTTGAGTCACTTTCGGGCCCTACTCTCTATACATAATAGAAAAGGACAAGGTGCGCCAGACTCAGTGCAGTATTAAAGAACTTCTGTTTAATTGGACAAGACAAAACAGCCAAATGGCTACTCACAAAAGTAGATAATATATAAGCATATAAGTGAGGGATACTGTACTGGTATTCGCCCTCAGTCCACGAGTAAAAAAGGAATAAAAATGGATAAAATTATAATTACCATATTTAACGGCGTATAACATGTGCCGGCGTATAACACGCACCCCAAGTTTAGGAGGGAATTTTAAGGAAAAAACTTTTAGGAGGGAAGTTTAAGGAAAAAAAACTTACATTTAAATGGCCATCAATGCAGCCTTATCAGTGTCGATCTGCAGCCTTGTCAGTGTCATTGCAGCCTTGTCAGTGTCAGTGTAGCCTTGTCAGTATAGCCTTGCCCTAGTGCCATTTGCAGACTTGTCAGTGTAGCCTTGCTCCAGTGTCATTGCTGCCTTGTCATTGCAGTCTTTCAGTTTAAAAATGGCGCCGCCGAGACACACAGCCGGATGTCCAGTGTATCTCGGCGTCTTTCGGCCGCTCTCGGCGGCTCTCAGTGGCTTTCGCCCACTCTCGGCAGCTTTCGGTGGCCCCAGTCAAGCCCAATGTTAAGTCTGGTCCTGTTGATATCACACTAGGGATCATAATGATTGTAATTGGGCTGAGAGTTAGTTGGTTTCTATTTCTATTAAACGTTAATGCTATGAAGAGGTCAACAGTTGTTCTCTGAATATGCAGGTGTTGTCTTAAATATTGCCAACAGTACCATGTTGATGTAAATTTGGATAACATTTCTTGTGAGATACTGATGATTTCTTCACTTTGTTCTATGTTGTTGAGTTCGCAGTACCATTCCTTTTACGTTGGGATGGTAGAAGAACGCCAATGGCATGGTATGCAGTATCTGGCCATGTTTATAATAAACATAGTGATTTGAGGTAACGCTTTTTGAAATATTAGTATGATGAAGCAGGTATTGTGCAGGCGAGAAATCAATTCTCTCTGTAGTGACTGAAAGAATAGTGTCGTGTACCAATTTCCAAAAGAGTTGGCTCTTGGGACACGACCACCAGATGTGTATCATTAATCCATCCTCAGCTTCACATCACCAACATCTATTAGGGATCGAGTTAGAGAATTTGTTAAGTAGAGCAGGGGTTCTGTACCATCTCGTAAAAATTTTATATCCACATTCTTGTGTGGCGACATTAAGGGAGCCTTGGGTGTGTAGGAGCAAAAAGTCTCCCATTCAGGAATGGAGAAATTTGTGTTTAAGTCATGTTCCCATGCTATACAAGAATATTGTAAAACTAATTGAATTGTGCTATTGAAAAACAGATGTGTATATAAGTGATAATTAAATAACCTTTAGGATAAATCCAAATAAATGTGTATAATAATATCATGTAGATAGGCATGTATAAGTAATCAATAAGTCTAACATCAAAAGTGCAGTCTTCGTGTGCAACAATGGAAAAAATTAATGTGAGTCCATATGTAAACAATAGAACACTCGAGTGTTGAATTAAATGAAATGAAGATCCTGCTGGATAAGGACAAAGTGCTTGAATCCACCACCATGTATAGAGTGACTGGCCGCTTACCAGAAACCCATGACCCCCCGTTACAGAGGGTCTGAGTGAGCTGTTAGATCTAATTGCTCCGGACCACCGTAAAGCCGAGATTGGACACTAGGATGGAACATCAGGGACCTCGGTGTGGATGGATGGATCAGCGGGAAGTCAGGTTCTCAGCAGAGTGATGTGACCCTTTTTGTAGCAAACGTTTGGCAGCTCCACATCCGGTTCGGATCAGCCACCACTTGATTCCTCTGTAAGCATCCTAATATACACCACTTTAGTCACTTTTGCGACTTGGGTGGCAGAGCAGAGGAGGAAACTGAAGGTGAGGCGGCACAACCCCAAGGAGGCCAACATCAAGAAAGAGTAGAGAGCAGCCACCCTATTCCATCACATTCTGCAGCTGTCATCTCCCCAAAGCTCAGCTGTCTGGGCCTATTTCAGAACATCTGCAGCAGATCGCACTGTTGCTATCTGCAAACTGTGTCTCAGGCACATCAAACGTGGCAAAAACACCAACCATTTGGGTACCACATGCCTAACAAGGCATTTAACATCCAACCACTCAGCCCGCGTCAATGTTTTGCCCCTTCCAAAGGGCGTCATCAAGGATAATGTACTTGATGACGCCCTGTGAAAGGGCGAAACGTTGACGCTATTTCCGGTATCACTGACGTCACTTCCGTTTCACTTCTGATCCTGTGGAACGCATGCCAGGAACGGCGTTTTTACACCCACACCTCCATTTTGAGGCTTGTTTTTATCATACTTGTTGTACCTGCTGTGTTCTGGCTGAGAAACTCCTTAAAAGATTTTCAGACCTGAAGGCATATCATCTTATCCGCCATCCCAGGATTCTTTACCAAACTTTAAATGACCCACCAGACTGAAAAGCTGGGGTTCGTTGTGATCTGGTGAGTGGGGATACATGAGGGGGTGATGCACACCTGAATTTCTCTGAAGCACTTTATATTTACTTCACTGTGGATTGGAGCACCTTTAGTCAATTAATTTGGACTTTATTTCCACTTATTGTATTTTGGACTTTCTTTTGGTCAACAAATTTTCACTTATTGTTGTTTGCGAGCGCTATATTTATTTTTATATATTGTTTTAAAGCTTGTTTGTGAGTATATGTTATTTTACGAATACATGCACCCTCCCTTTGTATGTCCTAGCAGCATATCTGCCAGCAGCACACCACCAGCTGTAGACTGTAGCCGGCAAATTTCTCTGCCTCATCTGCTGCAGCAGAAAGAAAAATACAGTCCCTGGCACCCACATGTGCAGCTTCTAAATGCAAGCTTGTCAAAGCTGTTGGCTCTCCAACTTCTGCCTTTCAGCCTGGTGGATTCTGCCCCCTTGCGTGAATTTGCACAATGTGCTGTACCACAATGGCAGGTTTCTAGTCGCTACTACTTTTCACGTAAGGCCATTCCAGTGCTCTACCATCATGTGGAAGGGAAAGTTCTGGCATCGTTGGGCAAGGCAGTCAGCCGTAAAATCCACCTTACTGCTGACACATGGTCCAGCAAGCATCGGCAGGGACAACATATTTTGTTCACGGCACAATTAGTAACGCTGCTTGCAACTCGAAAGGATGCAGGACAGGGCTCGGTGCTGCAGCTTGTTGTGCCCCCACGTCTCCATAGAGCTGGTGGTGATGATGCCAGACCTGTAAGCTCTACCCTCTCTTCCTCCACCACCTCCATGCCCTCCTCTGCAGAATTGTCCTATGAACATCAGGTACACCCTAAGCGTTCAAAGGGCTATCCAATGAGTCAGGCTAAAAGGTGCCATGCAGTTCTTCAGCTGGTGTGTTTAGGGGACAGGAACCACACTGGAGCATAGATTCAGCTCTGCAGGGACAGGCCCAGAGGTGGTTCACACCATGCCAGCTGGAGCCAGGAATCCAGGAATGATGGTGTCCAATAATGGCTCAAACCTCCTGTCAGCCCTTAGACAGGGAAGTTGACACATGTGTCATGTCTGGCACATGTCCTGAATTTGGTGGTGCACCGTTTTCTAAGTACGTACCCAGGGTTGCAAGATGTACTAAAACAGGCCAGAAGAGTCTGTAGCCATTTCAGGTGGTCATATACAGCCAGTGATTGGCTGGCTTAAATTCAGCGGGAATTCCACCTGCCCGTAAACCGCCTGATTTGTGACATGTCCACCAGGTGGAACTTGACTTTGGCAATGCTGCAGTGGCTATACATGCAGCAGATGGCTGTCAACGAGTACCTGTGCCAGTACAGCATGACGACAGGCTCAGGCCGTCTCAGCTTTTTCCCCACGCCAATGGCTGATCATTAAAAATGCATGCACTGTATTGTCACCATTTGAGGAGGCCACAAGGATGGTGAGCAGTGACAGTGCATGCATCAGTGACACAATCCCTGTTGTGTTTCTGCTGGAGCAGACTCTTCGTGACATTATGGACAGGGCACTGGAGGCAGAGCAGCAGGAGGAAGAGAAGGACTTCCTTTCCTCTCAAGGCCCACTTTATCCAGACACCATCATTCCTATGTCACAGAACGCACAGGAGGAGAGAGGGGAGGAGGATGAGAAGGAGGATTCTGGCACTTTCATAAGCTTCGAAGCAGAGGAAGACATGCGTCAATCTATAAGTGATGGCTTTCCAAACCCAGAACCCTTGGGAGTAGTATGCCTCTGCAAATTTGAGGCAAATTGACAACCTCATGCTTCAAAGCCTGCTAAAGGACCCAAGAATACATGGCATAAAGGAGAAGGATGATTACTGGTTGGCAACCCTCCTTGACCACCGTTATAAGGGGAAGGTCTCAGAACTCATTCTGTCCCCACAGAGAGTGCAGAAGATAAAATCTCTTGAGGACACGTTAGAGAGGATTTTGTTGAACGTTTTTCCTGACTCCAGTAGGTTACAATGTGGTGGAAAATGTTGTTTTGAGTCATCTGTTGGCCAAGAGAAGAGTGTTGGAGAAGGCGTCCGCCTAAGTGAGGCATTTCGGAATTTTTTTAGTCCTTGCTGCCCAGGGCTGTCAGCTTCCACATCCCACAGCGTCTGCATCACATGGTGGACGATTAACTTGGGGGCCAAAACAGAGATGGAGAGCTTTCCAGCTAAAGATCCACTGACTTACTGGGTCATGAGAATAGACCACTGGCCAGAACTTGCCCAGTATGCTATTGAGTTGTTGGGCTGCCCTGCATCCAGCGTGCTTTCAGAAAGGGCATTCAGTGATGCAGGAGGTTTCGTTACTGATCATAGAACGCGTCTGTACACATACCCTGTGGACCGTTTGACTTTTATAAAAATGAATCAGTCCTGGATTACCAGCTATGAAGCCCCTGATGCCGATGTCACTGATTAAGTCTTTTTGGGATGTGGAATCTCTGCAGGACTTTGAGGCTGCCTAGCTTTGAGGGTGTTCAATTATTTCATATGGAAGAATGTTTTTGGTATAGGTTTCATGGGCACAATTAACACCCAAAGGCCAATTTTTCTGCACCTGTTTGACAGGTGCATATCATTGCAATTTTTTTACAGCAAGGCCAATTCTTGCTTTCATCAAGAGTACCTCTATAGGGTTACGGTGGGAAGGCACCACCGACACCCAAAGACCAATTTTTATGCACCTGTTTGACAGGTGCATATCATTGCAATTTTTTACAGCAAGGCCAATTCTTGTTTTCATCAAGATTTACCTCTATAGGGTTACGGTAGGAAAGTGCCACCGACACCCAAAGACCAATTTTTATGCACCCGTTACTTCTATCCAAAGTCAAAGTGACACCAGAATATATCCAATCTCAAATCTTGTTCGCAGTGCAATACATTGTGGCCTCATCATTCATACTGGCTCCCCAGCTGAGCAAAATAAAGGCAGCTAGCAGGGAAAATGTCGTATTTTTTTTGGCTTTATAAATGCAATTATTGCTGCAGCAGATTCTAGACATGGTACAGATGTGCCACTTTTACAGGTAGTCTAAGGGGAACCCCCAGGCACTATATTGGAAGGAATTTTTTATTCTTATGCTTTCACTTTAAAAATCAAAAAAATCACTGCTCATTTAAACTGAAGGTTTTTTTTTATTGATACGTGTCCCCCAGGGAAAGACCTGGACCCCTATAACCATTGTATGCCCAATTACTTGCATATAAGTCTTCAAAATGGGCACTTTTGATTTTTGACGTTCAGGTCCCATTGACTTTAATGGGGTTCGTTATTCGGGTCCGAACTTTCGCGGTGTTCGGAAGTTCTGGTGCAAACCCAACAAGGGTCTGTTCGGCCCATCCCTACTAAAAAGTTGTCGTTTGTGCCAGGAGGGAAGTACGGATTGGCCCGTAAAGGGGTTAGAGGGCCTAACCATGGGGTTGGGTTTGCACTCCTGTGTGAGGTATGGAAGACTTCCAAAGTAGGACCAATCAGAGGATGAAGTCTAGTTTGAGAAACAATGTGCTGTGGATGAGTCCATGATAAGGATCTCAAGCACTGAGAAGTGACTATATGGTCTAGTGTGACCCAGTCTTTTCCCTTGTGATGTTGCCCAGTAGTAGCGGCGTAGGTTGGGAAGGGCAATTCCACCTTTGCTCTTTGGGAGAGTAAGATGGTCAAACTTAATTCTAGGGGATTTGCCTCTCCAGATGAAGGATGAGCATGTTCTGCGAAAGGAACGTGAGAACTGCGTCTATATAATCCCAGGCCACCCTGTCAAATGCCTTTTCAACATCTAGGGAAAGGAAAAAACCTTGTTTTGCATTATAACTGAGCCAGTGGTATAGGTTTAGGGCCTTACTTGTGTTATCTCTACCTTCTCTTCCGGGTATAAATCCTACTTGATCGAGTGAGATTAAGGATGGAAGAAGTGGTAACAAGCGGTTATCAAGAATTTTGGCATATATTTTAACATCAACGTTAATGAGTGATATTGAACGATAATTTGTAACAAGGGAAGTGTCTATTCCTTCTTTCAGAATGACCGCTATGTGTGCTTCTAGGAGTTGTGGGGAGGGCTGGGTTTCAGATTGGAATGAGTGAAAGGCTAAGAGAAAACTTTTTTTAAGATCTCTTTGAAGGTTTTATAATATTGTAGCAGGAGACCGTCTGGACCGGGTGCTTTGCCTAATTTCATATCCTTGAGAGCCTTTTCAAATTCCTCATCGGAGAGGGGGATGTCAAGTTTGCGGGAAACATCCATAGAGACTGGCGCAGAGCCATATTTTGTAAGAAACTCTTGAATGACTAGGGCTCTTGTTTCAGTACTATAGGGGCATTTGGGGTTGGAAGAGATGTTGTATAGTTCTTCATAATATTTTTCAAATTGATTTGCTATCGCTTCATTGGAGGAGTGTAAAGTCCCTTGGTTATCTTTTATGTGGTGGATTGTAGAGCTGCTCTTCCTATTTTGTATTGCCCTGGCAAGGAGCCTACCACTCTTGTTACCTTGTTCATAGTAAATTTTGTGTCGCAGAATGTATTGTCTTTTGGTTCTCATGTTAAGTTCCTCAAGGAGGAGAAGCCTTGTTTGGACAAGTTCTTGGTGAGTTGCAGAGGCTATGTTCCGTTTATGAGACGCTTCCAGTATACGGATACGTGACATAAAGGATGAAATTTTGGCTTGACATTGCTTTTTGTTTATGGAGGCAGTTTTTATAAACTCTCCACGTATGACACACTTGTGTGCTTCCCACTGGGTAAGGTGGGACGTCTCTGTTCTCGTTGAGTGAGAAGTAATCTTCAATGCATGTGTTGAAATGTTGCGTGTCTACTGGATTTTTGAGTTGGGCGTTATTGAGTCTCCAGATTTTCGTTCTGGAGATAGTTTCCAGAAAAACCAGCTGGATGGTAATTGGGTGATGGTCTGAGAGTGTCATCGGCTCTTTTGTGGCTTTTTGTAAGTAGGGAATGTGTGGTTGGGATATGAAAAAATAGTAAATTCAAGAGTATTTCTGGTGTACGGATGAGAAGTATGGTTAGTCTTTATCTTGGGGATGTAATGTTCTCCAAGTATCATGTAGCAAAAGTCCTTGGAGTTGTAATTTAATTAGTTTAGGCCCTCTGTAGGGTATTGCTGAAGTGCCTGAAGATGTATCCATGAGGGGGTCAAGGGGGGTATTGAAGTCCCCTCCAGGGATTAGAATCCCTGTTGAGAAATCGGATAACAAGTCTCCTATTTGGCGGAAAAAGGAGACTTGTTTGGTATTAGGTGCATAGATGTTGGTGATTGTGATTGGTCTTGATCCAATTTTTCCCTTAAGGAAGATGTATCTACCTGCTTGGTCATACATTGAATCGATCCGTTGAAAGGGTGTTTGTTTAGAGATGAGAATGGAAACGCCCTTTGTTTTAGAATCTTTGTTGCATAGAATGCCAGCGGAAATTGTTTATCTGAAAGTTTAGGAATTCTGTCTGTCAGGAAATGCGCTTCCTGAATGCAGACAATATTATCTCTAAGTTTATGATATTCACAAAGAAGTTGAGATTTTTTTTCAGATATGTTCAAACCTTTGGCATTTACGCGTATCAAGTATTGGTAAGTTGGTGAGCCTGTGGAGATAACCAAGTATTCGGGTGGGTTTTGTTCCTGGGGTACCAATATATGAGAGTATCGCTAGCTCTGTTCAGCTAAGAGAGAGGAGCACCGGGTAGAGGGAAAAGAGAGTGGAAAAAAAAAAACCCTTGCAACCTCCCTCCCCCACCACCTTCTCTATGTTATTGAAAGGAAATGAGTATGTGGGGGTGGGGTTTATTGGGTAAGTTGAGTGAGGTGTAGTGGGAAGGGGGGTATGTGATCCAGAGGCAGAGGTAGGCTGGCTAATCTACCTGGCTTAAGATGGGTAAGAAAAATGAAAGAAAAGGGTGGGAAATCCTGATGGTTCAGAGGAAATATTTAATCCCCTCTGTATGGGTTCGAGATCTAACTGGGTTTGATGGAGATCGAGTATCTGTACAGATGGAGTTAAGTATATGATGGCTAACAAGTTTAAATTTCCGGGAGTTAACAAGAAAAGGTAGTGGGATGGGGTTGTGATTATCAAGTGTGTTGTTTTAATTAAAGATGCACTGGGTTATTTGATCAACGGACCATAATGGACCCAGAGGAGGGAGCGTGTTATTATTAGATCATTTATGGGGGTATGCAATCCATCGTAATTGGCACATGTTAAAAGTAACCAAGCTTATTTAATCTTCCTAAGGTGTTGATTAACCAGGTCTTAAGAAAGGCATTGGTAGGTTATATGAGTTTTGAACCCCTAAATTGAGAAGTAAAGTGAGATACTTTCAATGTAAAAAGCAGAAAACAAACAGTTAAACATATAATAAGAAAATTAACATTGAGAACTCAGGAGGTATACTATATTGAAAGAGATATAGAGTATAGAAGCCTCTCTTTTCCCTCATAGTATCAGATTGCGTAATGTGGGGTTAAACATTCAGTCAAGAGTTTTTTTTGTTTGTTTTTTTTTTACTTTATCAACAATTATAGGTCTATTTGAAGACAACGGATTATGCAATATTGCAGGAATTAATGATTTTTGTTGATTATAGGTTTGTAAGTAAAAGCTGAGTACTTTTATAGGAAAAATGGAATGATTCGCGCTATATAAATTGATAAATGTGTGGCTGTTTAGTCACACCAAAAAACACTAAATGCAACCTGTGTAAATAAATACGTAACCATACGTGCAATAGTGTATCTTAATCAATACAAACAAATGTGGAAAATAAAGTCCAAACAAAAATAAACGTATTAAAAAGTCATTTGTGAATGGAAAAAAATTTATAAAAAATAGTCCATGAGAAGAACCCAAAGAAAGTGAAAATAGCAATCACGGGTTTTTCAACCACATGGAGCCTCAGATATGTGGGACCACCACCGACAGTAAGAGCCTGGCCGCTTACCAGAACCCCATGACCCCCCGTTACAGAGGAAGACGCATTTTTTTGCGAAACGCAGCGTAGGGCTGAGCGGTATCATCGCACCACCTCCCATTGCTGTTGTACATCTAACAGGACGAGCTATCTGTGGTCATCCGGCCGGTGCCACAGTCTGTTCTTCCGTCTGATGATGCTGATTGTCTGATGATACTGATTATCTCATTTTACATGTGAGTGTTTATATTATTTTTTTATAATAAATTACAACCGGATTTTACACTATGGGAGCCCTCCCTTTCTTCTTTCCTATGATAATAATGCCTTGCTGAGGGCTGAGCCCCCTTCCTGTGGACCCATCCATCTTCACTCCAGCACCTGATGCTCCTTCCAGTTTCCATCTCCATCCCTGTTCCTGGACAGTTTGGATTACTAGGATCTCAAAAGCCCTTTAGACCCTCTGTAACGGGGGGTCATGGGGTTCTGGTAAGCGGCCAGGCTCTTACTGTCGGTGGTGGTCCCACATATCTGAGGCTCCATGTGGTTGAAAAACCCGTGATTGCTATTTTCACTTTCTTTGGGTTCTTCTCATGGACTATTTTTTATAAATTTTTTTCCATTCACAAATGACTTTTTAATACGTTTATTTTTGTTTGGACTTTATTTTCCACATTTGTTTGTATTGATTAAGATACACTATTGCACGTATGGTTACGTATTTATTTACACAGGTTGCATTTAGTGTTTTTTGGTGTGACTAAACAGCCACACATTTATCAATTTATATAGCGCGAATCATTCCATTTTTCCTATTTATGTTATGTGTTTGTGTCACATTTAGATTTCGCTGCTCCTTTTCACATTTTAGATATTTTGAAGCGCAATTATTTTTTCCTTTTTTTCTGAGTACTTTTATGCCTGTTGCAGTTGGAGAGTCTTCAGGTGTGCATGTGGTCTCTCCTTTTTGGCGGGGATAAGCCTGGGCTCCTGGGTGCATCAATTCTGAGGTTTGGAGTCTGAACAGAAGATGAATTTCTGCGGCGACAGTCACAATGTCTTTGCGCTCTTGGGGTGCAGTTGTTAGAAACTTCTATCCAGGCTTCTGAGATGGAGAAAGAGCTGTACCAATCCGGCACTTCTGTCAAGATTCATGGCGTCACAGAGTGCTTGCAGGTCATCCAGGGTATGGAGATGAGCTGTTTGACCCTCCACGTGGCAGGTAAGCAGAATGGGAATTTCCAGCGGTATGGAATTCCTCTAGTACGAAGCTGGTCCAGCAGGGGGTGGATAGGTCTTGAAAAAGTTTAATTTCAGTCCCATTAAAGAGAACACGGTTCCGCTCTCTTTCTTTTCTAAGAATTGCTTCTTTTAGTTGGAAACTTACTAAGCAGCATATAATGTCAATTGGAGGGTAATTTTTGCGTCCCCTGGGTCGCAGTGCCCTATGTATTCTCTCCATCTCTATTGGGGAATCAGCAGGTCTTTCTAGCAGTGTGTTAAATACCTCAGCAACTGTTTGATCTATGAGCTGTTGTTCTATAGACTGCAATCCCCCTAATACGTATGTTGTGGCGGCAGCCACGATTATCGAGATCCTCCAAGTGCCTGTGGATCTCAAGCATATGTGAGAGATTCGTGTTGGAAGATCTCTGTACTTGCCTGATGGCGTCTGCATGGTGGGTGGTAGTCTGCTACACTGTCCCCATCCGATTTGCAATAGATTAAATGTCTGCCCACATGTCTGTGATTGCTTCTGACAGGGTGGCTTTAATATCGGCTGCCACTGCTTGCAAGTCTGTGAGGCAAAGGGACTGTGTGGCCGAGGCAGATTGTCCTCCGTTTTCCTGCTGGGTTGATAAGGAGATGTTTGTAGAGCATGTCTGCTCCGTCCCTGAGGCCCCATGGCCATCGCTGGAGGCCATTCTAAACATTGCTGGTGTGGTTGCGAGAGGCAGGGGTGTTGTAGTTGCTTTTCCCCATGGTTTTGGTTTAGTCCCGTGTGTGCTAATTAATAGCTCCGTTGTGCAGGAGAGATCTATTTAGGCAGCCATCACAGTCCCGTGCTAGACCATGCCCCCTCAGAATGATTTTTTATATATATAGAGATGGAGAGAATACATAGGGCACTGTGACCCAGGGGACGCAAAAATTACCCTCCAATTGACATTATATGCTGCTTAGTAAGTGACTCGGTTAAATTGATGATAGGCAACTCCTATCCTCATATTGATTAGTGGTTCCAAATTAATAATAACTACTGCAGTAGGGAACAGACACAAAAGATACGTTCCGCATCTTTCCAAATAACTGTTCTGCTTTATTATGACGCAATTGAAGGTTTTTATGCACATAATTATGTAGGTATAACATTAATATTACAATTGTAGGTTTATCGTAACAAGGGGCGTTACATAGGCAGGCTTATTCTAATCAGGACTCAAAAGAATGTAAACATTTACTGAAAACATTATTAGTGCTGTGTGCACAGTGAGGGCAGTGTGCAAAACATACAAAATACAATACAATTATATACAGAACTTACAAATTTCCATTACAGTCTCCCCTCTTTTGATCAATATTTTGACCACTAACCATACCTGCTATCACCTTTAACCTGGAACCTCCACACGCTTAGGTAGAGGTAGTCCTGGCCAAAGAGGCAAAAAACTCCATTGTGGAGAAAATAATAGCTGAGCAACTTTTTCATTACCAAATGACTTTTCATTGTGAAAAACAAATGATTGATAAGACATATTTACAGAGTACTGGCTGTACACTCCTGTGGCCAGAATGGCCTTCTAGCTTAATTGTGAGCATGCTGACTTATCAGCATATGTAAACACAGACAATTCTACATAAAATGGAAGACGTACAAAAGACAAATATGACTTCAACATGGCTAAACTACTTTTCAAATATATATATCCCGTACAATTAAAGTAATTTAATCAAAAAGTACCCTAGACTGTGATCACAAGAGGGAAACAAATCAAACTCAGAGATTTCTTTAATTTAGTCATTTTTGCAGTGTCTGGTGTGGATCCAGGTGACTTTTTCTTCACGTTTTGCAAAAACTGTACATGAAATAGACGCTGTATTGAGTCTCCAAACTTTTCCTTATATATAAATGTCTCTTAACAATCCACAAGTCACCTGGCTTTAGTTTTAGATCCTTCCAAACTTTTAGGATCTGGAATTGGGGAGAAAACACATAAATCAGTTTGTCAAAAAACCTTAAAAGATCAGCAACTTTCTCTGTGAGATCCGAATGAAGGACTTCAGCTGCTGAGACAAAATATAATCAAGTGAGTAACACACTCCCAAACAAAATCCCATAGGGAGAGAGTCCAACATCCCCCTTAGGGGCTTGATAAAATATAAGAAAACATTCAGGCAAAAGTTTTCTAGTTTCTTACTCTACTTTGTCCGCTACATTGTAGACAGTAGGGGGTGTAAAAATAAAACCTCAAAACTTCTAGTAAGGACTCTCCTATAAAAAATGATTTCCTCTGTTACTCTCTGTACTTTCTGGCACTCTGTACTTACAAACTACTTCTGATAACACTTTTTACTGTGGCCTTTGCAGTAGCATTTGCCACTGGACATCCAAAAAACATGTCCATACAGACAAAATGCATACTCGTAAGATCCTAACTTGGGCATCTGGATATATCTTTTTTGTGATCTCTGGAAGGGATGTTCAGCTTTTGGTAACACCTTTGGTAACAGGTAAAACAAGAAGTGGTATGTTATAAAAACAACTGTGGAGAACCCTGGCTCTATCCCATGCTCATTTACTAAGGCAGCCATAACTTCTTGTGACTGATGACACGGTCCATGTGTCAAGCTGGAGAGAAAAGAGTGGCTGACAAACATAAATGATCACCTTTTCCAAAGTCCTATTTCATAAGAAGTTGCCCCCTGTGGACCACTTGTTCTTCTCGTTCTGGGGTCCTTAAAGTTGAATTATTAATCCCAGCTATACTGGGCCAGAACTAGGGTGGAATCTGTGAGTTGCACAGACCCATCAAGTGTCCGGGGCTGTAAATGCAGCATCCTTAGTCACCTGGTCTGCTTCCATGTGTGAAAGTTAATATGGCTACCTCAGTAAGAACCTGGAAGGCTGAAAACAGCCAATCAAATTAACTTGGCATGCTTGGTTGGTTTACCTGCCGAAGTAAAAACAAACTTCTGGCCCTTTAAATGGAACCAAAAGCTCTCTATATCTCGACTATCTATATAAATATACATTCTTTTTATAGCTCACAGGCTTTGCTAAAACATGGAGCTCTGCTTCTTGAGCTGGGGAAAAAGGATCCAATGACTTTGAATACAGAGTATCCTTCTGGGTGATGAACTGCATACTCAAATCTACAAAAAATGTAATATCTGGGTCTTCAGGGCGTGTGTCCTGCACTGGGCTCACAGCAGCTGATTCCCACATCAATTTAACAACAAATTTCCATTACAGTAAGTATAATATATATGCATATGCTATATTACCAAAAATATTGGGACACATTCCTTGACACGCACATAAACTTTAATGGCATCCCAGTCTTAGTCCGTAGGCCTCAATATTGAGTTGGCCCACCCTTTGCAGCTACAGCATAACAGCTTCAACCCTTCTGGGAAGGCTGTCCACAAGGTTTAGGAGTGTGTCTATGGAAATGTTTGACCATTCTTCCAGAAGCGCATTTGTGAGGTCAGGCACTGATGTGGAGAAGGCCTGGCTCGCAGTCTCCGCTCTAATTCATCCCATAGGTGTTCTTTCAGATTGAGGTCAGGACTCTGTGCAGGCCAGTCAAGTTCCTCTACCCAAAACTCGCTCATCCATGTCTTTATGGACCTTGCTCTATGCACTGGTCCAAATAATTTGATGGAGAGAGGATTATGGTGTGGGGTTGTCTTTCAGGGGTTGGACTTGGCCCCTTAGTTCCAGTGAAGGAAACTCTTAAGGCGTCCAAGGCATCAAGACATTTTGGACAATTTCATGCTTCCAACCTTGTGGGAACAGTTTTGGGATGGCCCCTTCCTGTTCCAACATGACTGCGCACCAGTGCACAAAGCAAGGTCCATAAAGACATGGATGCGCAAGTTTGGGGTATAATATAGGTATAATAATTTTTTATATCTATACAGAAATGTTTTGCCTTAAATTTCTATTTTAAACTGAATGGGTTGTTTTACAAGATGAGGGTTTATAATAATTTTAAATATAATCAAGCTGTGTCCCTCGATGAATGATAACAGGAGTTTTGTGCTCACCATAAAATCCTTTTCCCAGAGTCCTTGAGGGATGTGGTTTCCTCCCCTTATTTACTTCCTTTCTCTTATTACAGTGCTTGCTACCACTGAGGGGTTATAGCCTCAAGGGGGTTGGACTTCAGTTTCCTCGTGTCCATTTTTCCTGTAAGCAGTCAGTTACTTAATAATTATCAAGCTACAGTTGTGCTCATAAGTTTACATACCCTGGCAGAATTTATGATTTCTTGGCCATTTTTCAGAGAATATGAATGATAACACAAAAACATTTCTTTCACTCATGGTTAGTGTTTGGCTGAAGCCATTTATTATTAATCAACTGTGTTTACTCTTTTTAAATCATAACGGCAACAGAAACTACCCAAATGACCCTGATCAAACGTTTGCATACCCCCGTTCTTAATACCGTGTATTGCCCCCTTTAACATCAATGGCAGCTTGAAGTCTTTTGTTGTATTTATGAATGAGGCTCTTTATCTTCTCAGATGGTAAAGCTGCCCATTCCTCTTGGCAAAAAGCCTCCAGTTCCTGTAAATTCTTGGGCTGCCAACACTGTAGATAAGGTACATAATCTTTTTCTCATAGTAGTGTGGGAACAGAACACTCCAATCAACGATCTCTGCCATTGGCAAAGAGCACTGGTCTGGAGTTGGTCGGCTGCTAGTTTTAAAGCTCGCTCAACTGGCTGCTGTCAGACAAACCGACATATACATGGGCCAAATGTTGGTCTTTTTTTTTTTAACCGGCCAATGTCTCCCGCCATTCAGCGCGTGTGTACTGGGCTTAAGAAATCAATACGTTTAGGTTGTTATCTTTTGTGTCAAATAGAACTATCATTCTTAATTCAAAAGTTTTCCTTTCCTGAATCATTTTGAAATTCCTTTTAAGAACTAAGACCTTGAGGTCTTCCATAGTGTGGTCCGTTGTGAGAAATGATGTCCCACAGGTGTGCAGAACTCATCTTCTTTATGTTCCTTGATGGGGAGATGAATGTGCAAATTCATCCTGGTTTGAAACTCCTGTCCTGTTTCACCAAAATCTGCTACATCTTTTGCATTGGATGAGGTACACGACATTACTGGAGGTGCAGCTGTATGATCCTGGGATATTGAAGGTCCCTTTTGTGTGTGACACTTTCAGATAGATTGATTTTGTTGCACAGTTTGCAGCTTTTTTTTTTTTATTGCATATTTGCCTCCATTACTTGTGACTTCATCACAAATATGCAGATGCCATAATGAAATATGATTATACCATTCTAAAGCCAAACTCCAGCTAAATATAAGTAGATGAAACATATTAAAAGGAGTGAATGCTGAGATTTACACAGCTCTGTCATACCACACAGCCTTGTCTGACAAGGCAGCAAACTTGATTTTTCGTTACTTAAGCAGTTACATTCACAGATCTCCTCCCCAGCCTGTGCCTGGAAAGTGAAAAGGAGAAGCAGCAGACTAAATCTCCGATACAAAATTCTCCTGTTAGCATACTATGGGCAGTGCACAAATGCCTGGCTCTTTGTGGTGCTTCACCCTTCCCCATAAAAAGCTCTGTGGAAAAGGGAATGCAAGGCAGAATCAGTAAGAGGAGTCAAATAAGTGTTCAGAGATTTGGGGGCCTAACAGTTATATATAGAGAGGTGTGTGTGTGTGTTTTTTTTTTTTTCTACTTTAATGCAGGGAATGTATTAACCACTTCACCCCCGGAAAATTTGGCTGCTCAAGGACCAGGCCATTTTTTGCGATAAGGCACTGCGTCGCTTTAACTGACAATTGCGCTGTCGTGCAACGTTGTACCCAAACTAAGTTGACGTCCTTTTTTTCCACAGATAAAGAAACAACAAAAAAGCGACAAATTTGAAAAAAAAAAAAAACCCACAATATTTTGTACGTTTTGCTATAATATATATCCCTATTTTTTTTTTTTTTTAAAGAGCAAATTTTTTCCGCAGTTTAGGCCAATGTGTATTCTTCTACATATTTTTGGTAATAAAAAAATCGCAATAAGCGTATATTGATTGGTTTGCACAAAAGTTATAACATCTACAAAATAGAGGATAGACTTATGGCATTTTTTATTATTTTTTTTTTTTTTTTTTACTAGTAATGGCGGTGATCTGCGATTTTTTTTTATCGGGACTGCGCTATTGTGGCAGACAAATTGGACACATTTTTAGTACCATTGACAATTATAAAGTGATCAGTGCTATAAAAATGCACTAATTACTGTATATATGTCACTGGCAGGGAAGGGGTTAACTGTTCCCTAGGTGTGTTCTAATTGTAGGGGGGTGGGACTGTCTAGGAGGAGGGAGAGAGAGAGAGAGAGAGAGAGAGATCGGTGTTCATATATAGTATGAACACACGATCTGCCTCTACTCCCCTGAAAGAGCCAGGATTTGTGCGTTTACACACACAGATCCCGGTTCTCACTCTGTCACAAGCGATCACAGTTGCCCGGCAGCCATCGTGCCCGCCGGGCACTCGCATCAGCTCCGGGCACGCGCCTCCGGTGGCGTGCGCTTGCCCCTAGTGGCCAAAAGGCAAAGTGACATAAGGTAACATTGTTTCGCCCAGCCACGCCATTCTGCTGCAGTAAAACTGCGGCGGCTGGTCGGCAAGCAGTTAAAGTGATTCTAAAGGCAACATTTTCTAAAACATTTCATACATTTGCACAGAGCAGTGCTGATCCTGAGGTACTTTCAAAGTAACATTCATCCAGTCATTAAATATGCAAAGAATTTTCATGGTACAAATCTTCATGTACGTAATGAACGAAAGAGAAATGGATTTTACAGTGACAAACACAGCGCTCCATAGTCATAACCATAGGGTGATATCACCACCCCCTCCAGAGTCAAAGCCAGATAATCCAATTTATTTGGGGGGGGGGGGGGACAGGGCAGACTTCTGGTAGTTTAGAAGCCAACCAAACTGCTTCAGAGCTGAATAGTGATCTCCACGTCATCCATCAAGGAAGAAGAGGACTCCATGTGCAAGAGAAGGTCGTCCAGGTAGCCCAGTACTGCAATCCCCCTCTGAAGTAGCAATACCAGAACCGGGGCCAACACTTTCGTGAAGACCTGAAGAGTGGAGGCGGCACCAAAGGGTAATGCCACGAACTGATAGTGCTCCTCTCCCACAGCAAAAATGGAGGAAAAGCAAGATGTTGGCCACATATTGGAATGTGTAAGTAAGCATCCTTGACATCGATCGAAGCTAGAAAATCCCCTTGCTTTAGGGATGCCCCTACTGTGCGAATGGACTGCATTCTGAATTTCTGTACCTGTACAAAGCTGTTCAGGGCCTTGAGGTCCAGAATCTGACACACCTTGCCCGCCTTTGAGACCGTGAACAGGTTTAAATAAAAACCTTGACACTGTTACGATTCCGTATCCGGGGCAAATCACTCCCTAAAGAAACAGGTCCTGACATTGAAAAGGAAAGAACCTTTCCGGGGCAAGAACGGAACAATCTTGTTACTGAACAATCATTTAATGGACCAATTTGTTGTTCACCAAGTAGCTTAATAGGCCCGGAAACCAACAAAGACGCGCCCCCCCCCCCACGGCATGGGCGAGGGCGTACCTTCATGCTGAAGTATCCTTGTCTGCGGGCTTAGAGAATCCCGCTCTCAGCTTGTCAAACCAGGGCCGCTTAGAACCTCCTGAGGGCTTGAAAGGTTTTGAACCCGTGTCAGTGGATCCTGAGGGACGAAAAATACTTTGTGTGCAGAGAAAGAAGGGCCGAACCTGTGACGAGGTTCTTTTCTCTTCACAGACTGTGGCAGAAAGGTACTCTTCCCCCCCAGTCATACTCTTAATGTCATCCAGGGAAGTCCCAAAACAGGCGATCGCCACTGGCAAAACAGATAGCTTAGAAATCAAGGGAGCGGCGCCCAGCGGAGGTATTGCAGACAAATTGCAGCCCCTGGACCAACTGAGCCACCAACTCAAAGACAGGGGGAATTTGCTAACCCCCTAGAACATGGCGCAAAAGTTAAGCCCACTCAGTTAATGTTTGTGACACCAGGGCAATGACCAGGACCAGCCTCAGCCCCAAACCAGCAATAGTGAACATATTGCAGGCCACACACTCAGCCATTCTATCAACCAGATCCTTAAAGGCCAGGGGTTCCTCTACCGGAATCATTGTTGCCTTGTTAAACCTGGAGACAGGAGGGTCCACCACTGGTTGGACAGTCCACTTTTTCAGGAGTGACTCTTCAAAGGGGTACCTTACCGCAAAGCGTTTAGGAACCACAAAAGGGACGTTTTGGCCGCTCCCAATCTTTATAGACAAACTTGTCAAAATAGGAGGGGTAAAGGAACACCTTCACCATGCGAGATGGCTCGTGTGTGCCAAACGGGATGGCGACTACCGCAGCCAATTCAGCTGCATCCTCCATCTTCAAAGTCTCCCGCATGGATGTAATCAGTGCGTCAACCAGCCCCTTGTCGTGCGCTGCAACCACTGTGGAGGAATCATTCTCACTATCTGACAGATCAGGGAGCGTGGTTGCAAACCTTGTAGGGTGGGCCACATTCACAGTGACAGAGCCAGATTCCGGATCTGACAGGACAGATGAGGCAGAGGAGAATGGGTGGCGCTTTCTGCTAGCCCGCCACACAAAGGACTCCAGAACCGCCATCAGTGGATCAATAGAAGGCTGGGACCCCTGCTCCTGAGACTCCATGAGTTAAAAGGGGGAACCCACCTGCAAAAAGAGTCTAGCACCACTAGGGGACTCACTTACCACAGGCACCGCACCCGTTTCAGCACAGGAGCACTCCAAAAGCAGAGCAACCTGCAGAAGAGAGAGAGGAACCCCACCAGAACTCAAAACCCCAACAGAGTAGCACCGGTCTGCACCAGAGATAGCCTGTATCCACGTGCGGCGTCCAGGGGAAAAGGGAAACCCAGGAGTCAACACCAGGGGAAAGTGAGGAGAGGAGCCCCCTCACAGCCATAATAGCCAACTAGAGGCTCCACTGTCATGGGCGCCACTCTCAATACAAGCTGGATCAACCAAAAATGGCCACCAGACTACACAAACATGGCCACCGGTATAGAGAAAAACAAACAGTCCCCAAAGCAATGGTGCAGACCATGGAAAAATGGCAGCCAAACACAACGCCCAGGAGGTACCCCTGGACCCCAAACCACACACAGCGAAAGAGGGGACCTGGGCACAGAACCACAAAAAAAAAAAAAAAAAAAAAAAACTGTCAGCGCCCAACCCAGCAGGGAAGTTCGTCCCACTGGTGCCCACCTGCCCTCCTCCACCAGTACATCCCATCCACCTGCCAACCTACCACGCTACCCCGGGGGGGTAGGACCCCACAAAACAGATGGGGGGGACCCGCAGGTCTGGCCATCCCAGGGGGTGCCTGCATCCACCCCACACCGTATTTAGGGGGAGACATCCTACTCAGCATATCTCGGATCTAGGTGGGCACCACTCCAGACAGAACCCCTCACCATCAAAATGGGGGGCTGTTGGCCAGGAGGAACACTGCGACTCAGGAAAAGACCTCTGGTCCGCGCACACTCACTGGCCGGACTGAGAGGACCACTGGATCTAGCTATCCAGCCCGTCGCTCAGTCTGGCAGTTGATTGTAGATCTCAGAAAAAAAAAAAAAAAAAAAGGGAAGCCATTTAAAATAGGGGAAAAAAAAAAGAAAAATGCCAGGACCAAAGATCCATGCAGGGAACTAGTTCCTTAATCCTGACTAGGCAGAAAAAAAAACTAACCTTAGGCCTATAGCATAGAGGGGGATGTATACCATCTAGGACTGCCCATAAGCGTAGCCAAGTCTTTTTTCCTGCCTAGTACCCTACTCCTATAGGGGGCGATATAACCCTATGGTTCTGAATATGGAGCGCTGTGAATGAATGAAAGAGAAATGATTTTCTCTCATCACTTGGTCAGCAAAAGGCGTTTGTAGTGATTGTAAATGTATTCTTTTTTTAATAATATGTCATACTTGCGTGTTCTGTGCAATGGTTTTACACATAGCAGTTCTGCCCCCCCCACCTCTGGGGTCCCCTGCTGGCATTCCTGGCTCAACCGAGTGCCCCCATAGCAAGCAGCTTGCGTTGGGGGCACTCATACACTAACACACAGCGTGGCTCAGCCCCCCATTATCTGGCTGTGATTGACAGCAGCAGGAGCCAATGGCTACTGCCTCTCTGTCCAATGAGAGAGAGAGAGAGAGAGAGAGAGAGAGAGAGAGAGAGAGAGAGAGAGAGAGAGAGAGAGAGAGAGAGAGAGAGAGAGAGAGAGAACCGCTGCTCTCATGCACATCTCTGGATCGAGATCATGGACACTGGCACACCCTAAGACAAAAAGTGCACTCCCCTATATAACCCCTCCCACTACTGGGAGCATTCAGTTTTGTAGCCAAGCGATACACATGTATACTAAAGAAGGGAGGGACCTCGGTGTCCCCTGATGTACTTCAAAGAAAAGTATTTTACAGGTAAGCCGTTTTAAAAATCCTGTTTTCTTTTCATACATCAGGGGACACAGAGCCATAGTAATTACTATGTGGGATGTCCCATAGCAATGGCAACTGAAGGGAGGGAGACACAACAAAAAAGGTAGGGCATTAAGAGGCTAGAGGACTTATACTGCAGCCTTCAGTGCATTACGCCCAAAGGCAATATCCTCATGACCTTTTGCATCGATTTGATAGAATCTGGTAAATGTAGCCCTGGTGGAATGTGCTTTGACATGAAAAGGAGGAATTTTCTTCTTTAGACCATAAGCTTGAACAATCATTTGACGAATCCATTTGGAAATAGTAGATTTCGATGCTGCTTGTCCTCTTTTAGGACCTTCTGGCAGTACAAACAAAACATCCGTTTTGCGAACCTGAGCGGTCTCCTTCAAATAGACCCTAACCGCTCTTACTACATCAAGGCTCTGGGAAGAAAGAAGGCAGAATGATGTCCTGGTTCAAATGAAAATCTGTCACCACTTTTGGTAGAAATTCAGGATGAGGCCGCAATACCACCTTATCCTTATGCATGATTAGATATTGCTCTTTACAAGACAATTACGATAATGTTCTGGCAGAAGATATGGCAACTAAAAAGACTATTTTTCTTGTCAAAAGAACTAAGGGAATCTCCCGTATGGGTTCAAAAGGCTGATTCTGTAAAGCCGACAAGACTAAATTCAAATCCCAAGGATTTAGAGGTGCCCTGACAGGGGGATTAATTCTCGATACCCCCTGAATAAAACTACACACCAGAGAGTGAGAAGCAAGAGGCCGTTGAAAAAAATACTGATAAGGCCGAAACCTGGCCCTTGATAGTACTCAAGGCCAGCTTCATTTCTAATCCCATTTGCAGGAATTCAAGGATCCTACCTATGACATACTTCCTGGGGTGCCAACCCCTGGATCCACACCAGGAAACATATGCCTTCCAGATTCTATAGTAAATGACTCTGGAGGCCCGCTTCCTAGCATTAATCAAAGTAGACACTACTGAAAGGGATAACCCACGATCCTTTAGAATGTGGGTTTCAATAGCCAAACCGTTAAATTTAGCGTTTGTAAGGTAGGATGGAATACCGGACCTTGAGCTAGAAGGCCATAATGGCAGGGTCCAAGGGACTCCTACTGCCATCTTTATGATCTCAGCAAACCAAGATCTTCTGGGCCACCAGAATCACCTCTTTCCGTTCCTGCTTGATTCTGCGGAGAAGGCGCGGAAGTAGCAGAACTGGAGGAAACGCATAGATCTGTGAAAAGTAATCCCATGGGAAGACCAAGGCGTTTGGTTCCGCACGCTAGCGGATCCTTCGTCCTTGACACAAAGTTGTCGACTTTGTTGTTGAATCTGGACGCGAACAGAATACGTCCGGAATACCCCATCTTTGACATATGGACAGGAAGATGTCGGGGTGAAGAGACCATTCTCCCGGCAACAATTGTTGGCGACTCAAATAGTCAACCTGCCAATTCTCTATCCCTGGAATGAAAATCGCTGATAGACAAGGAATGTTGCTTTCTGCCCAAGCTAGAACATGATTCACCTCTTTTTGGGCTGCATGATTTCTCGTGCCCCCCTGGTGATTAATGTAAGCCACAGCCGTGGCATTGTCAGATTGAATCCTGACAGGACAATTCCGCAGCCTGAGCGTCCAGGACTCCAGGGCCAGACGTACTGCCTGAATCTCTAGAACATTGATGGACAGGGTCCTTTCTGACTTGGACCATCTCCCCTGGGCAGAAGCTTCTTCCAGGACTGCTCCCCAACCCAGAAGGATGGCATCCGTCGTTACCACTTTCCAGGATACTGGTAAAAAGG
Source organism: Aquarana catesbeiana (assembly GCF_042186555.1). Classification (NCBI taxonomy): domain Eukaryota; kingdom Metazoa; phylum Chordata; class Amphibia; order Anura; family Ranidae; genus Aquarana; species Aquarana catesbeiana. The sequence goes on along the minus strand of NC_133324.1, from coordinate 371,649,338 downwards.
ATTTCCCCTTTTGGAGATTACTGGATATCAACCACCAATTGAGGCTCAGACGCACCTGGGGGGATAAGTGCATTGGAAAATCCAAAGCCTGAATGGCGTTTTGTAGCAGTCTTGAATGAAACTGCGCATAAGGGACGGGCTCGAAGGAGGCAACCATCTTCCCTATCAATTTCATGCACATCCGAATGGAAGGATTTCTCTTTGCTCTGACAAGTTGAATCAGTTCTTTTATGGAACCGATTCTTGCCTGGGGTAGGAATACCTTCTTTTTTACGGTATCTATGACTAGCCCCAAGTACTGTAATCTCCTTGATCGTTTTAAGGAGGACTTTTCTAGGTTGAGTATCCAACCTAGGCATTCCAGGTAGCTTACAGCTGAGATTAAAAACTTTGGTTTAGACCAGAGATGGATTGATCTACTAAAAGCAGATCGTCTAAATAGGCTAGGACCATTATGCCCTGGGCCCTTAACCTGGCTAAGGGAGGTGCCAGGATTTTTGTGAACACCCGCGGTGCAGTGGCTAGACCGAATGGCAGAGCCACAAACTGAAAATGGCGATTCTCTACCTCGAAGCGTAGAAATTTCTGATGAGCGGGAAATATCGGCTCGTGGAGATATGAATCTTTGATATCGATTGATGCCAAAAACTCTCCTCCTTGCAAAATGGAGACTACAGATCGGATTGACTCCATGCGAAAGGACCGGATATTTAAGTGCCGGTTCAGATCTTTGAGATCTAAAATGGGTCTTACCTCAACGTTTGGTTTTGGAACCGTGAAAAGGTTTGAATAAAACCCTGAACCCTGTTCCTCTAAGGGAACCTCTGATATCACCTCTTGAGATAAGAGATGATCCAGAGCTAAAAAGAGAGACTTCCTTTTCTCTGGATCTCTGGAAACATTTGATTTTAGAAAACGAGGAGACGGGAATTCTCGGAACTCTAGTTTGTAACCTAGAGAAACTGAGGAAGCCACCCATCTGTCTTGATATTGTTCCTGACAGATTTTTGAAAATTGCAGAAGCCTTCCCCCCACCCGAGCGAGCGGGGGCGCCCCTTCATAAGGAGGCCTTAGCATTTTGCTTTGCAGGTTTTCTACCCCAAGACCTCTTTTGGCCCTGGGACTGCCCCTGAGGTCTACCTCTTGAGCTTGATGGTGGAGGCCGTCGAGACTGCCTAGAGGTAGATGCTCCTGGCGCTGGAGAGGAAGCATGCTTAAAAAGGAAAAATGTTTGAACTTCTTTACTGGTAAAAGAGAACTTTTCCCATTAGAAATCCTTTGGCTATATTTATCCAGATCGTCTCCAAATAACCGTTCACCATGAAAAGGGAAATTGGCTAGGAGCTTTTTACATAGTGCTTCGGCTGACCAATTCTTCAGCCACAGGACTCTGCGTGTATGTACTAGTCCCAGCATAAGCTGTGAGGCTTGAATCATAGAATCTTTCATAGCATCCACCGTAAAACATAGTGCATCTGATACACCAGCCCATTGCTGGGCCTGCTGATCAGGAAGAATCTTAAATAGCTCTACAAACTGATCCTTTATGGACTAAGATACCCCAATTGCCGCAAGAATCGGCTGCGCTACTGAACCTGCCAGAGACATGTTGTTCTTAAAAAGAAGTTCCAACTTTTTATCTGTTGGATCCTTTAATATTTGCGCATTGTCTACCGGACAAGTGAGATTTTTATTCACCGAGGCGATTGCAGCATCAATTGCTGGAACCCCCCATTTCTAGCATTCTTCTTCCATAGGATACAGTGTAAAACTTTTTGGAGGAAAAAAACTACTCATCCGCGTGTTCCCATTCCCAATACATAAGCTTTTTTAGCCATGAATGTATAGGAAAAGCATCCCCAGACGGGGGAGGCTTTAGTGATCCCAAACCAGAGGCGGGTTAATCACTAGACTGCACTACAGGCAGCAAAAAGGTTGAACGAACCAATCTAGTAAGGGAGTGTACCAACAAACTGTTTTGTGAGATTACTCCCTCCATACTAGGATCCATGGAAGAGGATATATTAGTATTTTCCAGGTCTTTTGGAAGACCTTCCTGATCCCCTGCCCCTTGTACCTCGCAATGAGGGGGGTCCTGAGCACTGGATGGGGATCTGCTACGTTTGGACCCACTATGGAAGGTGATCATAGCATCAATCTTCTTTTCCATACTAGAAATGGTAGAAGAGGAGGGAGAGAGGGAGAGGGAGAGGGACTATATATATATATATATATATATATATATATATATATATATATATATATATATATATATATATATATATATAGGGGCTGAAGTGTCCAGCGCTGCTGCAACACGTCTCCCCTGACGGCTCATTCTGACCGGCCGCATCACTCTCAGAGGAGGATGGATTTAGGTTGTTGCAAACCCTTTGAGGTGTTCCTGGTCCCTCTTCCACTCATAGCCTAATGCGCAAAGCAGAGGCACTACCAAAAAGAATGCATACACTGCCAGGCTATAGTCCAGCAATAAAATGCTGCTATTAATGCCCAGCCTGAAGCAATAATAATGTGTCAAAGGAAATGCCTGTGTCACCAAACCTGAAGAAATGTCACCTCTTTGCTCTTGTGTCCCCCCACAGCCAGCAGCAGCACTCTGTGTGCTTTTAAAGACTTCCTCCACGTATTCCTGGCGTCGGAGAACGCTGACACCGTTAGCCCCGCCCCCCGCGTTGTCTACAGCTCCACCCTCCTTTTCAAAAGGACGGGTTCTCCCACGCAAGCGGCGGGCTATAGGTTCCCTTGGATCCAGAGCCGGTCCGGGGGGGTAAAAAATCCACCAAATGGCCACAGCGTTTTTTTTTTTTTTTAGATTGAATCCCGGCTTAAATCCCCCCGAGGGGGGAATCCCAGCATAGGGGCCACCGACGGGGAGACAAGTTACCCCTTTCTTACCGGAGGATCTGCTGTTTTGCCGGAGGAGGAGGAGGAGGAGGAGGAAGTGTTCACTCCTGACACCGTGCCGTTTCCAGCATGAGGCGGTGAGTGCTCAATACAGCCCCCAGTGGTGACACATAGACATGACAACATTATTCACTTAAAGGAGACATTCATAAGAATTTCAAAATATTTCTTAGAAAGCTTCACTTACCTTTTCCCGTCGCAGGGGTTTCTGTGGTAAACCAACCCAATCTTCACCCTTCACGATGGGCTCCGTAAACCTTCAGGAACAGGGGAACCTCAAGGTATCCCACAATCCTGGACCTGCAACAACACCCTGCCAGTACAACTTTATGGCCTTACTACCAAAAAGTACTGGATCCCAGGGTCCAGCTCTCTAGAAAGAGAAGCATTCACAAGCAAAAACCTTGTTTGTTCAGATACGAGGCCCGGGTACCATTCAATTTGGCCCAGAAAAAACACTTTGAATGGATCCAGTCAGCATGGCTAGCCCCAGCAAGGATTCAGTGGAGCTCAGCACATCTTTACTTGTGACCAACACCTTAGACACTGGCGAAAAAACTGAATACTCCCCAGTAGTGGGAGGGGTTATATAGGGGAGTGCACTTCTTGTCTTAGGGCGTGCCAGTGTCCATCACCTAAAGGTAACCTATAACCCACATAGTAATTACTATGGCTCTGTGTCCACTGATGTATGAAAAGAAATAAAAATAAACTTTAGAACCACTTTAAGGATGCATTAGCTGCTTTCATTTCTGTATTTTATATCTTCCTGTAGTTCAGCTTTATGATGTATGAAACAAAATACTTATTTCTACTCAGATGAATGTGTATTTGAGTAGTGGAGTGTACGTAGGGGAGAAAAAAAAAAAAAAAAAAAGAAACACACACAATACTAAACACTGTACAACTTAATGTTTACTTCTCATATAATAAAAACTGACACAAAGCACACCATCCATTTTTACATACAATTGTACATAGTATGCTCAAGGCAAAGAATTTTCTTGTGCGTTTCAAGAGTTTAAAAAAAAACAAAAAAAACACAAAACACACACACACACAATGTGTGTCAGTTTAACATTAATCAATTATAGTACATACACAAACATTCATACTAAAACAAATCCTTTATAAATGGTGGGACAAAAACAGAAAAATATACCAGGTAGCTTGTAATTCTGAAATAATCCTTAACATTACTCCTCAGTAGGTTACATACCAAGCCCACTTAAAACTGATTTTTCAGTTTTGGGCAGAGACCTATTGGATGGACCACCTGTTTGTTTCTGGCATCTCAGATTCCAGTGATAATATGTTTGCAGTGTCACTTTCAGAGGTAGACCTCCCCAGTTGTCTAGTTTCTATTATTGAAAACTGAGAAAGCATGCACCATAATTTGCCTTTGTAAAAGGACATAACAAGTAGATGGATATAACTATGAATTTTGGTGGCACTCTCTTTCTCCACTGGGGTCCTGAAGCAAGCATGTCACTCAATTTACCAGCAACTGCACAAAACTGAAATATCAATTATGGGTGCAGCTGACAATTAAGATTTAGAGAAGCCATATGAAAGGGCCCACAGTGGCAGCGTATTAATTGATGAGAGTTACGAAAGCATAGGATCAGAGGCAGCTGTGTCAGTATTCTAGAACGGAGTTATCCTACATCCACAAGGAGTGTGAAAATAAATATCAGTCCTTAAAACATTTCATAAGGCAATGACAACTCCTTCACCTTTGACAAAGTCAAAACCGAAAACGGGCCAGAAATAAACATTGGTAACTTCTCATCTCCAAATGCAGCAGGCCAGTAAAATTAAATAAGAAAAAGTAGCTGAAGTGATGTTCAAGTTCAATCATAGTTTCTGTTGAGCTAGAAGCATTAAAGCGTTTGTTAACCCAAGAAAAATAAAAATAAAGATCCTGTTCCTTTAAAGCATGTTATACAGCACATTGCTTGTGCTGCATCATTTGGCCTGACACCATGGTCAGTTTAAGTGCCTCCGTCATCCGCATCCCTGCTCTCTGTCCTCCTTCCCCTCCCATCTGAGCTCTGTGTCCATGCTTGCCCCTTCCCTTCTGCTGCTCAAATTAGTGTACAATTTACATTAGCCTCTCGGTTGATGAATCCAATGTCCCCCTGTGACTGTGCTTTATAAAAATTAAGTTATATACCTTGTTTACAGCACAGATCTGTGAGCACATGACCCGCCGTCTTTCTCCTGTCTCACATGACAGCTGCAGCGAGCGGGGCCGTCTCTCTCCTCCTTCCCTCCTGAATGACATCAGCGGGGGATCCTCACTCCCGCCCGCTGCAGCTGTCATGCGAGAGGAGAAAGATGCCGGGTCACCTGATTGCAGATCTGCGCTCAGTAAACAATGTATATATCTGCATTTTTTTTTTTTTTTTTTTTTATGAAGCACAGTCACAGGGGGACATTGGATTCATCAACCAAGAGGATAATGTAAATTGTACCCTGTGTGTTAAACACTTTACGTATACAGCAATTGTCAGATGTCATACTATTTTATGATTTAGCTTTCTTTGCTACCGCCCTCATCTGTAGGCTCCAGAAAGGAACCCCTGCTCTTTGTGTGGAACCAGTGAATTCTGCAATGACCCAACATGCTCCCTGCATACACTCAGGAGTATAGCTCTGCAATCAGCTAAGCTCAAGCTTCCTGCTAATTGGAGAGCTCTTGCTAAAAGGGAAATGTGTCAAACCACTGTAGAGAATTTGCTGGTTACATAGAGCACAAGGGCCCCCTCTCTAGGGCCTTACTAACAGATAAAGGAAGGTCTATACTCAGCGGTGATCAATTATAGAGAACAGTAAGACAGCCTCCTGCTTTGGGGAGAAGATGTTGTACTCGCACTGGGGATTAGGGAAATAGCAAGACTTTTACCTTTTTACTGCACTTTACCTTGTTTAATAGAAACTTGAATTAGGCTTTAAGAGATCTTAGCTCTAATGCATCAGCAGTATTGAACAAATTTACCCTCAGCCACCAATCAGATTCAAGACTGCTCGATCTCAAAATGACTGGTGCTTCTGAATCGGTTCAAATTCTTCAGTGGCGAGTAGTATTGGCACACAGGTCTTAAAAATCATATAGTTGATGGGAAACTTGTCCTACTTTAGGTGCCTCTATTGTGGTCATCCCCCAAAGCTACATATTACAGCTACATATTACAGATTTAATGTTGAATAGAACACATGAACAGGGATGCCAAGTATGCCAACCGTGATACTTTGCATTATGTATTTGATGTGTAGGATATATCAATACAGCAGAATGTGGTTATTTCTACACAGAATACAAACTCCACTACATCCACAGCAGTTAATTAGACATTCATACCTGACTAATGCATATTTGCAAAAGAACAAGTATCACGTATGTTATTATGCCTACAAAACTGCATCATAGGAACCTACCATGCCGTTTTATTTTATTTCGGCTACAGCTGAGAGGTTTAAGTAATCTCCTCTAAAATGGGGTCATATTTTCAAGAAGGAACTCAAGTTAGGAATAGATCAATAAAATATTGATTACATTAGAGGCCAACTCCACCTTTTTGAAAAAAATAAAGTATATATTTTATTATGGGTGCATATTGTTAATAATGTGATAGATAGTTATATCTATCTCTCACAACAAATGCACCCATATTTGCAGAAAAGAATGAAAGAATTAGCATTTGTTTGTTTTGCAAAAGATCCTGCAACTGCAATTAGTGGATCATGGTAAACAGGCTCCTGAAGATTCTTCCTCCATCCCCTTGTCTGTCTGTACCAAGGTGCTGACTTTCAGTTAGTGAACTAAAAGTAAAAAAAAAAAACATGGACTAAAAGTGCTGTAATCACCACTTTGTCCCATTGAGAAGATAGCCATGTAGTTAATTTATTTGCAGATCTCTGCCTTTATGGATCTGTTAGTACAAGTAAAGTAAAGCATTTATCAGAAATAAACACACTATAAAAGTTATAAGGTAAAAGAAAATATTAAGAGAAGGACAGTTTTGAAAAATTTGCTTACTGACTGTTTCATGCTGCAAGAAATTAACATTTCTATAGACAGTTTCATATTTAGGAGCCATTGGTCTTTTTTTAATGACATCTGAAGCAACTCGATTAGTGATCCAACTCCATTAAAGTTGGGTTGATGCTGTTTTAAAAGTAAAACTCCACCAAAAGCTCATGTTCTAGTTTATAGATGGTAGATAGAATGCTAGAGCACATGCTGGCTTATTGGATTTCTATGGGATTCACATTGCAAGATATCCCCATCAGAAAAGTCAGTACTGGCCGAAAGCTATAGCCATTTAAAAAAAAAGACAAAATTGTGGCATCCTACTCTGATGGATTGTTCATAATGCATACAAATAAAATAGTAGGGATCAGAGCTGCAAATACAACTTTTTTTATGGGTTTTCTACAGCAATAAGTGGGACTGGCACAGGAAGCACAGTATAATTGCTATAGCTATAACTGTCAAAAGACATACTTTATTAAAAAGGACCAATAATGGCATAAAAAACATTTTGGAAATGCCTGGATATAAAAGTGTCCTGTTTCAATGACTCCAGTGATACAAGGATGGAAGATTGCACAAAAGAGCATTTTTTGCTCACAAAACAAATAAAAACCTTTATTAGGTCAAATCAAGTTAAAAGAACATTTTAAAAGCCTGAGAGTCTGAGAAAAAGTGCTTTGCAACGCAAGATTTTATTTGTAGCTTAAAAGCAAGCCGCAGCCTTTTGTATCAAATGTTGAAGCTTTCTCCACAGCCACAGGTTCCTTTAATGTTCGGGTTATTAAAAATGAACTCACTAGTGAGTTTATCTTCTACATAGTCCATTTCAGTTCCTAATAAAGTCAGCTGTGCTTTCTTCTCTATGAAAACTCTCACTCCTGCGAAAAAAAAACAAAAAACAAAAAGTGCATTTACAAAAACTGGATTTCTCTTAAAATGTTCAAAAGCAGCACTACAATGTAAAAGACAAATGTTACTGACCTTTACAGAAACCATACATTTTACCATTTCAACAGAAGTATTTAAGCTGACTTTGATTTTTTTTTGTTTAATTTTTTATTGAGAAAAGAGGTATACAATGTATATTGTAACAGATAATAACCGTTATACAGTAAAAAGTAAAGCTGAACAGGTAGGTCGTATAGACTTGTAATAACAGGGCGTACCTGAGAAACACACTACGTGTCAACTATAACCCCTATTGAGGATCAGAGTACACTACTTGAAACATTATAATAAAAATGTCTATACGTTTGTCGTATCAAGAGTGCAGACATTGGTAGCTGTTCTGTAAATGGCCCTTGATAAGGTATACATCTTTAAACCATATAATATGAGTAAAGTAGAAGAAAGAGTGGAAAGTGAAAGAAAAAAGTGAGGATAGGTGTAGGAGAGATTTGGGGGGGGGGGGGGGGGTGGGTGTATCTGCCTCGGTCTAAGCTCATCTATCGACATGTTACATAGGTTGAGACATACTTCCCGCGTATATGGTAGTGTATTTGAAGTTAAACCAGCAGGACCACATCTTCTTTGCTAGGTCAAATTTGTTTCTAAGGGAAAGAGTCATGTCTTCCATCTAATAAATGTTGTCTACTTTCACCAACCATTGACATAATGTCAGAATGGTTGTTTTTTTCCAATATAGAGGAATGAGTGCCTTTGCAGCATTAAGAAGGTGAGGTGTTATTGATTTTTTTTTTATAGGGTCCCACTGGTTTACCTGTACAGTGAAATAAAACTGACCACAGGTCATTGGGGACCTCCCAACCCTGGGATTTCCATGATCCAGTGCAGAATAGTTAGCCAGAATGGGCATATCAGTGGACAGTACCACCAAATGTGAGCGCGTGTTGCTCTTTCTCCACAACCTCTCCAGCACAAAGGTGATGTTTGAGGGAAGGTCTTATGCAACACCACAGGTGTATAGTGCCACCGCGTTAAAAGTTTGTAGTTTACTTCCGCCATCTTAGAAGCCCCAGAGGAGGTGTGAGCCAGTATGAGAATGTTGGACCTTTGGGTTGTTGACAATTCTTTTTGCAGGTCTTGTTCCCAGTTGCGAATAAAAGTGGAAGCCAGTGTTAGCAAAATGTGGTAAAAGTGGGAGATGGGTTTCTCAACACGTTGATCTTCAGAGAATGCGGCTTCCAAGGGAGTCAAATCTGAAAAGGATCTCAGGGGCTTCGGGAGAGAGTGTACAAAAGCCGCTAGTTGTCGGTGTCTCCACTGATCCATAATAGAGATGGTGGAGTTGTGTAGTAGTGTGGGCAGAGGTATTATACCTGAGGAGCTGGTGACTTGGTGTAATAGGATCTTGGTCCCAAGATTCCAGGTATGAATCCCAGGATCAATATTTCCTGGGGGGAAATAGTTATGTCCAGTCAGAGGTAGTAGAGGAGAATTATATGGCCATTTACGAGCGTTACACATTGAGTCCCAGGACATGAGGGAGGAACGTGTTAATGGTGATGTGCCAGGGGACAAATTTCTGTATTTCCTCCGTATCCATATTTGTGTAGAAAGATCAGTGCCACTGAGCTCCATTTCTAGGGCTACCCAAAGCTTGGACTCTCTGTGATATTTCCAGTCAGATATTCTATTTAACACGATTGATTGGAAATATTTCTTAAAGTCTGGTAAAGCTAGAGCCCCTACCAGCTTGGGTCTAATGAGGAGGGATCTAGAAAGCCTAGGTCTTCTCCTATTCCATACATATTTACCAATCAGAGAGTTTAATATTGTATTCCGCATGGTATCATCTGAAACAGAAACACCCTAGGCAGTACATTCATCTTTACAACCCCAATTCTCCCCAACCATGAATGAGCAAGCTGGGACCATTTCTGTAGGTCAGATCTAACTGTATTTAGAAGGGGTATAAAGTTTGTGCGGAATAATGCGGCCAGATTTGGTGTAAGAAAAATACCTAAATATTTAATTTTTCTCATCTGCCAACTAAAAGGAAAGGCTTGTTTTAGATGCGTTTAGGATTTCTGATTTAGTCATGTTAATTTTGAAATTAGAGATGACACTGTATGTTGAGCATTCTGACATGAGGTTAGGCAGGGTCATCAGGGGTTGTATATAGAACATAATATCGTCTGCGCAAGCAGTGTATTTATGTTCTGATTTGCCTGTGACTACCCCGTGAATACATGGATTATGTCTGAATGTAGAGAGGAAGGGTTCTAATGATAGGGCAAATAAAACTGGTGAAAGAGGGCAGCCTTGGCGCGTGCCATTGTGTAGGGTGAAGGGGTCACTTAGTGTGCCATTTATGCCTAATTGTGCCGTAGGGTGGTTGTAGAACGTGGAAATTTGGGTGATAAGAGATGGGCCAATGCCCAGATGAGTCAAGGTTGCCATGAGAAACTCCCAGTCCACCCTATCAAAACGCCTTCTCAGCATCGATTGAGAGTAGAAGGGTGGGCTGGGAGGTTCTATGAACAGCCCACCCCACAAACAGGGTGCAGAGAGAGTTGTCCCTTGCTTCCCTACCTGGGATAAAACCAGTTTGGTCTTTTGAAATCCATTGAGGGATCAGGGGAAGGAGTTTATTTGCGATAGTTTTGGCATATAAATTTAGCGTCAATATTCAGTAACGAGATGGGGTGGTAACTTCCAGTTACTGGGATCTTTACTGGGTTTGGGGATGACTAATATGTGCATGGATAGTCTCGGGTCGGAGGTTAACACCTTTAGAAGTCACATTGGCATAGTCGGTCAATCGAGGTAACAGAATATTCGCAAAGGATCGATAATAGGCTACTGTAAGTCCATTCGGACCTGGTGCTTTGGCCATGGCTTTCAGGGCAATGCATAACTCCGAGGTGGTAAGCTCCCCCTCTAGCGAGGCAAGAATATCAGGTGAGAGTCTAGGTAGGTTTGCACATCCTAAGTAGTCCCTAATAAATCTTGTCTTATCTCAATCCATGATCGAGTGCTGGACGTGGTATGTGTTGATACTCTCAGGCCGTGTACACACGGGCGGACTTTGACCGGACTGGTCCAACAGACGTTCCAGCGGACTTCCGACTGACTTTTTAACGAACAGACTTGCCTGCACACGATTACACCAAAGTCTGACGGATTCCTACATGATGACGTACACCGGACTAAAATAAGGAAGTTGATAGCCGGTAGTCAATAGCTGCCCTAGCATCGTTTTTTGTCCGTCGGACTAGCATACAGACGAGCGGATTTCTGGTTCCGGCGGAGTTACGACGTAAAGATTTGAAGCATGTTCCAAATCTAAAGTCCGTCAGATTTGCGACTGGAAAAGTCCGCTGAAGGTCCGGTGAAGCCCACACATGATCAGATTGTCCGCCAGATTTGGTCCGTCGGACAAGTCCGGTCGGAAGGTCTGACTGTGTGTACGCTACATTAGAAATCCTTAGCTATGTTTGGTGTGTGGTGTACCATATTTGCTGACGAGTTTTAAATTTTTGCTATGAAAGAAGCCGATTTCCTTTGCTGAAGGGAACAGGCTAGCAGTCAACTTGTTTCCCCATTCATAAAAACTTTGAGCCACTATGCGGGTCTGTTGCTTTTGGTCTATATGGAGGAGAGATTTCAATTCTTCTCTCTTCTCAGTCAGGGTGTGAAATATCGCCTGAGACTGTCTAGCTTTGTGTTTTTGTTCAAGTAGTTTAATTTCGCAAAAGTAGTTTAGCTTGATGAAATGTACGTTCCCTTTTTTCCTGGCTCCTAATTCTATTAATTTGCCCCGAATGTGGGCCTCCCATAGCGTCCCTTGTGAAATGTCAGGATGTGAGTAAAGTAAAAGTAAAGGGAAAGTTCTTCTCCTATCATTTTTTTTTTTATCAATTTCATCAGTGATAAGTTCCTCATTCAGTTTCCAGTTAGTGGATTTAATGGGTAGGGACGGGATTTTAACAGTGAGCACGATCGGTACATGGTCAGATATGGGGGCGGTTTCAATGACAGATTTCCCTAGTAAAGGTAGATGATGATAATCAATAAGGAACAGATCAATTCTGGAGTAGGTCTGATGGACCTGGGAATAATGAGTGAAATCTCGTTCCCGTGGGTGCATGATCCTCCAAGTATCTAACAACTGGGATTCATGCAAGTGTTTGCGAATGCATCTTAAGCATTTATGTGACATGCTAGAGCTCCTTCTGGATGCGTCTAAGACAGGTTCCAGGGGTGTGTTGAAATCACCAGCAAGAAGAATGTGCCCGCGGGAAAAGTCTCTCAATTTCTTAAGTGTAGAGGCTATAAAGCCTGCCTGGTCACGGTTAGGAGAATATAGGGTCGCCAAGGTACAGGGCATACTACCCAGGGTGCCTCAGAAACAAAAATCGACCTGACGGGTCACTTAACAGATTCCAGTGTAAACGCAGTTCCTCTGCGGAACCCAATATATCTATCTATATATACATACAATATATATATATATATATATATATATATATATATATATATATATATATATATATATATATATATATATATATATATATATATATATATACACACACACACACACACACACACACACTATCGAGAGAGAGAGAGATTGATTCTCTATATAGAGATATATTCTCTATATAGGATATATAGGAGGATAGAAAGGAGGTGGGGAAGATGAGAAGAGGAAAAATGGCAACATTAAACTTAACATATAACGTCAGGGGGTTAAATATCCCGGAAAAAAGACATAAGGTTTTAGAAGAAATGAAACGGTACTCAGCAAGTATTATTTTCCTACAGGGAACACACTTAGCACTAGACACAACGCATGCTCTGAAGCAAGTACGAGACGGAAGCTATTGGCTACTGAACTTCCGTTTTCTAGTCCCGTCATACATGTTGTACGTCACCGCGTTCTGGACGGTCGGAATTTGGTGTGACCGTGTGTATGCAAGACAGCTTGAGCGGAATTCCGTCGGAAAAAACCTTCAGAGTTTATTCCGATGGGAAAACTGGTCGTGTGTACAGGGCATAACTAAAATGTGCTCATACATGAATGGAATGGGTGAAGCGGAGGAAATGAGGAGGGAGTCTCTCCTAGCACATATTACAGTGATGCCAAAAGGAGGGAAAAGGATGCAACCCTGTGCTCTAGCTATAGACCAATAGTGTTATTAACCACTTGCCACCCAGACCAATTCTGACATTTCTCTCCTACATGTAAAAAAAAAAAAAAATAGTTTTTTTGCTAGAAAATTACATAGAACCCCTAAACATTATATATTTTTTTTAGCGGACACCCTAGAGAATAAAAGGGTAGTTGTTGCAACTTTTTATCTCGCACGGTATTCGCGCACTAATTTTTCAAACGCTTTTTTTGGGGAATATATATATATATATATATATATATATATATATATATATATATATATATATATATATATATATATATATATATATATATATATATATATATATATATATATATATATATAATTGTTTTGTTTTTTTAACCTCAGGGTTTGGAAAAAAGGAAGGTAAAATTATATCCTGATTCAAATGAAAAATTGGAAACCACTTTAGGCAAAAAATCCAGACGGGGGTGCATGATCACCTTGTCCTGATGTAAAAATAAAAAAGGTTCTTCACAAGAAAGGGCGGCCAACTAACTCTGACACCCTTCTAGCCGAGGTTATGGCCACCAAAAAGACCAACTTCCTAGTCAATAGAATAAAAGGAATATGCTTAATAGGTTCAAAAGTTTGACTCTATAGAGCTGATAGTTCAGGTCCCAGGGGCATAAGGGTGGCTTAACCGGCGGCCTTAAGTGCATTACCCCTTTGACAAAGGTTCGCACTAAAGAATGAGATGCAATTGGTCTCTGGAAAAAAAACGATAAGGCCAAAATTTGTCCTTTAATGGTCCCCAAAGCTAGGTTTAAAGCAACCACTGCTTGAAGAAAGGCAAGGACCCTCCCAATTGTGGCGTCTGTAGTTACCACCTTCCAGGCAACAGGCGGAAAAGGCTTTTCCGCCCCTCAAGTTGCTGGTCTTCGACCACCAAGAGAGGTCCCGTTGTACTTGTGGGGATAGAGACATGGGATGAACCAAGGCTTGAACAGTCTTGTCCCAGGCCTCCAGAATATTTTTCTGGAACAACCTGGAGTGAAACTGCGCATAGGGAATGTCGCTGAAAGATGACACCATCTTGCCCAGTAATCTTATGCACAGTCGAATCGAAGGCCTCTCTACTCCTTTGACTTTTTGGACCAGCTCCACTATGGAGTTGACCTTTAAGGGAGGTAAAAATAAATACCTTTTCTTGAGTGGTGTCCAGGATCAGGGCCAGATATATCAAGACCGGAGCCGGACGGAAGGCCGATTTGTCCACATTCAGAATCCAGCCTAGGAACCTCAGAAAACGAACCGTTGGTGTAACAACTGACTAGGATGGAGCAAGATTGGTCCTTTAAGAGAAGATCGTCCAGATATCCTCTCACTGATATCTTTTGGGACCTTAGGAATGCCAATACCGGGACCAGAATCTTTGTGAAGACTCGAGGGGCCGTGGCTAGATCGAATGGCAATGCCACAAATTGGAAAGGATGCCCCTCTACTGCGAAACTCAGATATCTTTGATGTGGATCGAAGATCGGTACATTCAGGTACCCGTCCTTGATGTCTATGGATGCCAAGTAATCCCCTTTTCTCAGGGATGCGATTACCGAACGGACCGACTCCATACGGAAGGACCGGATGTTTAGAAAGCAGTTGAGGGACTTGAGGTCCAGAATGGGTCTTACCTCCCCGTTCGGCTTCGGCACTGTGAAAAGGTTCGAATAAAACCCCTTGAATCTTTCTGTGTGTGGAACCTTGACAATTACCCGTTGCTTTTCCAGATGCTCTAAAGCCAGGAACAGGCATTTCTTTTTCTCTGGATCTGACGGAATTCTGGATAACAGAAACCGAGTTGGGGGAAATTCCCGGAACTCTATTTTGTAACCCTGTGTTACAGTGGAAATGACCCACCTGTCCTGAACCAGTTTCCCCCCAAGCATCTGAAAACAGCCGAAGTCTGCCCCCCACCTGAAAGAGTGGGGGCGCCCCTTCACAAGGTAGACTTGGAATTGGCTGGCTTTTGGGTCCAGGGTCTTTTTTTGACCCTGAGGGTTTTTAAAACTAGGCTGCTGAGGCCGTCAATACCGCTTGGGAGAAGAAGCGCTTGGCCCTGGAGCCTTGGGAATCTTAAAAGGAAGGCTGCTTATTCCTCCTTTTAACAGGAAGCAAGGTGCTCTTTCCTTCTGATATCTTTTGGATATATTTATCCAGATCCTCTCCAAATAGGCACTCTCCATGAAAAGAAAAAGCCACGAGCAGCCTTTTGCATGGCGTCTCGGCAGACCAGTTCTTCAACCACAAGACTCTGTGCATATGTATTGAAAGTAGCGCAAAACGAGACATCTGCTGGATCGAGTCCTTCAATGCGTCTACAGCAAAACATAAAGCGCGACAATTAGTCGGTAGATTCCTCCTGGAAAGGTAGGTTCCTAACCAACCTCTTAAAAATGGTCCTTCAGGGACTGCCAAATACCGATGGCCGCAACTGCCGGCTGTACTGCTGACCCAGATACCGCAAAGGAAGCCTTTAGCAAGGATTCCAGTTTTTTATCTGCCGGATCCTTAAACACCTGGGCATTATCCACTGGACAGGTTAGGCTTTTATTCAGTGAAGAAATGGCAGCATCAACCAAAGGTGTGTCCCACTTCTTCCTGAATTTTTCCTCCATAGGATGTAAAAAGGAAAACCTTTTCGGAGGCAAGTATATCCTGTCAGGGTGGTCCCAGTCAGCGTAAAACACCCACATAAGTGCACACCACCAGTCACGGCAGGTAGCACCTCAGAGGACCTTCAAGGACTGGGTCCCCCTTTATTTGGGGTCCACACCCTTGGACCTGTAAGGCACCCTTCTGGTTCCCTAGGGCAAGTAATAGACCAGGAATACCATTAACAAGGGTCCAGCACCATAAAGGACACATTACAGGCAAAACCTCGTTCTTGGACTGAGGCTCGGGTACCATCCACTTTAGCTTTCTTGTCATCCGAATGGATCCGATAACATCCTCACTGGGACATCATTGAAGAATTTGAAGAGCTTCAACAGCCAAGACCATCACCTTCAAGACACTGGCAAAAAAATGAAGGTACTTCCCGTGTGGGAGGGGTTATATGGAAGGAACCTTCTTACTATTGGTTGCCAGTGATCAATCACCTAAAGGTAGCATATAACCCAGATAGTCATTATTATGGTGCTCTGTGTCCCATGACGTACGATAAAGAAACACACACATTAGATTATATTATACTTAGATTTTAAATAAAAAGAAAACCCCACCCACAACAAACATGTATTCTGAATAATACATCTTTATTAAAACCCAGATGTATGTTCAAAGTGAAAGCAGTTTAAAAAGTATGGATGGAAATAACAGGTTGTGACTTGTAAAGAATGCTGATCCTGATGTGCTGGCTGAACACTTGTAAAATGCAGCAAATCTTTGCATGCAATTAGACAGCATCTGTAGAAAGTAGCACATGCTTGGATTTTTAGAGAAGAGGGTTTTCACAAACCTGAGCGCTGCTGTGATAACAGCCATGCAATCTTGAATTAAAAGATGAGACCGTACTTGAAAATAAAGTGAAACTATTCTCTTGGGAAAACTAAAAACATACTAAAACTGACATGAATTATTATTTTTTTTTTAACTTTGGTTGAGCGTAGAAAACAAAGGCGCCAGTAAACTTACCATCTTGCACTACTTCTTCATCTGATACACCCTTACACTTTGCATAGTCTAAGTAATAAGTCAAGCCATTGCAGCCCCTTGTACGAACTCCTACTTTTAAGCCAATCTGTTATAAAAAGAACATGGAGTTACAAACCAGTTTTTACAGACTTATTTAAAATGTGTTTATACATGCCATTTTTATTTTTTGCATTACACTGTCAAACATTGCTTTTTGTGAACAGTTATGGGATCACCATATCATATAGTTAACATAATGATCACATAATCAAGAACCACACTTACTGAGACCAGGAATGTGTGCTGCTCATTCAAAAATATGTAGGATTAACCAGGGAACAATGATCCATGAATTGCAGGTATTAAAATGGTTAAAGAGACCCCATCACCAGACCACTCAACAACATTCTTCCCGTGAAAGAACAAGGGAGTAAAATGCATTAACAGAGAAAGGAGCAGGCTTTTACAAAGGAGAGTGGCTTCTTTTTCTTTGTTGGATGGTTAGGATTGTGGAGTAGGTAGCGAACAGCTTGAAGCCAGTACCTATCAATGGAGCAGGAGGTTAACTATCTTGAGCGAAGCAAGATATTTTAACTGCAGCATCTTAGGTGTGATGTTAGCAGCCCCAGAACGGTCACTCTAGTGACACTCTATAGCAGAGATCTTCAAACTACGGCCCTCCAGTTGAGTAACTACACATCCCATGAGGCACTGTAAACTCTAACATTCACAGACGTTACTAGGCACGATAAGAATTGTAGTTCCTGAACAAATGGAGGACCATGGTTTGAAGACCCCTTTGCTTCTCCCCTGTCAACTACATAAAAATGATGCGGGGAGGGGGAAGAGATGCTGGGCCAGCACAGACAGAACTTTGACACACCCAAAAGAAGAGAGGGCTAAGATTTGCAAGGATGAACGGGGATACGCTAGGGAACTGGCCTTTTCAGCGGCTGGCTTCTGAAGCTAGTCATAAGGAAATTATATGGAATAATTTGGTATCTGTGGAAAAAAAAAAAAAAACTTTGTTTGGGCCTGCCTCCACCACTGACAGCTTGTAATTTCAATTTCTTCACAAGTGTGCTTTTCTCACAAAAGGGTTATGGTACTTCTGAAATGTCACTTTGGTTACATCAGTTAAGATGCAAATTAGGGCTGAAACAACTAATCGATTAATCGACAACTAATCGATTATGAAATTAATCGATTACTATTTTCATAATCGATTAATCGGCCAGTAACATAATGAGGTTAAAAAAACTAAAATGAGCCCTTTATAGTACAAAAAGAACAAATAATCACTACTGTAAATATTACTTTCACAGGTCTACAGTAAAAAAATGAAACCCTTACAGTAGTGATTATCTGCTTTTTTTGTACTATAAAGGGCTAATTTTAGTTTTTTTAACCCCATTATGTTACTAAACGTAAAAGCAAACTGCATAGGTGTGTACCGAGCCTTATGCTGGCCACACGGATCAATTTTCAGACGAAAAATCTTTGTACTTTCGCTGAATAAAAGAATGTTGTTTGAAATTTTCACTTGTTTTTAACATTCTGTTTTTAAAATGAATGTAATTTCTGAACGAAAACCACATACACTGTCTGATAATTCCTTTGACCAAGAAGTTTTCTATTTCTAAATTTTCGCGTCACTGTGGTTGAAAACGAACGTCGATTTGACCCCACTAAAGATTATAAAATCGAATGAACGTTCTTAAAATAAAAATTTTTTTGAAGGAAGACCTTGTTTGTTTTTTAATAAAAAAAAAATTTAATCTCTGAGTCTGATGATATTTACCAGATTCACCCTATAGTATATCTCTTCTGTCTGTTATTCTCAGAGTGGATTCGATATTTTGCTCCCTAACCACATGGTTATTTATATTTACCACTCCATAGTGATATTTGAGAATAAATTGCCTTTTTTAAAAACTTTACATATTAACTAAATTATACACCACATTTTGTTTAAAGGTTATTAACCGATTAATCGATACAATAATCGGCCAACTAATCGATTATGAAAATAATCGTTAGTTGCAGCCCTAATGCAAATAGTGCATAGTAGAGTTCTTTTTAATTACAACCCCAATTCTAAAAAAAAGTTAAGAAGCTGTGTAAAACCTACATAAAAACAGAATGCAATCAGTTGCAAATCTCATAAACCCATATTTTACTTAAAATAGAATAGAAAGAAAAAAGCTTATCAAAATGTTTAAACTGAGAAAATGTAAAATTAAGAAAAATACTATAAATTATGAAACTGATAGCAACAACGCATCTCTAAAACCTTGATATATCTTTCAGCAAGTTGCTACATTCAGGTAATTTGACACTGGTAAACAGAATTGTAAAGACTCCCATATAACCCTCCCACTGACAGACAGTTAGGGCTTTATTTACTAAGGGCAAATCCACTGTGCACTACAAGTGCACTTGCTGTATATCTGAGGGGGACATACAAGGAAAATAGAAAAACAGCATTTTTGCTTGCACATGATTGGATCATAGAAATCAGCACATCTTTCCCTCAGATCTACAGCGATTGCACTTCCAAGTGCACAGTGGATTTACCTTTAATAAATCAACCCCTTAGTGTCCTTAGTAGAGGGGGGGGAAAAAAAAAAAAAGCATACATTTCCAACTTGGCTACATACCAGCCCTTCTGGCTACTTACACAGCTTCCAGATCGGTACCCTAGGCACACCACTGGGACCATGCCTAGACCACGCCACAATGACTGAAGATGCAGGGCTGGCCTGTAAAGTCGCTTCAGGCACCAAACCCTGCATTAGGTGCTCCTCATTGGCACATTGTGCAGTGTTAGATGCAGGGTGCTCTAAAAAGACCAGGGTTATGGCCACCCGCGCAGGTGTGACCCAGTGCCCTCTGGGGGTATACTCTTTGAAAGCAGGCACTTGTAAAAGTGAAACAGTTTTTTTTTTTTTTTTTTTTTTTTTAAAACATAGAAGAAAAAGTCTTGGAAGAGCTTTGAGGAGGGAGGGAAGGGGAGAGGGAGAGATTTCTTCTGATTCAACAGACTCTCCACAAGACAACGTCATTTTGGACATCCTCTCTAAAGGCCCGTACAAACTATATGAAAATCGGATGGAAAAATTTGTACGACAAGCTGTCTGCCGATTTTCGGATCCTTAGCACGGTGCTTTCGACAGCCGATTTCACTTTTTTGTCAGACAAAAGCTGGATGTGCAGACTATAACATTTTTGTCGGATGTGAATTCAACGTCCAGATTTCGTACGAAAAAAAAATCGTAAGAGCAAGACTATGCATGCTCAGAAATGAAAGAATACATACAAAACTATTCAACACATTACGTCACTTCTGACGTACAAAAATGTTCGTATTGTGAGTGACCTCTTCACTTTCGACATGAGACTAGCATGCCACAAAAAACAGACGGTTGGTCGTCCGAAAACCTAAGCGTGTGTACGAGGCTTTACACTTGGATACCATTTCTGTGCTGGTGGTATGGGCTGCAAGATGACTCCTAAGCTGCTCAAGACCTTTCATAAGCACTCTGTGGTAGAGGAAGCTTTATACAGTGACTGGTCATATCCCAAAAAGGTTATTATACCGCAAATGCTTAATCAGCAATGGAAGAGGCTTTATTTCTTTTTAATAAGAGGACCACTTCTGTGGATTCTGCTATTGTCTGCCTCAACAGATGCTCCTAGAATGCCTGACGGTGCTCCCTGCATGTTGGGCCTCTATGTGGTCAGGCTGTGAAAAAGTCCCATACTCAGGAGGAGTAGCAGAATGTATTTTTGGGGGTAATTGCAAGTTTATCTATGCTATGTGTGAGAAACAACTTAATATGACAAATTTTGTGGGGAAAAAAAAAAAATCACTATGCCTTTTACCAAATACCTTGGACTGCCATCTTTACAAAAAGGGATCATTTGGGGGGGCGGGGTGTATCTGTACTGTCCAGACATTTTAGGGCCTCAAGAAAGATAGGCCATCAGTACATCAGGATTGATCAATTTTCAATAATATATAGCATAGCTTGTAAGACTATAAAAAGACTCACACACAAACCTATTATCATACACTTATTGGGATTTTTTTTTTTTTTACCAAAGGCATGTAGCAAAATAAATTCTGGCCTAAATTTGATTCTGTTGAATTTCTTTTAAAAACAAAGTAGAAAAAAAAAATGTTTTTTGCTTATTATAAAAACCAAAGTGGTGAATAAAAACCACCAAAATATATATATATATATACACACACACATTTATATATATGTGTGTGTGTGTGTGTGTGTATTATACACACACAAAATGATAAACATTTCATTTAGGTCCAGTGTAACGTGACTGAGTAATTTTCATTGAACGTGCGAGAGCACTGAAAGTTTGAAAATTGGTCTGAGAAGGAAGGGGGTGAACGTGCTCAGTTTTGAGGTGTTTAAGGACGTAGTGGACAAAAAAAAAAAAAGCAACTGGAACTTTACATATTGCGTGGATGCTCTGTAGAATATGTCCAGACTTGGCCTTCTGTTTGCTATGATGCACTGGATTCTTCGGCTTAAATACTGGTCTGCTGAACCCTCTATATGCGTATGCACGTTGCAGGTCAATGTCCCTTTGGCGAACTTCTATACTCTTTATTAAAGCGGTATTAAACCCCAAACCAAAACTAGAATATATTGCATCTTAAAAAAAATCATTAATATATATATATATATATATATATATATATATATATATATATATAGTGTGTGTATTAGTTTTCATTTTCAGGCTTTCACCTGGTGATCTGGCCAGTAACACCTCCTGTATAAGAGTGCCCCCATATGGATGAAGGAGCACAGCAGATAGCAGCATGGTCAGTTTAGGTGGAGGGGAGTGTTAGATGGACTAGTAGATTTAGATACATAAACAAATTGAAGCCAAACTCCAGCTCACACTGCAGATACGCAAATTTTTATTCCCCCCTCCCTTTGAAATAAAGGTTTTACATGAACAAATAGTGCATGTCAGTGTAAGCACCCGTTCGTGGTAAATGGTTTGTCTCAACACGCTAAACTGCTATATTTGGGGAGAGCCTGTTCTGTTGAAAGACAGACTTACTGGCCAAATCACCAGATAAGGGGAAAAAAAAAAAACCCTAAAAAGAAAACTAAAGCAACCATCACCTCTAAGAATTGGTAAACTGCAATACAAAGAAAAAAAAAAAAGGTTTGGGTTTAATACTGTTTTTAAGACATCACTAGTGGAAATCGCAAAAAATAAAATTAAAAAAAAGTAATAATATAAAAAAAGACCACCTAAGGATGCTGCAAACAAACCCTTCTATTCCGGGTTTACCAAGAGTTACTTTGGTCACTCCCAAAGAGTCCATCACCAACTTTTGCCGCAAACCCTAGACTTCCAAGCCAGCTGAGCCTAGCTCCAGATCCCCCCCCCCCCCCCTCAGCACAGGGCACCCCCACTTTAAGAGGGGGGACATCTGTCAACTTTCTCCTTACCTCTGAATTTGAGGCATTCCAGATCCCTGGGTCAGGGATATTTCCAGGGGGTACAGGCTGGAGTTTGACTCTGCACCTCATGCCTTCAAATCTGCCTTCTCTGCAGACTGGACAATCTGCATGCAGCTCTTCAGTAATTGCTTACCTTGCAGGTAATTCCTGTTCCGAAAGCCAAGGGCAGGCATCATTCTATCCTAGACCTGAAATGCCGAATGTATTCCTTTGAATCTAAAAGGCTTTGTATGGAATCAGCAAGGTCAGTCATTGCATCCCTGCAACAGGATGATCTGCTGGTCTCGGTGGAAATCAAAAGATGGCTATCTGCGCCTTCCTATTTTTCTCCTGCTCCAATGTTTAAAGTGGTTGTACACCCTTTACAACCACTTTTACCTACAGGTAAGCCTATATTAAGGCTTACCTGTAGGTGCTTGAAATATCTCCTAAACCTCCACGGTTTAGGAGATATTTACTAAAAAGACACGCCACGCGACTCCGGCCAGTCACAGAACCGGAGTTCGCGGCCCCGGAAGGAAGAGGGGTGAAGATGGAAGCTCCCTGTTTGTGGGTAACAACGGCAACAGCTCAGGCTTCTGTGTCAGGTAAGTGACACATAACAGGCTACTATGATGCATAGTAGCCCATTATGCTTTACCTTTGCAGGGAAATAAAGAGGACGTAAAACACACCAGGGTTTACTTCCGCTTTAAGTTTTGCAGGGAGCGACTGTCATTTTCAGTTTGTGGCCCTGCAATTAAGCCTATCCATGACTCTTCAATTCTTCATTAAAGTATTTGCCCGTTCTGGCTCTTCTTCACACTGAGCTACTGGGATGACCAGTCATTGAAGGTTCGTTCCATCCAGGCTTTGAATGCCAACATGCAATGGACTGTGCTGGATCCTCAATTTTTAGAAGTCTGCACTGGATCCAAATTAAAATATTTGCAACTGATCGTGTAAAACAAATTATCTATCTATCTATCTAGATATCTAGATATCTCTATCTAGATATCTCTATCTCTATCTAGATATCTCTATCTAGATATCTCTATCTCTATCTAGATATCTCTATCTCTATCTAGATATCTCTATCTCTATCTAGATATCTCTATCTCTATCTAGATATCTCTATCTCTATCTCTATCTCTATCTCTATATATATATATATATATATATATATATATATATATATATATATATATATATATATATATATATATATATATATATATATATATATATATATATATATATATATATATATATATATATATATCTCTCTCTATCTATCTATCTATATAGATATCTATATAGATATACATAGTTAGTCAGGTTGAAAAAAGACACAAGTCTATCCAGTCCAACCATAAAAAAAACAAAAAAAAAAAAACAAAAAAACAATATACCCAATACTATACCCACAGTTGATCCAGAGGAAGGCAAAAAACCCCAGCAGAGCATGCTCCAATTTGCTACAGCAGGGGAAAAAATTCCTATAGCTATATATATATATATATATATATATATATATATATATATATATATATATATATATATATATATATCACACTTTGGGCCCAATTTCTCTCCAGACCACTGCAACTCAGCGACCTGTTTGCGTTTGACAAGTCTCTGGAAATCCGATGAGTCTGTCTCCTCGGCCCACATCTCCCTGACTTGCTGGTTTTTCAATCTGACGTTGGAGTCAGGGAAGCCATTTCTCCCAATTACCTGGGAGACTCTCAAAATGGATGTCAGTCTGTCAAGATGGATAGGATTGTT
The DNA here is from genome assembly GCF_042186555.1 of Aquarana catesbeiana. Taxonomy (NCBI): domain Eukaryota; kingdom Metazoa; phylum Chordata; class Amphibia; order Anura; family Ranidae; genus Aquarana; species Aquarana catesbeiana. The sequence goes on along the minus strand of NC_133324.1, from coordinate 371,625,363 downwards.
TTGGATGTTGAAGTTTCAGGGTACTTGGTTGGTGGAAAAATCCAAACTTACAATAAATGTTAGTTCAGAGCCATTCAGGTGTCTCACCAATACTTTCAGAGCGAGTTTAGTCATACAATGCCAAAACTCTGGCCTACATCAACCATTAAGGAGGCACAAGAAACTGAGAAGCTGAAAAGTAGTGGAAAGGATTCTGACTTGTCCAGAGCACCACTTTCCGGTCCTGACCTCAGTACACATTTCAGGCATAGAAAATTGGTAGTCTGGCTTCCTTAGCCATCAGCGTCTGGATCAAGGAGAGTGGTCCCTTCATCCAGAGATTTTTCAGGACCTTTGTCGTAGGTGGGGGACACTCGATGTGGACTGGCTAGCATCCTGGTTGCACAACAAACTGAACAGGTTTCCTTACCAGGTCTGGAGATCCTCAAGGTTTTGCAGTGGATGCTCTGGTGACTTAGTGGGATCAGTTTCGCCTGATGGATACTTTTCCTCCTTCCCAGTTTCTTCCTTGGCTGCTCCACAGGATCGAATCATAGGGCATTCCAGTGATTTTGTAGCACCAAACAGGTCCAGGAGGTTTAACTCCAACTTCTGGAAGACTCCCCTTGGTCTCTTCCAGGTTGCACAGACCTTCGGTCTCATGGCCCGATTTATCATTCTTCTTGGTCACTGGCTTTGATGGTCTTGCTATTTAAGCCCAGGTCCTGAGGGACAGAGGCAGAGTCCTGACACATCTCCATGGTAGGAGGTTGACTTCTCACAAATTATACCATTGTACCTGGAAGGCTTACTTTGCATGCTGTAAACAGAGAATTTTACATCTTGGATGATACTCTGCGGGACACATCCTGGCTTTTCTCCTGTCAGGTCTAATAAGAGCCCTTTTATACTGACAGCGCGGGGGGGGGGGGGGGGGATTTTGGGGGCGGTTTTTGCGTCGGCAGTAAATTGCTGCTAGTTTTACTGGCGCTTTATCATCGTTTTAGAGGCGCTTTTTGGCCGTTAGCTTTTAACCCCCACTAGCAACCGAATAAAGGGCTAAAAGCTCCCGCAAAGCCTCGCTGCCCGTTGATTTCAATGGGCAGGGGCACTTTGGGAGCGATGTATACACCGCTCCTACAGCTCCTCAAAGAAGCTGCTTGTAGGACTTTTTTTTTACCTCCTGCCAGCGCAGCGCCCCAGTGGGAAAGAACTCGGGCTTTCACACTGGGATTGCAGATGAGGAATTTTTTCAGGCGCTATTTTTAGCGCTAAAGCGCCCGAAAAATGCCACCAGTGTAAAAGGGGTCTTAATCAGCATCTGTCCTCAAGTACCCTCATGGGACCAATTTTGATTTAAGCTACCCTCTGACTCCCTGGTGAAAGCCTTTGTGCAGAGTGTTTCTCATTTTGCTCCTCCTAGATGCTCTCTGGCAACACCATGCAATCACAATCTGGTACTTAAGGATCTGCAAAAGCCTCCCTTCAGAGCCATCTTGGAAATACCTATAGCTGAGCTCAGTTGCCAGTGTTTTTCTTGTGGCCATCACTTCAACTGGGTGTGTATCAAAGTTGGCGGCATAGTCTTGCAAGGAACCTTTCCTGGTGTTGCATAAGGAGAAGGTTGTCCTGAGACCTAAAGCTTTCTTTCTGCTCAAGGTGGTCTCCTTTCACCTTAACCAGGATGTTGTCGTGCCATCTTTCTGTGTCTAGCTCTTTAGCATCCTAGACTGGCCTCTTCACTGCTTGAAAGTGATTTGTGCTGTACAAATTTACCTATCGGCTACACATTTCCTTAGACTTTTTTTTTTGTTTTTTTTCAAGCTGAAGGCTCACGCAGGGGACATACCACTTTGTTTCACCATCGCTAGGTGAAACGAGAAATGAATTGTTCAAACCTATTTACTACAGGATAGGGTTTCACCCCTAGCTGTCAAGGCCTATTTCTTGGGCCTTTTCAACATCAAGCATCTGTTTTGCAGATTTGTAAGGCTGTCACATGGTCCTGTTCAAGCCTCTGCTAATGCTGGCTTTGGCCATAAGGTGAGGAAAAAAAGAGATGTCCACTTAGGGTCTTATACCCTTGCTTGTGAGCTTGTTGGCAGTTTGGTGTGTTGCACACCCCTCCTTTTTTGTACTGCTTTTGGAAGTCCTGTTTAAGAATATGCCTGTGTCGTGTACAGCATGATAAACAGTTCTTTTTGCCAGTGTCAAATCGCCTGAAGGTGCCAACATATAACCCAGTCATCTAAGAATTTGCCTGTACTGTACTCCAAGAAACAGATTTTACAGGCAAGACAGAAATCCATTTTCCCCCCTCTTAACACTATTAGCTGAGGCCAGTCATATTATTATTATTATTATTATTATTATTATTTAAATGCCCAGTGACTCAGACAGTGAAAAAATTGAGGAAAATATAGGAAAGTCTGATAATTTAACAGAGACCACAAAATTCAGGACACTAGATTTTCCTAAGTACAACTTTAGAAATAAACATTTATGAGGAGTACAAAAGACAAGCCTAGTCATAGTAAAGAAATACAATATTGTAAAAAATATTACTACATTGGTATCTAAATATCTTTGCTACTAAGAGATAAATGCTTGTTGGTATTAGCCTTGGTTGCATAGTACCATAATGAATGTGTTACTAACGAGATTACCATCAACAAGTAAATCTCTGAGGCAGGAAATTCACTGTGTGAATTTCTTTACCGGAACACCAGGTTGCAGGAGAAATTTGCACAATACCCCCCAATCAACACAGACCATGCCGACAGGGTTTTCCATGCTGCCATGCAGCTGTATTCTCCTGGCGCAGGAAGACGTTGATAACTGCTAGAGGCTATAGCAGCTGCTAGCGATAGTCGCACGTAAAATCAATCAACTTGGTACATTCAGCCTGCCCATACATGGTTTGAATCTCGGCAGGTTCCTACTGTACCGGCCAAGATTCGACAGTCTATGGGCAGCCTTAGCAGTATAAAGATGTAATCACTCATTCTGCCCTAGGCTATTTGGCATATATTACCATCTATAAGCTGCTTATTTTACATAATTTAAGACCTACAAGACCTCCCTCTCCCCTTAAAAAAAAACAAATAAATACATCCAACTTAATTTAACAAGTTGACGACCGACGCGCGACGATGTACGTCGGCAGAGCGGCACGGGCAGGCAAAAGGGCTTACATGTACGTCCTTGCCTGCTCGCGGGTGGGGGGGTCCCCCCCCGATGCCTCGGCGGTCGGCAAATCCTCCCCGGTGATCGGTGGTGAGGGGGAGGCCATCCATTTGTGGCCCCCCCCCCTTGCGATCGCTCCTGGCCAATGGGATCATTTCCCTGCCTCTGTATTGTACACAGAGGCAGAGGAAATGATGTCATCTCTCCTCGGCTCGGCATTTTCCGTTCCGGCACCGAGGAGAGAAGACTGGAATGTGAGTTACACAAACACAACACATACAGTAGAACATGCCAGGCATACATTACACCCCCCCCCCCCCCCATCACACTGACACCAAGCAGTTTTTTTTTTTTTTTTTTTGATTACTGCATGGTGTCAGTTTGTGACAGTTAGTGTGGTGGGACAGTTACTGTTAGCCCCCTTTAGGTCTAGGATACCCCACTAACCCCCCCAATAAAGTTTTAACCCCTTGATCACCCCCCGTCGCTAAGCGATCATTTTTTCGCTGGTGACGCTAGTTAGGGAGGTAAATATTTAGGTTCGCCGTCAGCGTTTTATAGCGACAGGGACCCCCATATACTACCTAATAAATGTTTTAACCCCTTGATTGCCCCCTAGTTAACCCTTTCACCACTGATCACCGTATAACTGTTACGGGTGACCCTGGTTAGTTTGTTTATTTTTTATAGTGTCAGGGCACCCGCCGTTTATTACCGAATAAATGTTTAGCCCCCTGATCGCCCGGCAGTGATATGCGTCGCCCCAGGCAGCGTCAGATTAGCGCCAGTACCGCTAACACCCACGCACGCAGCATACACCTCCCTTAGTGGTATAGTATCTAAACGGATCAATATCTGATCAGATCTGTACTAGCATCCCCAGCAGTTTAGGGTTCCCAAAAACGCAGCGTTAGCGGGATCAGCCCAGATACCTGCTAGCACCTGCGTTTTGCCCCTGCGCCCAGCCCACCCAAGTGCAGTATCGATCGATCACTGTCACTTACAAAAAACTCTAAACGCATAACTGCAGCGTTCGCAGAGTCAGGCCTGATCCCTGTGATCGCTAACAGTTTTTTTGGTAGCGTTTTGGTGAACTGGCAAGCACCAGTGGCCTAGTACACCCCGGTCGTAGTCAAACCAGCACTGCAGTAACACTTGGTGACGTGGCGAGTCCCATAAGTGCAGTTCAAGCTGGTGAGGTGGCAAGCACAAGTAGTGTCCCGCTGCCACCAAGAAGAAGACAAACAGGCCCGTCATGCCCATAATGCCCTTCCTGCTGCATTCGTCAAGGCTAATTGGGAACCCACCACTTCTGCAGCACCCGTACTTCCCCCATTCACATCCCCAACCAAATGCAGTCGGCTGCATGAGAGGCATTTTCTTTATGTCCTCCCGAGTACCCCTACCCAACGAACCCCCCAAAAAAGAGGTCGTGTCTGCAGCAAGCGCGGATATAGGCGTGACACCCGCTATTATTGTCCCTCCTGTCCTGACAATCCTGGTCTTTGCATTGGTGAATGTTTTGAACGCTACCATACACTAGTTGAGTATTAGCGTAGGGTACAGCATTGCACAGACTAGGCACACTTTCACAGGGTCTCCCAAGATGCCATCGCATTTTGAGAGACCCGAACCTGGAACCGGTTACAGTTATAAAAGTTAGTTACAAAAAAAAAAAAAAAAAAAAATTAAAATAGTTGTCGTTTTATTGTTCTCTCTCTATTGTTCTGCTCTTTTTTACTGTATTCTATTCTGCAATGTTTTATTGTTATGTTTTTTATGATGTTTGCTTTTCAGGTATGCAATTTTTATACTTTACCGTTTACTGTGTTTTATTGTTAACCATTTTTTTGTCTTCAGGTACGCCATTCACGACTGAGTGGTTATACCAGAATGATGCCTGCAGGTTTAGGTATCATTCTTTTCAGCCAGCGGTCGGCTTTCATGTAAAAGCAATCCTGGTGGCTAATTAGCCTCTAGACTGCTTTTACAAGCAGTGGGAGGGAATGCCCCCCCCCCCCCCGTCTTTCATGTTTTTCTCTGGCTCTCCTGTCTCAACAGGGAACCTAAGAATGCAGCCGGTGATTCAGCAAGCTGACCATAGAGCTGATCAGAGACCAGAGTGGCTCCAAACATCTCTATGGCCTAAGAAACCGGAAGCTACGAGCATTTCATGACTTAGATTTCGCCGGATGTAAACAGCGCCATTGGGAAAGCATTTTATCGCACCGATCTTGGTGTGGTCAGATGCTTTGAGGGCAGAGGAGAGATCTAGGGTCTAATAGACCCCAATTTTTTTAAAAAAAAAGTACCTGTCACTACCTATTGCGATCATAGGGGATATTTACATTCCCTGAGATAACAATAAAAATGATTAAAAAAAAAAAAAAAAAAAAAAAAAAAAAAAAAAAATATGAAAGGAACAGTTTAAAAATAAGATAAAAAAGCAAAAAGATAATAAAGAAAAAAAAAAAAAAAAAAAAAAGCACCCCTGTCCCCCCCTGCTCTTGCGCAAAGGCGAACGCAAGTGTCGGTCTGGCGTCAAGTGTAAACAGCAATTGCAACATGCATGTGAGGTGTCACCACGAACGTCAGATCGAGGGCAGTCATTTTAGCAGTAGACCTCCTCTGTAAATCTCAAGTGGTAACCTGTAAAGGCTTTTAAAACGGTATTTAGTTTGTCGCCACTGCACGTTTGTGCGCAGTTTTAAAGCATGTCATGTTTGGTATCCATGTACTCGGCCTAAGATCATCTTTTTTATTTCATCAAACATTTGGGCAATATAGTGTGTTTTAGTGCATTCAAATTTAAAAAAGTGTGTTTTTTCCCCAAAAACTGCGTTTGAAAGATCGCTGCGCAAATACTGTGTGAAAAAAAAATGAAACACCCACCATTTTAATCTGTAGGGCATTTGCTTTAAAAAAATATATAATGTTTGGGGGTTCAAAGTAATTTTCTTGCAAAAAAAAATAATTTTTTCATGTAAACAAAAAGTGTCAGAAAGGGCTTTGTCTTCAAGTGGTTAGAAGAGTGGGTGATGTGTGACATAAGCTTCTAAATGTTGTGCATAAAATGCCAGGACAGTTCAAACCCCCCCCCAAATGACCCCATTTTGGAAAGTAAACACCCCAAGCTATTTGCTAAGAGTCATGTCGATTCCATGGAATATTTTATATTGTGACACAAGTTGCGGGAAAGACAATTTTTTTTTTTGCACAAAGTTGTCACTAAATGATATATTGCTCAAACATGCCATGGGAATATGTGAAATTACACCCTAAAATACATTCTGTTGCTTCTCCTGAGTACGGGGATACCACATGTGAGACTTTTTGGGAGCCTAGCCGCGTACGGGACCCCGAAAACCGCACCTTCAGGCTTTCTAAGGGCGTAAAATTTTTATTTCACTCTTCACTGCCTATCACAATTTCGGAGGCCATGGAATGCCCAGGTGGCACAAAACCCCCCCAAATGACCCCATTTTAGAAAGTAGACACCCCAAGCTATTTGCTGAGAGGTATAGTGAGTATTTTGCAGACCTCACTTTTTGTCACAAAGTTTTTTTTTTTTTTTTTTTCAATTTTCAAAAGTTTTTTCTTGTCTTTCTTCATTTTCAAAAACAAATGAGAGCTGCAAAATACTCACCATGCCTCTCAGCAAATAGCTTGGGGTGTCTACTTTCCAAAATGGGGTCATTTGGGGGGGGGGGGGGGTTGTGCCATCTGGGCATTTTATGGCCTTCAAAACTGATAGGTAGTGAGGAGTGAAACAAAAAATTTACGCCCTTAGAAATCCTGAAGGCGGTGATTGGTTTTCGGGGCCCCGTACGCGGCTAGGCTCCTAAAATGTCCCACACGTGGTATCCCCATACTCAGGAGAAGCAGCTGAATGTATTTTGGGGTGCAATTCCACATATGCCCATGGCCTGTGTGAGCAATATATCATTTAGTGACAACTTTTTGTAAATATTTTTTTTTTTTTTGTCATTATTCAATCACTTGGGACAAAAAAAAAAAAATATTTAATGGGTTCAACATGCCTCTCAGCAATTTCCTTGGGGTGTCTACTTTCCAAAATGGGGTCATTGGGGGGTTGTACTGCCCTGCCATTTTAGCACCTCAAGAAATGACATAGGCAGTCATAAACTAAAAGCTTTGTAAATTCCAGAATATGTACCCTAGTTTGTAGACGCTATAACTTTTGCGCAAACCAATAAATATACGCTTATTGACTTTTTTTTTTTACCAAAGACATGTGGCCGAATACATTTTGGCCTAAATGTATGACTAAAATTGAGTTTATTGGATTTTTTTTTATAACAAACAGTAGAAAATATCATTTTTTTTCAAAATTTTCGGTCTTTTTCCGTTTATAGCGCAAAAAATAAAAAACGGCAGAGGTGATCAAATACCATCAAAAGAAAGCTCTATCTGTGGGAAGAAAAGGACGCAAATTTCGTTTGGGTACAGCATTGCATGACCGCGCAATTAGCAGTTAAAGCGACGCAGTGCCAAATTGGAAAAAGTCCTTTGGTCCTTAGGCAGCATAATGGTCCGGGGCTGAAGTGGTTAAAAAGGCACATTTTGCCGAAATGTTTTCAACAAAAAACTCTATACTGTATTACCTTTTAATAACAAATATTTGACTGTCCTGATAAGACTCTGAAAACAGAGAGGTATGAACATTACGACCAGGTACAGTTCTAGCATAGAAAGATTTTTTTAAAACTGCACATTTAGGCCTAAAAAAAAAACATTGCAAACTGACGATATTCCACATCGATGCCAGAACATTAATCCCAATTTCCTGTGGAGCATTCAAATCCAGAGAATTAAGAGTTTTGTATTTACTCACGTGATCTGGTTGATCTGCTAGAAGCTGTTTTACTTTACTTACAGCAGAGGGAGTCTAAAAAAAGAAATAGAAAAAAAAAAAAAAAAAGTTATATGGTTAAATGCATTTTTCCTATTAGAAGTATGGATAATGTTGTAGAAAGCTAGCCATTTTTCCCTGTATTTTTTTTTTTTTTAACCGGTTCCCGACCAGCACACACAGATGTACGTCGGCAGAATGGCACGGCTGGGCAAATGGGCGTACCCGTACATCCCTTTGAATTTGCCGCCGTGCCATTGCATGCGCGCGCCGGCTGGGAGCTCCATGAGTCAGGTCGCGGGTCCTGCGGACTCGATTGCCGCAGGGATACCCACGATCGCCTCACGGAGAGGACGAACGGGGAGATGCTAATGTAAACAAGCATCTCCCCGTTCTGCCTAGTGACAGTGTCACTGATCTCTGCTCCCTGTGATCGGGAGCAGAGATCAGTGACGTGTCACATGTAGCCACGCCCCCCCACAGTAACACTCCCCAGGACATACTTTACCCCTCCCTAGCCCCCTAGTGGTTAACCTCTTCACTGACAGTGTCATTTACAAAAGGAACCAGTGCATTTGTATAGCACTGATTGCTGTATAAATGACAATGGTCCTAAAAATGTGTCAAAAATGTCCGATGTGTCCGCCATAATGTCGCAGTCACGATAAAAAAAAAAAAAAAAAAAATTTTCGCTGATCGTCGCCATTACTAGTAAAAAAAAAAATAATAATAATAAAAATGCCATAACACTATCCCCTATTTTGTAAATGCTATAACTTTTGCGCAAACCAAATCAAACGCTTATTGCAATTTTTTTTTACCAAAAATATGTAGAAGAATACGTATCGGCCTAAACTGAGGAAAAAAAAAAATGGTTTTTTAAAATATTTTTAGGGGATATTTATTATAGCAAAAAGTAAAAAATAATGCTTTTTTTCAAAATTGTCACTATTTTTTTGTTTATAGCGCAAAAAATAAAAAACGCAGAGGTGATCAAATACCACCAAAAAAAAGCTCTATTTGTGGGAAAAAAAAAGGACGTCAATTTTGTTTGGGAGCCACGTCGCGCAATTGTCAGTTAAAGCGACGCAGTGCCGAATCACAAAAAATGCACTGCTCAGGAAGGGGGTAAATTCTTCCAGGGCTGAAGTGGTTAATAAGGAGAAGCCTTTATAGGCATGTAAAATTCCATCTTGGAGTACAGCACAGAACTAGTAGTTACATACTATGCCTTCAGGAGCAGGGTGGATAAAAATCATTTTAGATTTTTTTTAGTGATTGTAAACACTCACCTTGTAAAACAACCCATTTAGTTTAACCCCTTCACGCCAACAAGATGAAAACGTGGCCCCACTGAACTGGGCTTTTTTCCGCAGGGCCGCATATTTAGGTCTCTCTCTTTGTACTGGGAGTGCGCTCCCAGCACAGAGACCGGTGTCTCACCAAGAGCACCAAGCCCTGTTCTAACGATCAGGACATGGAACGGCTGATTTTGGGTCACCTGATTGCTGTGATAGCCTCTGATTGGCTATCACAGTAATCAGTCACTGTGAAGCCTGCCCCTGTATTTTTTTGTATCATCCTCTGTCCTTGCAGAGATTAGGGGAAAAAAAAAAAAAAAACCCAAGAAGGATGATAGCGATAGAGATGATAGACACACACACACACACACACACACACTTCCGTGTTCTGTCCCTGGTGCTCGTGACTGTTGGCCACGAGCAGCGGGCGGCGCACGGGCCTGCTATCCCAATAGCAGACATATAGCTACGACAATTCGCAGGATCGTGACCTGCCGCAGTAAAATGACGGCGGCTGGTCGGCAAGCGGTTAAAGATTTTTTCAACTTGTTTGAATAGTCTATGAAAACCTGACACAAAGGCTAATTCTCTTTTGAAGGGAGTTTTTTCCTTTGTAGTTAAAAGTGATGCTCTATCCATTAGGGAAACTTGATCTTTAATTTTAATCAACAAATCAGATGAATATAAAAGCAGTGTTATAAAGTAATCACCATTTAGACTAAACAGAACAAGGGGCTGCAGGGCAGGGAGAAGGGCCCAAAAAAAGAAGGAGAGAGCAGGAATAGGAGGCATCTTTAATCTGAGTAATGTGACCTTATCTCACAAAGAAATGAATATCTTACATTTAGGTTTAAAGTGTGGCCTGAAAAGACCCGTTAGCAAGTTCGATGTTTTTATCGATGTGCATAAGTACATGAGGAAAATTAACATTAAAAAATATTTTCTAAACAAAACGCCCCGACCGTCTGTAGTGAATGAGTCAGGTCCAGTGGACAGTGGGCTTAAGAACAGGTCCCTGTTCAACCCCCTAAATAGCGCTAACCAGCACATTGAGGTCTTTAAGGGACTGGTTCTGCGCGACCTAGAACAGCTTGTACCAAAAAAGAAAGTAAATCCCCAACATATTATGGATGGGATCTCCTTACTTGAGAAAAGGAAGGAGATAGTCATCAGGCCAGCTGACAAGGGGGGGGGGGGGGGTGTAGTCATTTTGAATAGGGACTTTTATGTGAATCAGCTTACTGAGATGCTAAGTGATGATCAAACATATGTGAGACTACCTAAAGACCCCACTGGGCAGTATGAAAAGGATCTTAGGAACTTGGTTGAAATGGGTTTCTCTATGGGGGTTCTGTCTAACAAAGAAAGAAGGTATCTTGTACCAAGTGATAGCAGAATCCCCACGATTTATACCTTGCCCAAAATCCACAAGGATCTGAATCAGCCTCCAGGGAGACCAATAGTCAATGGTATTGGCTCCATCACATCTCGGATGGGCCAATACCTTGACCACTTCCTTCAGGAGAGCGTTATACGCACTAAGGCGTATTTGAGAGACACCAAGAGTCTCTTACAGATCCTACAACAGGTGAATTTAACAGGGAAACAAGAACTATACCTAGTAACAGCCGACGTGGCATCTCTCTATTCGGTCATACATGACGATGCCCTTTTAGCCCTTAACTGGGCCCTAAGCCAGCGTGATGACTTGCCACATAATCAGAAAGTGTTTATCAGAAACGCATTAGACTTTTGTCCAAGTCATAATTTTTTCTGGTTTGATGGGCAATTTTTCTCCCAACGTAGAGGTGTTGCTATGGGGGCAAAATTTGCCCCAAGCATAGCAAAATTTGTTTATGGGGGAATGGGAAGATAAAAAGAGATTCTCCACTACCCGAACTCAGCTGTTGCTATATAAAAGGTACATAGACGACCTGTTCTTTATCTGGGAAGGGTCCAGAGATAGTTTGCAGGAATTCCTGAATGAACTTAATTCCAATAACAACAACATCAGGCTAACCAGTGATTTTAGTCAAAATGACATTCACTTCTTGGATGTAAACATCTTCAGACAAGGTGATGGACTGGGTACTAAAGTTTATTTTAAACCCACAGATTCCAACAGCTACTTACCATCTAGTAGTGGACATCACCCTAAGTGGCTGAAAAATATACCCAAGGGTCAACTTACCAGGGTGAAAAGAAACTGTTCCAATAAAGCTGACTTTCTAAGGCAGGCCCAAGTTGTTAGAAAAAAGTTTGTGGAAAAAGGTTATGTGGGGGAGACTTTGGACTCCACCATTCAGGAGTTGGCTGTGCGACCCAGAGATTCTTTTTTAATAGATCAACCTAAGGTCCAGAATAATGATAACCATGAGTGGAGCTTTATATCAGGGTTTCACTCCCAATTTAGGGAGGTGGAAGACATTTTCAATGCCCATTGGCATGTGTTATGCATGGACAAAACATTGGGCCCATCCCTACCATGTAGACCGAAATTTATTTATAGAAGAGCTCACAGCTTTGCTGATAAGATAGTACGAAAAGTACTTGACCCCCCTTCCAGACCTTTAACCTTCTGGGACAAAAAAGGGTTCTATAGCTGTAGGAGATGCAGGGCATGTAGGGAAGTTGGTAGACCAATGAGGGCTCTTGAAAGTTTCACATCCTCTTCTAATGGCAGAGAATTCAGTATAAATGAATTTATTACGTGCAATACGGCTTACGTGGTGTACGCTATGCAATGCCCTTGTGGGCTTATGTACATAGGGCGCACCAAAAGACTTTTGAGGGTCAGGATTGCAGAACACATAGCGAACATAAAAATTGGCTTCAAAGACCATAATGTATCGCTTCATTTCAAGCTTAAACATAACCAAGACCCCTCGGGCCTCAAGTTTTGGGGTGTTGATCATTTGAGGCCAAAGTGGAGAGGGTCCAATCTGGTTCGTGATCTGTCAAGAAGAGAGACCCAGTGGATCTTCTTGGCTGACACTTTGTCGCCAAGGGGACTCAATGTGGACTTGGATATCAACTGCTTTATAAGTGATTACTAATTTTTGCGATTAACGGTTGATCTTATATGTTGCTAGTATCTTTGCAGGCAGTTTGATATTGCTCTTGTGTGGTTAAAGTGACCTATTTCTTTGTGACATATGTCTGGTCTCCTTACAGTAGTACAGTTTGTACGATTACTTGATTCTTACATAGAGATTGGGATTAATTCGGTTTTTAATTTATCATGCGATTTTCCAGCCTCCCTGTCTATGGCATATCCCTGTTATCTCTGATAGGAGTGCCTTTGATATGATGTTAGTTTCCTAAATAATAAGATATTGATTAATTTTATCTTTTTAATATTTGTGCGATTTTTAATATTTGTGCGATTTTCAATTTTTCCTCTTTTTACGCGACTTCGTTGCCTCTCTATTTCTAATTTATGTTTTTTCTTTGATTATTTGCTGGTTTTGCTGTAATTATTAAAACTAGCAATAGCCTTGTAGGTTGGGGACTGTATCTAGCAGTATTATTGCTTTGATGGTTCCTCTTTATACTTGTATAATAAAACACTGTTTTCACTAAATATATGTGCATAAAAGTGCAGGAAGGTCTTTAGTATGTAACCGTATTAGAGTTTCCTTTTTACATGTATATTCTGTATATGCATATTAATTAGTGTGTTCGATTTTAGATTTCCTATAGACGACTCTAAAATGCATCAATGTTATTATTTATTTTATTTATGATTTGGTTTTAAAATAGCACTTGCTGCCTGTGAATGGTATTCCATAATGCTAAGATGCATGTGGTGACGCTTTTTGATTAATGTATTTTAATCAAGGTTGCTTGTGCCCACTCTATAATCATTTTTATTATATTGGATTAGTGCAGCGCCTTTGTGTCCCTCCACGCTGTTTACAGTAAGCCGCCAGTGAGGCTGGAGCTGGCGACGTGCACCCGCCATCGCCTTAGTCTTGCTGTGATTGGCTGAGCGGCCTGTGGAGGGGTATATAAGCTGGCCATTGCGTCGTGTGGCCACGCCCTCTGTTGAAGTCACAGGATATGACGAAACGCGTCAGGGCGTGGCCAACACGACGCAGGAAGTGACGTGTGCGCTCCACCTGAGTCATCTGCACAACCAGGAAGTACTGAGCCTTTCCTGTGTAGCGGCGCTGACAGCTTTGGGTGAAGTGTACACACTGGCAATACCTGCCTGTTTGATTGATTGCTCACTGTTTGTTTTATTTGATGTACGTATTTTTTTTTTTTTTTTTTTGGCTATGAAACATGTTTATTTTACATAAAAGTATGACTATATTTTCCACGACGTTTCCTGACTGCCATATACATACGGACTTGTGTTCTATATACAGTAATGCAATACATTGGAAAGTGTGGGTACTATAGATAGGTTACTAAAACCAGCTGCTTGCTTACAGGTATGTTTTATTTAGCAGAGGCAAAAAGGGGTTGATTTACTAAAGCTGGAGAGTGCAAAATCTGATGCAGCCGCATCAGCCAATTAGCTTCCAGGTTTTTTTTGTCAAAGCTTAATTGAAAAAGCTGAAGTTAGAAGCTGATTGGCTACCATGCACAGCTGAACCAGATCCTGCACTCTCCAGCTCTTTTTTTTTTGTTTAAACTTTCTTTCTTTATTGTTGTCCATCACATCTTGACAAATACAGTTCAGTACAAATTCGTTAGTGACAGACTTTTTCTATATCAACATTAGCAGTAATCTGCATATTTGTATTTAACAAAAGTAAATGAATATAAAATAAAGTAAGAATGAAAAATAAATAAATAGAGAAAGAAAAAAAGAAAAGGGGGGGGGAGGGAAACGGCATAGAAAAAGGAGAAAAAAAAGGGGGGGGGGATAGTCTAGGGCTGTGTTAAAATTTCTGTTGAGACCGTGAGAACTGAACTCGTGGGTGGTACCAGTATATGCTACATTGAGGTTTACAGGTCCCCGGGGGCGGCGACTAGCAGTAGCCCTCGCCCACCGTAGACCCTCCGACCTGAGCAATAATGATCTTCTGGACCGGGGAGAGATAAGCCGCGGCCCGTCCGAACCGCCACCACTGGGTGCCCCACCGGAGGAGGGGGGCACAAGGCCTCCATCTGTCCTCCCCCCGGGGCCGCGGGTCCGTCTCCGCCCACACGGCCTCCCCGGCCAGGAAAGCAGCCTTTTCTCAATTTTAACCGGTAAGTTATGTTTAGGTGTCCATACTCTGCCCAATCAACCAACAGTGCCATAAATAATATCACTTGATAGGGTAAGGGAAGTAGGGGTAAGAAGAGAAAAGAATAGAAAAAAGGGTGGGGGAGTGGCAGGGAGAGTGGGTAGGGTAAGGAGGGGTAGATAGGGTCAAACCTTGTTCACTCGTGCTTCTCCGATCATCCACCTCGGACTATCCGCCCCCAGGCAGCCCCTTGGTTCTGGCAAAGGCATCTGAGTCCATGTGCGATCTATATTTCAGTCTTAAGGAGGAACCGCGGTGGGAGCTATTTAGGGTGGGCTCTGTGGCCCAATGTGGGATCCGCCAATTTTAATAGGGAAATGTCCAGGCTAGAGGGTACATAGGAAGTATCCTGGAAGTGTTCTTGCCATATTGACCATATGGCTGTGTGCTTAACTGTAGTGTTTTTGCCCACTGCCACCCATTCCTCTGCTTCCCTTATTGCATTAACCCTGCATATACACTCGTCTTTGCTCGGTATCTGTTCTTTCTTCCAGAAGATAGGCAGTAGACGTTTAGCGGCATTGAGCAAATGAGGTAGTGCGCTTTTTTTGTAGCGACTAACTGGTACAGGGGGGATATGCAGGAGGAAATGTTCCGGGGAAAAGGGGATCTCTGTTCCGAGGATATCTTTAATCTGGTCCTTAATCATCTGCCAATATGTCGTTATTCGTGGGCACTCCCACCACAAATGTAGGAGGGTGCCTCGGCCTCCGCATCCCCGCCAACATCGATCTGAGCTAGCAGGATAAATCCGCGCCAGGTCAGATGGGACTCTGTACCAACGTGTTAATAATTTGTAATTTGTCTCTTGCATCTTAGAGTCCAGCGAGCTGGAGTGTGTGAATTGGTACATACATGCTAATTGAGATTCGGAGAACCCCTTCCCAAGGTCCTTCTCCCATGCTCTTATATAAGTAGGTTTAGAGGCCGAGGCCGAGGACCCCAGTAATTGATAAAGTTCAGAAATCATGTGTGGGACCGGTTCTTCCAGTATAAACAGTCCCTCAAAAGGCGAGAGTGTTGAGATGTCCCTAATAGAGTTGCCATGTACTGCAAAAAAGTGGTGCAATGGTCTGTACTTCCAGAAATTTAGGTGTGGGCTACCTGGTCTATTTCCCAGAGACTCAAAGGGCAGAAGCTTCCCACCTCTCAGTAGTTTGCCACAGCTGGCGTTCTTGTCATCTACCCAGGCTTCAAAGAAACCTGCGCGTTCCCCCGGTTCAAACCAGAGGAATCCGCCCAATGGGGCCAGCGGGGACACAGGGGGGGCTAAGTTCAACCTTCTGTTTACTCTGTCCCATGTGTCAAGCGTAGATATCGTCAATGGGGACGTAGAATCTGATAATCCCCTGTGTTCCCGTGAGAGCCACAGGGCGTAGGACAAGTTTCTGCCCGCCATATATTTTTCCATGGTCACCCATAGTTTGGAATGTCCATGGAAGTGCCAATTTAGAGTTCTCTGTAGGGCAATAGCCTGGCAGTATCGCTGTAAGTCCGGGACTCCCAACCCTCCGTATCTTTTCGAACGTCTCAGCACCTTCATAGCAATTCGTGGCTTCTTTGAATTCCAAATGAAGGTGGTGATCAAGTTGGATACTTGTTTAAAAAAGGTTTTGGGCAAGCGTATGGGAAGCATCTGCATATAAAACAGAATTCTGGGGAGTACGTTCATTTTTATTATGTTTGTCCTGCCTATCCATGTGAAAGCTGTCTTCGTCCAATGTGTTAAGTCTTGTTTAATTTCTGTCAAAAGTCTAGGGAAGTTTGTGGTATATAGAGTGTCAAAGCTGTCCGTCAGTTGTATGCCTAGGTAGCGTAGAGAAGATTTAGTCCACGTGAAAGGGAATGCTGCTTTTAAGCTGTTTGTCATGGAGGAAGACAGGTTGACAGGTAGAATTTCCGATTTATTATAGTTGATTTTAAAATTAGAAAGTGTACCAAAGTTTTTGAGTTCCCGCATCAGGACCGGCAACGAGACCAGGGGATTGGTTAGGTGAAACAGTACGTCGTCTGCGTAGGCTGAGAGTTTGTGCTCCACAGCACCCACCGTCAGCCCTGTGATATCTGCGTTTGCTCTCACTCCACGAAGCAGTGGTTCTAAGGCCAGGGCGAAGAGGAGGGGGGAGAGTGGGCACCCCTGTCTCGTGCCGTTCCCGATCGGGAACTTGGATGAGAGAATCCCATTAACCCTAACCTGTGCACTAGGTTTCGAGTAAAGGGCCAGTATCCAAGCTAGCATATTTGGGCCCAGCCCCATTGAGGTTAAGACCTCTCTGAGATATGACCAATCTATGCGATCGAACGCCTTCTCGGCGTCGGTGGAGAGTATTAGGTAAGGGGGGGGGTACATCTTAAGTTTTAGCCCAATGTATAAGTTGAATCGCACGGATTGAGGTGTCTCGAGCTTCGCGTCCTACAATAAAACCCGTCTGGTCTAAGTGAACTATAAGGGGGATAAGGTGTTTCAGTCGGTTTGCAAGGATTTTCGCTAGGATTTTTACGTCCGTATTTAGTAAGGAAATGGGGCGGTAATTCTGTGGGACAGTTGGGTCTTTACCCTCCTTCGGTATAACCGAGATGTGTGCTAAGAGAGCTTCAGATGGGATTTTGCATCCCTTTACTAGGGATTTGAAGTATTTACACATGTGGTTCGTGAGGAGCGGGGAGAATTTGGCATAATATGCTATAGTAAATCCGTCAGGACCTGGGCTTTTCCCGTTGGGTAAAGATTTGATGGTGGACTCAAGTTCCGTGGTAGTGATAGGGGATTCTAGGTCAGTTAGTTTGTCTTCAGTCAGGGAGGGCAGTCCGTTGGTGGATAAGTAGTCTCGAATTTTGGTCAGTCTGTTTTCCTTAGCTTCATGGGTAGTTTTCACATCTAGGTTGTAGAGTTCGGCGTAATAGTCGCGGAACCCTTCTGCTATCTTGGAGGAATGGAATGTCATATCTCCCGTAGGGGTTCGAAGTTTGTGTACTTGCGTTTGGGCCCGTTTTGTCCGAAGCGCTCTTGCGAGCATGCGTCCGCACTTGTTACCATGCTCATAGTATCGGTGGGATAAGTGTCGCAATTGTTTACGCGCCTGTTGTTCTAACAACCGTGAGAATATGTCTCTGAGTTCCGTTAGTTCTCGTAGGTCATCTGAGGAACCTCCCGCCTTGTGTTTAAGTTCCGCCTGCTGAAGTGCATTTAGAACTCTATTATAGTCAGCTTGCCTTTCTTTCTTTAACCCCTTCCCGCCGACCGAACGCATATATGCGTCCTCGGCTTTCCGGGGTTATACCGGGATGATGCCCGCAGCTGCAGGCATCATCCCGGTACCGTTGTTTTCAGCGGGCGATCGGCTACCCGAATATAACAACCGATGCGGCTAAAAGCCGCTCGGTTGTTATACCGGAGGAGCGGGAGGGGACATCCCCCCCCTCCCACCGCCTCCCGCCGCTGTTACCGGGCCTCCCGTGCGATCGGGAGGCCCGGTGTCCGGTCCGCTGCCTTCGGCGGCTGGGGGCGGACTGGAACGAAGCTGCGAGCGGCTTCGTTCCAGCCTTCTTCTTGTAAATGCGGAAGCGACGTCATGACGTCACTTCCCGTTTACTCGGCTGCCAATGGCGCCGAATTTAAAAAAGTACACAGTATTCAGAATCGCCGTTTTCGGCGATCTGAATACTTTGAAGTGTAAAGGAGGGATGGGGGGTCTTTTAGACCCCCCATCCCTCCATAAAGAGTACCTGTCACCACATATTACTGTCACAAGGGATGTTTACATTGCTTGTGACAGCAATAAAAGTAAAAAAAAAAATTTAAACACAATTTATAAAGTACAAAAATAAATAAATTAAATAAAAAAAAAAAAAAATTTTTTAAAGTGCCCCTGTCCCCGCGAGCTCGCGCAGCGAAGAAAACGCATACGGAAGTCGCGCCCGCATATGTAAACGGTGTTCAAACCACACATGTGAGGTATCGCCGCGATCGTCAGAGCGAGAGCAATAATTCTAGCCCTAGACCTCCTCTGTAGCTCAAACCTGGTAACCGTAAAATTTTTTTAAAGCGTCGCCTATGGAAATTTAAAGGTACCGTAGTTCGTCGCCATTCCACGAGTGCGTGCAATTATAAAGGGTGACATGTTTGGTATCTATTTACTCGGCGTAACATCATCTTTCACATTATACAAAAAAATTGGGGTAACTTTACTGTTTGGATTTTTTAAAATTCATGAAAGTGTCACTTTTCCAAAAATTTGCGTTTAAAACACCGCTGCACAAATACCGTGTGATAAAAAATATTGCAACAATCGCCATTTTATTCTCTAGATTCTTTGCTAAAAAAATATATATAATGTTTGGGGGTTCTAAGTAATTTTCTAGCAAAAAATATGGATTTTAACTTGTAAACACCAAATTTCAAAAATAGGCTTAGTCATGAAAGGGTTAATCTTGAGCCCTGTGCAATAAGTTCGCCTCGTACAACGGCCTTGTGACATTCCCATATTGTGCCCTCGCTCAAATCTCCTTGATTATTCTCTCGGAAGTAATTTTTTATCGTGTCTGAGACCTGGGCTTCCACTACAGGGTCATCTAATAAGTATTCATTAAGGCGCCAGTTCCAGGTTTTCCGAGAGCCTGTTGGAATGATAAAAGAGGCCTGGACCGGGGCATGGTCTGAAATGGTTATGTTTCCTATGGAAGAGCTTTGAAGGAGCTCCAAGGTCGGGCGGTCAAAATAGACCAAGTCTATACGTGTGTAAACGTTATGTACCGCTGAATAATAACTGTAATCCCTCTCTGTGGGGTGAAGGGCCCTCCAGCAGTCAACTAGGCCCATCATCTGAAGGGATTTTCGAAAGTGCCGAAGGAATGCGTGTGAATGGGAGGGCTTGCTGTGTGAAGTGTCCAGGGATGGGTCTGGGCTCACATTAAAGTCGCCTCCTAAAACTAGAGACCCCTCTCTGAACTCCTCTAGTTTCTCTATGATTGAATCAAGGAAGGTCAATTGATTCGAATTGGGGGAATAGATATTGGCGAGGGTGTATTTAGTACCCGCTATGGTCCCTTTCAGAAAGACATATCGTCCCAGGGGGTCAATCCTGGTGTCTGAATATTGGAAGGGGCAGTTTTTGTGGATAGCTATGGAGGTGCCTCTGGACTTGTTGACTGGGGAGGTACTATGGTACCACTGACTGTAGATATGTGTCGGTAGTTTTGGTATGGCATGGTGTGTGAAATGTGTTTTCTGTAGGAAAACTATTTGCGCCCCGGACTTTAGCTCCCACCACAGCCTACTCCGCTTACAGGGTGAGCAGAGACCACGGACATTATAAGAGATTACCTTAACCGTTGTCATTGAAGAATGATGTTGTAGGTCGGCTGCGGTCCCGGGGGCGGAGTCCGGAGCGGGCGACGGCAATCGAATAGACCCCGTTAGGGAAGAGGAGAGCAAGAAAGAGGCCAGGGAGGGAGAAGAGAATAGAGGAGGAAAGTAAAAAAAACAAAATTAAAAGTGCAATTAAAATTAAAACAAACTTTAACGTCAGCATAACCATATGCAACATTTAACTGTAACGAGAACCTAACAATGGTTCTATATAGGCACAGACTGGGCCCAATGTGCCCCCCTTCTTCAGGGCACCCATTTTGTCCAGGTCCGGTATCCCAAATGGGAAACATGGGCAGCCTACTGGGGGAACGTGAGCCGTCACGGAGGGGAGAAGGGAGAGGGGGTCCGCGCTGCTCCCACCTCTTAAATGCTGGGTTGTGACCCGTAGATGGGGGGGGGTTGTTGTAAATGGCGTGATAGGGGGTTGGGGGGGGGGGGGGGGGGGGAGTTGTATACTTGGGGGAGGCCCGGGGAGAGTAGTACTAGTAGCTAAGGAGGACTGGAAACATCCTCCAACTGTGGCTTTTCAGGAAGCGGGTGAGAGCCTTGACCAGCTTTATGTAGGCAGAAGATCGTTGTCGGGACCTGGTGAGACCAGGCTCAGCAGCAGTTAAACTGTAAAGGAAGTTCCAGGTCTGTAGGTGATTTAATAATAAGGGGTGCCTCCGAAACAGGGGAGTAAGGACTCAGTTCGGGATCCTGACGTTACCATCAGTCTTTCAGTGCAGAGGCATCTGACTCTTGCTGATGGCGACTGCGTCTTCGGCCCCGGCGTTGGGGCATTTGTGTCCAGGGCTGGGGGAGTTCAATGTTTGGAAAGTTCATCATCGCATGGTCCCCTCACCAATCCGGAAAGTCAACTTTGCCAAGTCCCAGGGCAGAGAGAAAGTGAGGGAGATCATCTCTGGTGCGCAGGGTGGCTGAACGGCCATCTTTAAAGGCTTGTAAGTAAAAGGGAAAGCCCCAGCGGTATGTGAGGCCTGCTTCTTGGAGGGCCAGCAAGACAGGTTTTAGGGCTCGACGTTGCATCAGCGTGCGTCTGGAGATGTCCTGGAAGAAACAGAGGTGGGCGCCGTCGAAATCAAAATAAGGTCTGTTGCGCATTTTTTGCATTATTCGCTCCTTGAGAGTGTATTTATGCAACTTGCATATTATGTCTCGCGGGTTGTCAGCGTCTTGGGATGGTGGTCGCAGGGCTCAGTGGGCACGATCAATCTCAATGGGCTCTGTATCTGGTAAGTCCAGGATTTCCCTGAATATGCCTTGCAGGGAAGGGATAATGTCCCTGGGGGCTGTTGCTTCTGGCATACCTCGGATACGGATGTTTGCCCTTCTGCTGCGATTTTCAAAGTCGTCAAGTTGTGACAATAATAAGTCCAGCTTTTGATCCTGAGGTGCACATCTAAGCTGCAATGCTGACATAGTGGGAAGAGCCTCATCCAGCCTTTGCTCTATAGTTTCCACTCTGTTTCCCACTATAGTTTCCACTCTGTTTCCCAGATGTGTAGTGTCCTCTTTGAGTTGTGCTATATCCTCTGTGAATGCCTTTTCCACCCTGGCTGTGAATCTTTCCAAATCCTCTCTAGTGGGGAGGGACCAGATGTGCTTTTTAATGTCGCCCTCTTCTATAAGGTCGGCAATATCCGACCCCCCTGCCCTAGACACAGTGGATCCCGGGGATGTCGGGGGTACAGAGTCACTCACCGATCCGGGTGATGGCTGTGGGGATAGCGCGGATGGCGTGGTTTGCTTCTGTGCCGGCGCGTGCTGTTTCCCTGTCTTATTGACCGGCGCCATCTTGGATTTCTCCGGGGCCTTGCCGCGGGTCCCGGAAAAATAGGAATCCAGCTGCCCCTGTTGGGTGGTCTCTGTCCCGGAATGGTGGGCTGTATTCCGCCACCTTTGTGACATGTCCTGGGCCGTGTCAGGGCCCAGGATCGTGGGTATGCTGCTGGGTAAGCTGCGGCGGGAGCGGAGCGCGGACCAGACACGTCCTCACAGCTCCATGTTCATGACACGCCCCCTGATGTACGTATTTTTATTGAAGGGGGGTTCTCTGTCTGTCTTTGTGCAAGGGGTTTTGAATCAATAAACAGGATTACGCTATGTGCACCATTCTTTCTGTTTTTTTGATTCATTATGAGCCCTGCAAACCTGTGACCCTGTGTATAGTAATGATGGCAACATACTACTTCTAAAGAGTGCTGACTCTGAAGGTTTTATTACTCCCCTTTTCTGGTGAGTTTAACCCCCTAGGGGGAGAGTGTTTGTCACCGGGTGGATTTCACAGTGATCGGTGGAAGGTGCATGTGGAGGATTGTTTTTTTTAAGATCACCTGTTGATTATCTGAATTACACCCTGAACTTTTCATCACTTCCCTTTATAAGGGATTTTCTTTTAAAGGACTCTTCTCTGATATAAGACTGTCCATATATGTGTTGTTGGCCACAAGTTTTAAATGCTCAACATTAGCGCTGTCTAGTGTGATAATTTAGTCTAAATGGTGATTACTTTATAACACTGCTTTTATATTTGTTTCTTTTTTTCTCTGGTTTGAGACGGCTGCTGCTCACTAGATTGTCTCTCTGCCTAGACAGACACAGTGGAGTTCAATCTTATTTATGTCTAACTTTTAATTGCATACTGATGTTTATTCACGGTTATGCACCTTTGAATATTTACTTATTCTTTTTTATTTAATATTAATATATCTACATCTTGGGTCTGTTTGGGTGTTTGGCGCTGAGCGGTGTTTCTGCAGGCCTGGTGAAACACTTATATATCTTTAACAAATCAGATAAATATCCTTTTAAGAAATCTATTGGTAAGTACTTTAGCTTGAAGTTGAAAATTTTTCATGTTGTCACAGTTGCGCCTAATTTGTCCCTTTGGGATAGCCCCCAACCATTAGGGATGATGGCAACTGTGAATTGGCACAAAACCATTTCTATCAGTCTCCTTAAAGAATGTCCTCGTGCCAATTTTATCCTGATTTTTAATAAGTGTTAGATCCAAATAGTTAATTGATGACGAACTACAATCTGCTGTGAATTTAAGACCAAATTTATTTCTATTCATTTGTGCCAGAAAAAGGTCAAAACTTGTTTGGGAACCCTCCCAGAACAGAATGATATCATCAATGTATCCTTTATACAAAGAAAGCGCTGGATTCTTATTTTTAAAAATAGTTTGTTCCCATTTAATACTAAATTTGCCACACTATTGTCTCTGCTCTTATGTAATTTTAGGAACTATATAGAACTGGAATTTAAGGGGCATGGGGAATAAGATAATTAGCTTCTTTTGTATCCATCATTTTTTTGTCTAGTCCTTTTACAAAGTAAGGTTGAATGAAGACACCAGTCCATCCAGTTCAACCCGAGTGTGCACCCACAATTGTCCCCATCCCTGCACATTGTGTCCCATCAAGATGCCCATCCACTATATTTTTTATATATTTAAAAGGTACCCATGTAGTGCCATCAATCTATGCAGCGCTCCACACACCCACACCAGTCCCCACCCCCAAGGGGTCTGCAATCCAAGGTCCCCAACTCACACCCATACACCAGGGCCAATTTTTTTGGACAGAAGCCAATAAACCTACCAGCATGTCTTTGGAGTGTGAGTGGAAACCGGAGTACCCGGAGGAAACCCACACAGGCACAGGGAGAACATGCAAACTCCACTTTTAATATCCATTGGTTGAGTTCTGACTTTAGCTGTAGGATCCATACTAAGCTTTTTATAAGTAGCTGTGTCATCAAGTAATCTTTGAATTTCTTTATTATATCCCTCCTTGCCAAGTACCACCAATCCCCCCCCTTGTCAGCTGGTCTAACTACTATTTGTTTATTTTCCTCCACTTGTTTTATTCCCTCCCATATAGATTGATTATTTTTGTGCGTTTTAACTTGTCTAACTTCGTCTTGGACCATGTTTTTAAAACACTTTGCTACTTGTAAACCGGCAGGTTTTATCATTTGATTTCCCCATCCACCAATCATTATTGGTCTCCATACTATAAATATCTACGCCCACTAGTGACCAAGTATGCTACCTGATGACGTAAACGTACGTCGAGGCGGTACTTGGTCACGTTACCTCATGCATTTCCGGTCCCATTGATTGCTCCTGGGTAGGATGGTGGAACGTATGCTAGCTGCAGGGGAAAGCCGCTAGGCATTTGTTTAGTCACGCTTACAGCCCCAGTGCCGGGTTAAGGCACACCTCAATGTAAGCAGCCATTTGGCCTATGTTCTTATTTTTTTTTCTTATAATAAACAGGATTACACTATTTGGTTCCCATTTATCTTTCCACACATCCCATACATTATACCATTGGAGGGGTTTGCCTTCACCTAGCCTTCATCATTGCAGCAGGCATTATCCTGCTAAAGCTTATTTTGACTCACTTTTTAAGTAAAGTAGTCAACATGTTCTGGTAAGCAGATCTTATATAAGAGCACGTTGGGTGTACATCAAGTTGGTGAAGGAATTTCCACTTTCTTCTTTGGAAGAATCTGCAAACACTGAAGCTTATCTGGATTTTTCTGTGCAGTTGAATTGGGACATTTTATTCTTTTGCATGATTTTCTCTGTTTACCCAGTATTATATATTTTCATATAATTTGTTTGTATGGCATATTATGCACTTTATTTGCTACTCACAGTGATATTTACCTTCTTCCACTTACTTGTTGTCTAAGCTTTAATGTTCATGTGGTCATTATAAGTGGACTTTTGGCTGTGGATACAGGTCAACATGGGCACCCTAAGCAGTCTTCAGCTAAGCATCCCTATAACAAACTGCAATGTGCAATTATATGCTATAAGGGCATTTCACATGTTCACTTATATTAGCTTATATCATTGTGTAATGCAACAACAATTTAAAACTGAAGTGCCACACTACAGCTAAGACCCCTTTCACACTGAGGCGTTTTAGCGCTAAAAATAGAGCCTGAAAAGCACCTGTATACTGCCTCTTCTGCAGCCCCAGTGTGAAAAGCCTGAGTGCTTTCACACTGGGGCAGTGCGCTTGCAAGACAGGACAAAAAGTCCTGCAAGCAGGATCTTTGGGACAGTGGAGGAGCGGTGTCCATTAAAATGAATGGGCACCACTGCTGAAGCGTCTGCAAAGCGCAGCGGTGCTTTTCACCCTTTCCACGGCCACTAGCGGCCAAATAGCACTGCTAACAGCGGTAAAGCGCTGCTAAAACTAGCGGCGTATTACCGCCAACGCCCCCACCTCAGTGTGAAAGGGGTCCAAGAGGTCTAAAAACAACAGTATTCCATTAAAAGTGAGGCGTACAATCCTAAAAAGTAGCCAACGTGTTTTGGGGGCCCAAGCGCCCCCTTCATCAGGGTTTTTCTAGCGAGAAAACACGAGCACAGTCCTCAGCAGCTTGTTAGGGACCTGAGCTTGGATAGACAATTCTATCAAAATTTCTAACTGCCATAGCAATATAAATAAACCATAAAATGTTTGAGCCCCCATTCACACCAGTGCGACTCGTCATACGATTTGACAGGTCAGAGACAAAGTTGTGGAGAAGTTTAAAGCAGGGTTAAGTTATAAAAAAAAAAAAAAAAAAAAAAAGAGAAGGGGGAAGAAGAAGATCCCAAGCTTTGAACATCTCACGGAGCATGTTCAATCCAGCATTAAATCAGAGAAGCAACCAAGAGGCCCATGGTAACTCTGGAGGAGCTGCAGAGATCCACAGCTCAGGTGGGAGAATCTGTCCACAGGACAACAATTATGCACTCCACAAATCTGGCCTTTACGAAAGAGTGACAAGAAGAAAGCTATTGTTGAAAGAAAGCCATAAGAAGTCCCATTTGCAGTTTGCGAGAAGGCATGTGGCGGACACAGCAAACATGTGGAAGAAGGTGCTCTGGTTAGATGAGACCAAAATTGAACTTTTTAGGCCTAAAAGCAACACACTGTGTGGCGGAAAACTAACATGGCACATCACCCTGAACACACCATCCCAACTGTGAAACACGTTGGTGGCAGTATCATGTTGTAGGAATGCTTTCAGCAGGGACAGGGAAACTGGTCAGAGTTGATTGGAAGATAAATGGAGCTAAGTACAGTGCAAGCTTACAAGAAAACCTGTTAAGAGTCTGCAAAAGGCTTGAGACTGGGGCAGAGGTTCACCTTCCAGCAGGACAATGACCCTAAACATACAGCCAGTGCTACAATGGAATGTTTTAGATCAAAGCATATTCATGTGTTAGAATAGCCCAGTCAAAGTCCAGACCTAAATCAAATTGAAAATCTGTGACAAGACTTGAAAATTGCCGTGTTCAGATGCTCTCCATCCAATCTGACGGAGCTTGAGCCATTTTGCAAAGAAGAATGAACAACATGTCACTCTAGATCAAGGTTTCTCAACCAGGGTTGCTAGGGGTTCCTTGAGCAATTGGCAATTTCTGCCTCTCAGATAAGGTCCTTCTGACACCATTGATCTTTTTAGTTTTCTGTAAGGGAGCAGTTCTTCCCAATGACCACAAATGTAAGGAACATTCTTCCCACTGACCATCACACTAATGTATCATGAGTTGCAGATATAGTTATTTTTAGCAGGGGTTCCCTGAGATCGAAATGTTATTTCAAGGGTTCCTCTGTTTTGAAAAGGTTGAGCAAGGCTGCTCTAGATGTACAAAGCTGGTAGAGACATCCCAAAAAAGACTTGCAGCTGTAACTGCAGTGAAAGGTGGGTCTACAAAGGAGGGCTGAATACAAATGAACGTCACACTTTTCAGATATTTGTAAAAAAAAAAAAAAAAATTTGAAAAATAATCATTACCCACTTTGTGTTGGTCTATCCCATACAATCCCAATAAAATACATTTACGTTTTTTGTTGTAACATTTCAAGGAGTATGAATACTTTTTCAAGGCATTGTAACCCTCCCCTATCGAAAAACAAAAGCATTTTGCCTTTAGTTACACTTTAAAGCTGAACTAAAGTACATTATACAAATTTTGTAAACATTTATAGTGCACACAAACTGGTTTTGCAATAACCCAGAAAATTTGCACTGTGAAGGTGCCGCTTCCTGTTTATATAGTACCAGTCCTACCTACATTAGACATAGGTAGACAATCCGACAAGCACTGCATTGCAAAGCAGAAAGGAAATTTATGAAAGATCTTCACCAAGTCTGGTCCTCAATAGCTACTTGTTCCAGTATCTTTGTAGATAGAGAAATGTTAGGGCTGCACACGCAACGAGACGATAACCCCCATTTTTTTTTTTTTTTTTTAACACTGAGCACCGATTTTTTTTCCAAGTACATGCTGATACCAATTACCAATACCCATCGCTTAGGATGAGTAGGTAGAAAGAGGGGGGTTGTTAGGGAGTTGAGTGAGGCAGGGGGGACAGACATAGACTGCAGGCCTGGTACAAGAGACAATCAGACTGCAGGCCTGGTAAAAGTACTGTGGAAGGTGTGCTGAAGCTGCAGTCAGTGTACACAGCTCTGGGAAAGCCTGTCCTCCCCTCTAGAATAAACCTGTGTGATCCCTGCCCCCTTACCTATGTGCAGCCAACACTGGAGCTCCGCTCACTCACATTAGTAGTGTCCCGGTCTGGATTGCAAAGTCTCCTCAGACTCCAGGCCCTTCCGTTGTCAGTGGGGAAGTAGGTGGAGGCGGAAGTTACATCTTCCTCCTCTGAATGCCGGGAACTCCATGCGCCTGATTGGTTGCTAGGCGGGCCCAGCAACCAATCATTTTCACAGGCAGGACTTGGACGAGCTGGGAGTTCTGCCACTGGTGCCGGCTTTTACCCCGTTAAAGATGGTGTGTCACCCGGGTGCAGTACTCACGATGCCAGTGGGAGAAGGAGGCAGGGATGGCACCTGCCAGAGGAAACAGCCGGCCTGAAGAGGAGGTGTTCCGCTTCCAAGCGGACGTTACTTCCAGTATTGACTTGGGGTATCAGAGCATTTCCACGAGTACAGATACTCGCGAAAAGGCCTAGTATTGGCGCAACCCTACTGATTCTTGACTTTGAAGAGTCTACCTGTATGCCCCATTTCTCAAGTAAAAAATTTTAAATGCACACAAGACTATTTCTGCTTTAACACAAGGATACATATTGTTATTTTAGCCACACACATGTATTTTCATATCAAAAAGTAAACTCAAATGAAAATAGCTGTCCAAATACAAGTGAAAGTAGGATCATCCATGCCCGGATTACAATGCAGCCCCAACGGTGCCCATCAGTAAGGCCAATCTGTGCTACCTTTCAGTGCCGCCTATTAGAGCTGCACGATTCTGGAAAAAAAAAAAAAAATTAGAATCACGATTTTATTTTACTTAGAATAAAAGGTCACAAGTAATCTAGCAGAAAATACAGATTTTAACTTGTAAGCAAAAAGTGTCAGAAAAGGGTTAGTCTTTACATGGTTAAACTGACCTCATTTACAGCCTGAAGTTCATTCCTTTGATCTAAAAGAAGTAAATGTTACAAGGTTGCACGAGAGTGAAAACAAACACCACAAACTCTATACATAATGAATATATTTAAAAAGAGTGGGTGGGAAGTAGGCCTGCCGCCCTGGAAGACTTCCCAGCAATACCGTTACCGGTAAGTGTAACTGGTCATTTTCTCAAGTCGTCTTTCAGGACGGCACCCTGAGAGAGAAGCAAGTAGCTCAGGCCTACCTTAGGGCGGAACAACCGCTTGTAGGACTTTCCTACCAAACGCCAGATCCTGAGGAGACAGCAATTCCACTCTATAATGCCTCAGGATGGTGCTCTGGCTTGTCCATGTAGCGGCTTTACATATTTGCTCTACCGAGGCTCCAGCCCTTTCTGCCCAGGAGGTCGCCAGAGATTGGGTAGAATGTGCCTTAAGGTCCTTCGGGACTGCCACACCCGAATGCTCATAGGCTAAAGAAATAATACATTTTCAATCCACCTTGCTATGGATGCCCTACATGCTTGGTGGCCCTTCTTCTGGCCAAAAAAAAAAAAAAATAACTAATGGCTGGACTCTTTAACTCTAAACTCTTTAACCTTTTCTAAATAAATTAACAGAAAACGTCTGACATCTAGACAATGAAAAGAAACTTCCCTCTCATTCTGGGGATTGCTAGAAAAAGAAGGAAGCACAATCTCTTGAGTTCTATGGAACTTCGAGGCTACCTTTGGGAGGTACAGGGGGTCCTGCCCAAGTATAACCCTGTCCTCAAGTAAACGAAAAAATGGTTCTTTAATTGAAAAAGCTTGAATGCCGCTTACCCTCCTGGCTGACGTAATCAGTAGGAAGGCCAACTTAAAGGTGGGGAATTTGAGGGGAATCTGATCTAACGGCTCAAATGGAGCTTTGGTTAGCCCCTCTAAAACCAAAGTAAGGTCCCATGGTGGAAATCTAGACATCTGAACTGGGGACAACCGATCTCTGACCGACAAGAACCTCTTGATCAGGGGGTCTAGAGCCAATCTCTTGTTCAAAAAGCTGCAATCTGAAGCGTTTTGGTTGCTAGTCCCTGATCCGCGCCATCCTGGAGAAAATCCAGGATGGCAGGGATCTCTTGTTGGGAGGTCCCTCTTGCCTGACACCAGCGTGAAAACACCCCCCAGGTCCTAGCATAAATACGCCTTGTAACAGGCTTCCTACTTAGTAGAAGAGTATAAAATTACTCTGTCAGAAAGGCCCTTCTCCCCCAGGTTCTGCATTTCAAGAGCCAGGCCGTCAGCCAGAAGAAGTTGAAATCTGGGTGGCAGATTGAACCCTGAAGGAGAAGGTCCTGCCGAACAGGAAGATGGAGAGGCGGGGCTATTGACCAACTCCAGGGTTGGAAATCAAGCTCTCTTGGGCCACCAAGGAGCGATTAAGATCAGACTGCCCTCTGAGAGATACAATTTCTGTAATACTCTCGGGATTATACCCAAGGGGGGAAAGGCATAGGCCAATCGGAAATTCCAAACTTGGGCCAATGCGTCTATCCCCTCTGAACCTGGTTCATGGGAAAGAGAAGAATCTCTTTACCCTTCTGTTCTTCCTGCGAGCGAAGAAATCAATCTCTGGATCACCGAACTGCTGCCACACCAGGGAGAACACTTCGGGATTTAACTCCCATTCTCCCTGAAGAATCGGCTGTCGACAGATAGTCTGCTTCGATGTTTAATGTTCCCTTCTATTTCTGCAGTGCATATAAGAGGATCCAATGCTCTGCCCATCCCAGGATCTCTAGTGCCAAGGTTAGAAGAGCGCGAGATCTGATGCCGCCCTGATAATTTAGGAATGCCACAGCTGTCGCATTGTCTGAAAGAATCTAGACCTCTCGGTCCCTGATCCTTCCCTCGAAAGCCCTTAGAGCCTTCCCGACGGCCAAGAGCTCCCGAAAATTGGAGGAGGCACCTCTCTGACCCAGGCCCCAGGAACTCTGGGCACGCAATTCCTCTAGGTGGGCCCCCCAACCCCAGGAACTCGCATCTGTTATCCTGAGAGACTGCAGTTGGCCCCAAAAGGAGACCCCCTGAAGCCTCTCCGGACAAAGCCACCACTGTAGGAATTCCCTTACCACGCCTGGAATGGAAACTTTGTTGTCCAGCGTTCCCCTCTCCCCGTCCCAGGAGGATAGGAGGAAGTGCTGGAGGGTCCTTGAGTGTAGTTGAGCCCACGGTACTGCTGGGATACAGGATGTCATTAGACCCAGAACCCTCATGATCCCTCTAAGTGCTCCTCTCTGCCTAGCAGGGCTGAAACTGCCCCAATGAGGCCCTCTCCCTTGTCCTGGGGTAGAATTAGTTTCTGTTCTGAGGAATCCACCAGGAATCCCAGATAGACCTTTGTCTGGGAAGGTATCAGCGAGGATTTTTCCTTGCTGACAATCCACCCCAGAGACTCCAAGGTACTCATTACTCTGGATAGGTCTGAAAGCAGGTGATCTCGCCTCGGATTGTAAATCAGAATGTCGTCTAGGTAAGGGATCAATGCCACTCCTTGGAGATGCAGGAAGGCAATCACCTCAGCCAGAACTTTCATAAACACCCTTGGGCTGGATGCCAGCCCGAACAAAAAGGCTGCAAACTGCCAGTGCTGTATTCCTTGCGCTGAGGCAATTGCAAACCTGATGTTCTGGAAAGATCGTGACGTGGAGATAGGCATCTTTCAAGTCTATTGTTATCATAAACACGTCCTTCAGAAGGTGTTTTCTGAGAGAGTAGATGCTCTCCATGCGGAACTTCTTGTACCACAAGAAAACATTCAGACTCCTCAGATTTATAATGAGGCGATACTTTCCTGAGGGTTTTGGAACAACGAAGATGTGAGAGTAGAAACTCTGTTCCCACTGACCCTCTGGGACTGGCACTATGATTCCCTGTTCTGCTAGTTCTCTGATATTCTGCAGAATACCTGCTGTTTTGAGGGGGTCCCTGGGCAAGTGAGTTAAGAGAAACATGGGGGGAGGAAGTGAGAGAAACTCCAGCCTGTAGCCCTCTTATAATCTGGAGAATATGGGGGCTCTGCGTAATCCCTTCCCACTGCAAGAGAAAGTGGGAAAGCCTTCCCCCTACTCTCATGTCACTTGGTGACTTTGTCGGCTGACTTCTGGCTGGAAAAGAGAATACTCCCCTTCCGTTTCTCTCTACCAACCCCCCCCCAACGTCTATTAACGGGGCCCTTCTTATCTGGGAAACGGTTTTTCGCCTGGGGGCCCAGAAAAAAATTCCTTTTGTCCTTCTTAGGCTTAGTAGGAAAAGTTTTTCCTTATTCGGTAGATCTAGCAAGAGCCTGATCTAAGCTAGTACTGAAAAGGAGGGAACCCTAAAATGGGAGTCCACATAAACGGGCTTTAGATGAATTATCTCCATCCAAAGTCTTGACCCAAAGGGCTCTTCTAGCTGAGTTTAATAGCACACCAGATTTGGCGGTTGTACACATTGTCTCAACCGCAGAATCTGCTAGGTAGGCGATCGCATTACCTATCACTTCTAACAAATCCAGGACCTCCTTAGATTTAGAGGTCCGAGACACATGATCCATTAACTACGCAAGCTGAAGCTAATGCGGGGCTCATAGCCGCAGCATTAGCTTCCCAACCTCGGCGCAAAATAGTCTCCACCTGCTGATCCATCTGATCTTTGATGTTACCAGTATCTTCAAAAGAAAGATCGGACTGTTTGGAAACTTGTGCCAAGGAAGCATCTAATCTAGGAGTTTTGACTCATCTTCCTCCTTAAAGGGGCACCTATGCTTCCAAGTCCTACATTTTAAGGAGCTTTCTTTCAGGTTCCTTCCACTCCCTTAGGATAATATCTTTTAGGGCAGAATGCACTGGAATGACTCTGGATTGGGGCTTAACTAAGCCTCTATACATCTTGTCTTGAGCAGATACTTGAGTCGTAGGCTTCTGTATCTCTTCAGATACATAAATAGCTCTAAGGAGGCTCTCCATGTCGTCGGTTGAAAAAATATGCCTGCCAGACCTGGAGTCCTCTCCTCCTTCCTCATCTAGACCGTCTTCAAGACCCTCATCTGAAAATCCCTGATCAGGGGCCTCCGATTCTTCCTTCTCCTCGGAATCCTGAGAAAGGAGAGACCTCGGAGTGGCCGCTTCTTAGATCCCCTGGATGAGGCCGAGCCCCCCTGGGAGGAGGAGCCTTCCTTACTGGAATGAGCTTCTGGTTCCTTAAATCTGAGGGAAGACTGAAAAGCTTTGAGTGTAGACATCTCAGTTTGGACCATAAGAAAGTCTCTCATAACCTGAGAAGTTTCCTTCCCTGTTAGCTTCTGAATACATCTAAAGAAAAAAGGGTTTAGAATGGTCCAAAGGCAATTTATCATTGCAATTCCCACATCATTTAAAACGGGTAGAGGTTTTTACAGGTCAGCTGGCAACCCCATGGGCAGTGGCGTTCCCTGAAAAACATGATACACAAGGTTAGGAATGGTCCCGTGACACCCAGAGGAAAAAAAGTCAGGGTACCCTCCCCCATCAAAACCTCTGGCGGCCGGTCTGACTCACCCCCTGTGGTCTCCTCTGTGGCCATGGACCCTGTGGGTCCCTCCTTGCACTCCATGCTGTTGGTGTCCAAACAAAAAAAAAAAGCAGATTACCTCCGTCTGCCAGCCACCTAGGTGCATAAGAGAAGTGGGCGCCTGCACCTCCTGGTCTGTCTTTTTATGCCTTTAGGAACGGTTGCAGCTCCGCAGGGTTGCCGTTAACCATGAAGACAGCATCCTCGGACGCCACCGCCATTTTGCCGGAGACCGTAAAAAACACGGACGTGCCAAGGTCACTTCTGGCGCTGGGGGGGGGGGGAATGATGTCATTCCTCCACCAGACGCCGAGAAGATGGCGTCGAGCGATCCAACTCAGCAACAAACGGCGAACCCAGCATAGACAGCCCGCGCGGAAGCGGCAAAACATACACAGGCACCAGTAGAAGTTTACTCACAGCTTCATGCTGAAAGTACCCAGCTGCCTGCTCCCTCCCCAACCTGGCTAGGCTGAAGAAATGGAGGGGAAAGCTACCATTACTCCTTTGAAAAGGACAACGTTGAAGATAGAAAAACATCCAGGACTCCTCTTCTGCACAGTACCTGTACAGGTAAGGAGGGGAAGTTCCCTGAAGTTCTGGGTACACCACTAAACCCAGGGTCCTTCAGTCCTTAGGGGGGCTCTTCCCAATTCTGTTGCCTTCCCTAAGGAAAATAGATTGGGAAAGCCCCCCAGGAAGGATACAGATATCCTACCGGACCCAGAGGCTTCCCAAGCTTTTGGTCCGGCTCCCAGGGGGAAACCACCAGCCCCAGGTCCTATTGAAAAAAAAAAAGTTTCGCTGTGGGGAAACACAATCAAAAACTGTGGAGCACAGAGAGGGGCGGAGGTTTTAACCTCTTTGATTAATTGTGTTTCCTGTCAGGTGGACCAGTCATCTCTCAGGGTGCCGTCCTGGAAGACGACTTGAGAAAATTACTTATTTAACCACTTCAGCCCCGGAAGGAATTACCCCCTTCCTGACCAGAGCACTTTCCGCGATACGGCACTGCATCGCTTTTACTGACAATTGCGCGGTTGTGCGATGTTGCACCCAAACAAAATTCCTTTTTTCCCTACAAATAGAGCTTTCTTTTGGTGGTATTTGATCACCTCTGTGGTTTTTATTTTTTGCGCTATAAACAAAAAAAAAAAAAAAAAAAGGGGCGACAATTTTGAAAAATGCATTATTTTTTACTTTTTGCTATAATAAATATCCCCCCAAAAATATATAAAAAAAAAAAACAAAAACAAAATTTCTTTCTCAGTTTAAGCCGATATGTATTCTTCTACATATTTTTGGTAAAAATCGCAATAAGCGGAATATGATTGGTTTGCGCAAAAGTTAGGTCGAGCCCACATATGTAAACAGTGTTCAAACCACACATGTGAGGTATTGCCGCAATCACTAGAGCAATAATTCTAGCAATAGACCTCCTCTGTAACTTAAAACTGGTAACCTGTAGAAATTTTTAAACGTCACCTATGGAGATTTTTAAGTGCCAAAGTTTGTCGCCGTTCCACGAGCAGGTGCAATTTTGAAGCATGACATGTTGGGTATCAATTTACTCGGCGTAATATTATCTTTCACAATAATGAAGTAATTTTCTAGTAAAGAAAAACAGTTTTTAACTTGTAAACAGGTTTCAAAAATAGGTCTGGTCCTTAAGTGGTTAAAAGCCTTTACATCTCATCAGTTTAGAGTTAACTAGGAGCTTTTGTGCTAGAATTATTGTTCTCACTCTGATGTTTGCGGCGATATGTCACCCACGTGGTGCAACCGTGGTTTATATACATGTGCAGTTGTGCACGCGCTGGGCTTGCGTTTGTGCGAGGCAACAGGAGTTTCGGCAATTTTTTAAATTCGAATATATAATGCAGGGTGGATGGGGTTAAAGATAAAATTTTACTGCCACTGACCCCTCAGTGAACTAAATAAAACAGAGTGGCTTGCTATGGCATATAGAACACTCAGGGAAAGCCATCCTTTGATTGACTGAGATGGGAATTGCGATATTCACCTACCACAGGCTACAACAGTAAATTACAGATTTGCCATAAGTCACACAAGGGTGGCATCTGCAGAATTCATCTAAGCCATTCTGGCCCTGAGTGAGTTTATAAAGTAATCCCAGAAATCTTTAAATTTTACATGCTAAAAATGCGGTACAGTTTCTGAAATTGAAAGGAGCTTACTGTAAAGCTCAGGGACTAGCGCTAATAGGAAATAATTAAAAAGGACATAACACAGAGGAATAAATGTGAAAACACAAAAGACTTGTTCATGAGATTACCTATTGAAAAACCCTTGTTAATATAATGCAGCCACATCTAATGACTGGTAATATGCAATATATTATATTTTTGGTTTAATACTGCTTTAAAGCATATGTTACCGTAAAATGATCTCTTTCACATGTGTCCTTCTACTTTTACTTCCTTCTAAAATTCTGTCTGTTACCTTATTATTTATCTTAGTATTTGGTCAGTTACCTGGTGATCCTGCCAGTCCCCCTGCATCCCTTTGCAAGCCGACCACCCCAAGCACAGAAGCACATCTGTGCTGATTGGCAATTTTTCATATCAGTGCATCCTTCAAGGACAGTGGTCACCAAACTGTGGCCCTTGGGGCACTATTTTTTTTGCTGATACCAACAATGTGGCAGATATCCTGCCCACCGACACCAACGATGGGGCACAACCCCGCCCACTGACACCAACGATGGGGCACAACCCCACCCACTGACAACAGCTACTCCCAGTGGCCAGTCTGGGCCCCCCCCCAATCTAAAAGGATAGTAAAAAGGCCCCCTGTTTAGAAAGTTTGGAGACTCCTGTTCTAGGAGATACAGAACAATGTGCCTGTATCTCCAGCAGTCACTTTAGCCGACACCCCTTCTACTGCAGCTGGCTGTGAAACTGGCTAAAAACCACTAGCAAGTCACAGCCTTCGTTTTGCAGCTGCGGCCTGGAGCTGCCTCAATAACAGAAGGGACACCCTTATGAAACACATCTCACACAGAATGGGAAGGTACTTTCTTGTGTGCGAGTGACATAGCAAACTGCCTGCCCGGTAAGGGGACACGGCCCCAAATAAGGGGGAACAAGACTATGCGATCACGAGATCACAGAATAGAAGTTAAAAAATAAATAAATAAATAAATAAGTAAACAAACTGTAGCGTTAAACAAATTAAGCCTAGGTTCACAGTGAGTGGGGGAATGAAAGCTTGCACGCTTAGATTCCCGCATGTCAATCCTGATTTCAGAGACATTGTGGGTTTCTGCACAGAAGTCAATGGAAATCGCACCCAGAAATCACCAAAAGTAGTACAAAAAATACTTCTGGAAATTGATGCGGCGTTGCACCGATTAGGATGCTGCCATTGCCATCAATTGCCGCCGATTTGACATGTCAACATTGCACCAATGTGAACCAGGGTTAAATGCTATTTTTAAGTGCAATTTGCTGCAATACAATCAATGACATTGATTTACTTAAGGCAAATATACTGTGCACTGGAAGTGCAGTTGCTCCAGATCTGAGGGGAAGCTCTGCTGATTTCCATCATCCAATCAAGTGCAAGCAAAAATGCTGTTTTTTGTTTTTTTTTTTTTAATTATCCTTGCATGTAATTGGAGTACTCTTTGCAAAATGATGCTTTACCATATTTACTAAGCTCTGGAGCAAGTGCACTTGCAGAGTACAGTAAATTTGGTTTTAGTAATCAAACCTAATGTATCAATCACAAGTACTAAGTTTGTGCCACTTATATCTGTCTAACTGGGGTGCGTTCACAATAGCAAACAAACCCGCAGTCTGATTACATGCAAGAACCCCAGCGGAATTTACCATCATTGACTGTGAGAGGAAGCCCAAACCTTCAGCCCAGTGATTTCTCCCACTTGCTGTATGATGGCCAGCATTATTCAACCCACTTCCTCTGAGACAAGGTTGCCCTGAACCGACCCCAGCCTGTGACTGGACAGTGAAAAGAGAACTGCTACAGTGATGAGTATATATCTGTCACTCCGCCCTGTCCTATCAGCACCTGCTTTGCCAGAACATGAACTGATTGGCTCCTTGTGCTGCTAAAGGGACTGCAAAAGGCTAATACCAGGGCAAATTCTGGTGCTCATACTACTTGCATTTAAAATACATATGGTATTTCATTACGATGTAATGATTACAGAGCTGAAATAATTACATCTGCTGGGAGTTCAGCTTTAGATATTAAACACACATTTTTCAGGCAGCCTCACAAGTTTATTTATACACTTATTGAGAATGCAGCTTTTTCATCTTTTAATCCTTGCCTGCATGTTCTAGTTTAAGCTGTGCCATGACTACTGCCACAGGTTTCTCGTTTCAGGGCAGCTCATTTTTCTTGCAGTGCCCTATGGAGTTACCCTTTCATGCAGGGACTAGACTTGTGTCTCCTACACTGTGTGCATCAACAGAAACACACAGCCTTAGACAAGGACAGCAAGGCACTCCCCTGCTCCTCCGTTCTCCAAGCTAACAGATCAGCTGGAGATTGCACCAAACACTGTAAACACTGCCCTGGTCTTTACTAAGAACACCAGAAGTTCAGGAAAGCAGAACAGAGCTGTACACTGCAAGTGTCGGGGTAAGAATTTTAAATAGTTTACTGGGGAATGTTTATTTTATTGTGCTAAATGTATTAAAGAACTGAAAGGAAAAGCTTCCCCCTCCCCAATTTTGTAGATAGTAAGGGATTATAACTCCTGTCATCTGTATCCCATTTCAGAGATTTCCCTTCAATTCCTGTCCTATAGCCATACAGAAAGTAAAAGGAAAGCCCTGCAAATTGAGCCCCAGTTCACACGATAACCCAAGTGAAATCGAGCCACATTCCTATGAAACTAACATGGAATTAAGTGTAGTGCGATTTGAGCCCGTTCATTTTGGCCCATAGTGGCCCGCCTGTGTGAAATCATGTACCTGTACAAGATGTCATGCACTGAATCTGGGGCACGTGCCTCCGGCGACCCGCTCCACCTGTGATTGGACACAACATTCTCAGGAGAGGCAGAACAGCGGTCTGTGGGGGGGGGGGGGAGAAGATGGAGATCCTGTGTTTCTGCTAAGCTGGAACACAGATCTCTGTCTTCCCCCAGTCAAAAAGCACTCCCTAGGACCACATTTAACCCTTTGATCCCCACTGATGTTAACCCCCTTCCCTGACAGAGCATTTTTTTTTTCTAAGCGCTGATCACTAATAATGTTATTGGTCCTCAAAAACTGTCACTTAGTGTCAGATTTGTCCGCCGCAATGTTGCAGTCTCGGAAATATTTGATATATTTTCTCTCTCATCGCCGACATTATTAGTAAAAAAAAAAATTCATACATACAGTATGTCACAAAAGTGAGCACACCCCTCACATTTTTTTGTAAATATTTTAGTACTCCAACATAATAGTATTCAAACACCTCCAAGACGACCCCTGCCTTGCTAAAGAAGCTGAGGGTAAAGGTGATGGACTGGCCAAGCATGTCTCCAGACCTAAACCCTATTGAGCATCTGTGGGGCATCCTCAAACGGAAGGTGGAGGAGCGCAAGGTCTCCAACATCCACCAGTGGAAGAGGACTCAAGCGGCAACCTGTGAGGCTCTGGTGAACTCCATGCCTAAGGGGGTTAAGGCAGTGCTGGAAAATAATGGTGGCCACACAAAATATTGACACTTTGGGCCCAATTTGGGGTGTACTCACTTTTGTTGCCAGCAGTTTAGACATTAATGGTTGTGTGTTGGGTTATTTTGAGGGGACAATTTACACTGTTATACGAGCTGTACACTCACTACTTTACATTGTAGCAAAGTGTCATTTCTTCAGTGTTGTCACATGAAAAGATATAATATAATATAATATGTACAAAAAAGTGAGGGGTGTACTCACTTTTGTGAGATACTGTATGTGCCAGTTTGTAGACGCTATAACTTTTGCGCAAACCAATCAATATACGCTTATTGGGATTGACCTCGCAATTGTCAGTTAAAGTAATACAGTGCCATATTGCAAAAAAAATGGCCTGTCATGGAGGGGGTAAACCTTCCAGGGCTGAAGAGGCTAATCCAGCATTTCCACGATTCCCGCAACAAGTCAAAAAATAAATAAATAAACCGCTGGTGTTCTGCTAAAATCCCCAACCACGTCACTTCCGGTGACTCTCCAGCAGCTGTAATTGGAGATTTTGACGAGTTGGCTGTTTTTCACAGAACACCAGCAGGGAAAAAGGGAAAAAGTTGTCACCGCCTTGGAGA
Organism: Aquarana catesbeiana; assembly: GCF_042186555.1. Lineage (NCBI taxonomy): Eukaryota > Metazoa > Chordata > Amphibia > Anura > Ranidae > Aquarana > Aquarana catesbeiana. The sequence goes on along the minus strand of NC_133324.1, from coordinate 371,586,110 downwards.
CAGCCATGATGTTGGTTATTAGCGGGCAGACGAACAATGTTTACTCATTATATCATGTACCGTAGTATAAACACTGCCGGTGTTCGGTGAAAACAGGTAACTCATTGAAATCTCCAATTACTGCTGCTGGAGAGTCACTGGAAGTGCCAAGGTTGGAGATTTTGGCGAGTTGGCTGTTTTGGCAGAATACAGGCAAAGTTTATCACAACATTGTTTCTTTTTATCTCTCAGGGCTGAGCAAAGTATCATTTGGTTCTTTTAGAGATCAACGGTCTGCAATTGAGGTCAGGTTAACCACTTAAAGATTAAGATTTTTTTCTGACACTTGTTGCTTACAAGTTAAAAATCAGTATTTTTTGCTAGAAAATTTCTTAGAACCCCCAAACATTATACTGATTTTTTTTTAGCAGAGACCCTAGAGAATAAAATTGCGGTTGTTGCAATATTTTATGACACACTGTATTTGCGCAGCGGCCTTTCAAATGCAATTGTTTTAGGAAAAAATACACACGTCAGAAGAAAAAAAAAAAGAAAAACAAACACAAACACCACACACACACATTCAGTAAAGTTAGCCCAATTTTTTGCATAATGTGAAAGATGATGTTAGGCCAAAAATCGCAATCTTTATTCCAAAGCAATAAAATAGTGATTCATTTTTTTTCAGGACCATGCAGCTCTACCACACGTGCACCAGGGCACTACAGCACTCTGAAGGGGCGACCTACCGACCCTTCAGAGCACAGTGCGCTGGTGATGTCACTGACTGCAGAAGTAGGGAATACCTTCTAAACTAGGAATATCTGTAGCTTAAAGTGTTACTAAACCCAGGACCCTGCATTCACTATATCTGGTCTCCCACAGTACACAGGAACACGGAAATGCAACTATTTTAGTAAACAAACTGCTCAATACCTTTTCTCATCAGCAGTATATAGCAGTCTTGTGACTTCTATCAGTGTCCAGCTAAGCACTGGTTAAAGGAGTTGTAAGGCAGAAGGTTTTTTTTTTTTTTTTTTTTTTTTTTTTTTTTTTTTATCTTTAATGAATTCTATGCACTGAGATAAAAAGCCTTCTGTATGTAGCAGCCCCCCTTATACTTACCTGAGCCCCATCTCTATCCAGCAATGTTCACGAGTCCCTAGGCCGTCCGAGACTCTCCCTCCTGATTGGCTGAGACACAGCAGCGGCACCATTGGCTCCAGCTGCTGTCAAAGTCAGTTAGCCAATCAGGAGAGGGAGGAGGGTGGCCGAATTGACACACAGAGCTGCAGCTCGGCTGCCCCATAGCAAGCCGTTTACTGTGAGGGCACTTGACAGGAAAGAGGGGCCAGGAGCACAGAAGAGGGACCCGAGAAGGAGGATTATATAACAAGTTTTTATATAAAAAAAAAAAAAAAAAAAAAAAAAAAAAAAAAAAAAAAAACACAAACACACACCCCAAACTGAGCATGTGCAGCCTGACTTCATAGACTGTTACCAGGAAATTATTAGGAGTCAAGAGTTTTTAAAAAAAAAAAACACAATGCAGAGGATTAACCATTTAGGTTCAACAGTGAGTATAAGCACGCTTTACTGCATATACAGACTGATTTTACTGTTGTGGGTTTAGTAACACTTTAACTGTAGGTACAAGTGAGCAAGCAATGCTTTCTACCGCTTGAAAGCACGGCCCAGGTCTTTGAAGACGCCGCATTAAAAAGCATTGCTCGTTACCCATAGCAACTCTTTTTCCTAAACACAGGGTCAAACACCTCCCCAGTCCAAAAAAAAACCACACGGTTAGTATGGGAAACCATAGGCAGTTCCCCTAGACATAATCCATGCACTGTAGAAGTCAGGTCAACTAAACAATTACACATAACTCCAACCTAACTTTCACTCCCAGCAGTGACCTCAGTCAGGGTGACCCCACAAGTCCAACATGTGAGCAGGGCTCGCAATGTACCCCGGGAAATGTAGTCCCTCCACACAGAGTTCCCGGTAACTATACTGTACTGTACTGATAAAGGTGAGTGAGATAGGAAGGCCGCCTCCTGTCAGGCCCTGCCTGTGAACGTCACGCACTAGGTCGTACTTACCAGAGTGAGCGCCGCCCGGGACGCTTGCAGCTTCCTTTTGCTGACCGCCCTGATAGTCGCCCTCACCAGCGAGGCGGACATGTTGTTGTTGTAGTTTTCGCCCCTTCTCCCATAGGAATGTTAGAAAAGCCCCCCTAGAAATGCAGGAGGGTGGATGAGAGGTGACGACAGTGAGTTTCAGCTCTAGCAACTGCGCCGACGCTCCACCCCCAGCGGCGCCGCTGATTGGTTGCGGTGGTTATCAGCCTCTCACACGCGGTATGTTATTGTGTAGGGAAGAGGATGGCGCATGCGCACAAGGAACCCTAAGGACATACTGTCCCCTGTCAGTGGGCAGCCAGCCACATTGGCAGCACGAAAGCTGTGCCATCTATTATAAACTGGAAGGAGCAGCTTAGAATTAAACATCCAAAGCACACCAACTTGTGTCAGACACAGGCTGCTGCTGCCAGAACATCAGTGCTTATTGTAAAAGACATTTTGTTTTGGATACAGCAGGAAAAAATAGACACCATGTCAGGTTTTTATTGCTGTATTCCCATTAGGAATATCCATCCTTCTCTTTTCCTGGTGATCATTGTCACTGAGACTGATGGGAAATCTCCAATTGTACCGCTGTCACCAGAGATGGAAGATCATCCGATAGGGACACCTGCTGTGGTGACAGCTGTCTAAGATGGCAATTCTGTTCCCTTTAAAGAGATTTCCTTGCATAACCAGGACAGGAAGTAAAGGGAAAATTACTTAGTGGGATGCTGGTGGTAAACAATAATCTGATAGGGGTTTTAAAGGAGAAGTATGGGCTTGGGGGGAAAAAAAAAAGCATATATCTATACTCGCATCAATGCTGCAGCATCATTGTGGTGGTGCAGCTGTCCCACATTGGCACTAAGACTGTTCACATGCATGTTGATCACTCAGTGCTCGGTCTGCAGAGAGCAGTGAGTGTCATTCACCGCTCTCTGCTCTACCCCTCTCCAGCAGTCACACAGCTGGCTTTGGCTCTCAGCACTGAGACCTGGAGCCAGCTGTCAATCACCATCAGGCAGTTGGTGGTTCCTGACAGTACGGTCGTGATCCTCTACAGCAGTGGTCATCAACCCTGTCCTCAGGACCCACTAACAGGCCAGGTTTGCAAGATAACTGAAATACATCACAGGTGATATCATTTGCTGCTCAGTGATTGCAGTATTCTAGTCTGCATCTCCCCAAGGTAATACATAAAACCTGACCTGTTAGTGGGTTCTGAGGACAGGAGTTGAGAACCAGTGATCTAGAGCAGTGTTTCTCAACTCCAGTCCTCAAGGCGCCCCAACAGGTCAGGTTTTCAGGCTTCCCATTATATTGCACAGGTGATTTGATCAGTTTCACTGCCTTAGTAATTACCACAGACATTTCATCTGAGGGAAATCCTGAAAACATGACCTGTTGGGGCGCCTTGAGGACTGGAGTTGAGAAACACTGATCTAGAGCCTGTGAAGTCAGCTGATAGTAGGCTAAAGCCTGTTATGAGCTGACTCTGGGTCACAGGAGAGCAAAAGTAAGTGCACTCCTGTGACCCGCAAGAGAAGTATAGCCAAAAAATCTTTAGCTATAGCTACATCTCTTTTAATTCCTCTCTACTCTATTTAAGATCACTGTTCCTGATCACTAGGAACAATCTCACTGTACTCCCCTGACAGAACGGGGATCTGTTTGTTTACATTGACAGATCTCCCTTTGTGGAGCGATCACGGGTGGCCGTTAGACATCGCGGCTTTGGCGCTGTGGGCGTGCGTGAGCTATATCTCTTAAAAACTAAAGTGGATGTAAACCGGAAATATTATTTTTAATTAAGGCTTGCACCTTGTACAGTATAGGATTTCATGTCATATGAGCCCAGTCTTGCCACGAAGAGTTAATCCAGCTCTGAGCAGTCCTCTTATCTTTTTTCAGTGAGATAAAACAGTCAGACAGAGAAATAGCAATCCTTTACTTCCCCTTGCTCTGAGTGAGAGGTGATTTACATATCTCATGCATGAGTGTGACAGAGGCATTCAGTGTACTTTACATCCGCCCTCTTTTTTTCTCCAGCTCTCCCAGAATTGGCTGCTCCCCACCTCAGCATGATTGGGCATGTTGAAGTCATGTGGTGCCTTTCCTGGGCTTTGACTGGATGTTAGTAATCATGGGGCATAATCCACAAGACCAGCAGAAGTTCAGTGTAAGAAATATCGAGGCCTGGCCAAGGGGAGTGTAGAGGTGGGCGGGGAGTCTACTGACATCACGACTCCACCCACCGAACTCCGGAAAACAGATCCACCCACAGAATCTGCAGTTTTTCAGGTCTCATAACAGAAAGAGGGGAGACATTTGACAGGTAAGGATACTTGCAGGAGGCATGTATATCCTTATAGATAACCATATGGCAGTAGTTTAAAAAGGACGAGAGTGGGTTTACATCCACTTTAAGGACCGGGCCTATTTTTCAGACTCTGTGTTTACAAGTCAAAATCATTTTTTTTTGCTAGAAAAAAAAAAAAAAAAAAATATATATATATATATATATATATATTTTTTTTTTTTTTCCAGACATCCTAGAGAATACTTCATTGCAATACTTTATGTCACACCATATTTGCGCAGTGGTCTTCCAAGCGCACTTTTAAAAAAAAAAATACACTTTTTTAATTAAAAAATAAGACAACAGTAAAGTTAGCCCAATTTTTTTTATATTGTGAAAGATAATGTTATGCCAAGTAAATTGATACCCAACATGTCACGCTTCAAAATTGCGCCCACTTGTTGAATGGGGACAAACTTTTACCCTTATGCCGCGTACACACGAGCGGACTTTTCGACTGGACTGGTCCAACGGACCGAATCCGGCGCATAATCCGACCATGTGTGGGCTCCATCAGACCTGCAGCGGACGTTTTCGGTTGAAAATCTGACGGACTTTAGATTTGGAACATGTTTCAAATTTGTCCGACGGACTCGAGTCCGGCCGAAAAATCCGCTCATCTGTATGCTAGTCCGATGGACGAAAATCAATCAACTTTCTTATTTTAGTCCGGTTATACGTCATCACGTACGACTCCATCGGACTGTGGTGTTATCGTGTGTAGGCAAGTCCGTTCATTAGAAAGTCCATCGGAAGTCCGTCGAAAGTCCGTTGGAAAGACTGTCGGACCTTTGTTGCCGAAAAGTCCGCCCGTGTGTACAGGGCATTAAAAATCTCCATAGGCGACGTTTAAAAATTTCTACAGGTTACCAGTTTTGAGTTTCAGAGGAGGTCTAGGGCTAGAATTATTGCTCATGCTCTAACGATTGCGGCGATACCTCACATGTGTTCAACACCGTTTTCATATGCGGGCATGACTTACGTATGTGTTCGCTTCTGCGTGCGAGCTCGACGGGACGGTGCGCTTTAATTTTTTTCTTTTTCTTATTTATTTTACTTTTTATTTTTTATTTTGACACTGTCCTTTTCAAAAAAAAATTTTGTTTTTTGGGTCACTTTTATTCCTATTACAAGGGATGTAAACATCCCTTGTAATAGAAAAAAAGCATGACAGGACCTCTTAAATATGAGATCTGGGGTCAAAAAGACCTCAGATCTCATATTTACACTAACATGCAATAAAAATAGAAATAAAAAAAATTAAATGTCATTTGAAAAAAAAAAAATCCCCTTTAAGAGCATTGGGTGGAAGTGACGTTTGACGTCGCTTCCGCCCTCCAATGCTATGGAGCCGAGGGGCCATCACTTGGCATCCAGGCAGTGAGGGGAGAGGAACCGATCGACTCCGCCGCTACCGATGGCTCTGGTAAGCGGCGGAGACGGCCGGAGCACGTCAGGAGGGGGGCCTATCCCGCCCCCGATAAAAGTGATCTCATGGCGAATCCGCCGCAGAGACCACTTTTATCTTAAGAATGACAGTCCGCCATTTTTAAAAATACCAGGGTTATGGCAGCTAGCTGCTGCCATAACAACTGTATTCAACGTCAAAGAAGTGACATATAACGACGGCGGCTGGTCCTTAAGTAGTTAAACGAACCAACGCAGCGGTACGGCGATTCGCGCAATAGAGCCAACCTGCTGCCGTATATCAGCGGCGGCTAGTCGGCAACTGGTTAAGTGTGAGCAGATCTTTTACCGGGTCTTCTTCATTGTCTACTCCCTCTGTTCTTCTTCAGATGTTGACTCAACGCTCTCTCCCGCTGTAATGCTGGGTGCGCGGTGTGCCCCTACTTATATTGGCAAGGGGCGGGGTCACTGGGTGATGTCATCCGAAAGCCCCGCCCTGTATGACGTCACCGCCTGGGACGGTGACGTCATAAGGGGCGGGCCCCCGGTGACCCTGCCCCATGCCAATATAAGTAGTAGCACACCGCGCACCCAGCATTAGAGCGGGAGAGAGCGTTGAGTCAACATCGGAAGAAGAACAGAGACAGAAGACAGCGGAGAAGACCCGACAAAAGAGCGAGAAGATAGCGGAGAAGACAGCGGACAAAGGGAGAAGAACCAGAGAGGGCTAGAAGACAGCGGAGAAGACCCGTCAGAGGCAGAAGACAGCGGACAGAGGGAGAAGAACTGGAGAAGGCTAAAAGACATCAGCGGAGAGCGGAGAAGTACGGGAGAGGGGAGAAGAACCGACAGAGGCAGAAGATAACAGCAGAGGAGTCAGAAGAGCCGGAGAGGGGAGAAGAAGTTGGAAGAGACGCCGGAGCTGCCTTAATAAATTACTTTAACACCGTGTGCTGTATTTTATTTTTGACACTTTTTTTCAGGTGAATGGGTAGGGGTACAATGTACCTTATACTCATTAACAGAGGGTGGGGGGTGGGGATCTGGCTCGTCCTCACCCCCTTTCCTGACTTGCCGGGCTATGTGCTCAGATAAGGGTCTGGTATGGATTTTGAGGGAGACCCCCACGCCGTTTTTTTTCAGCATGGTGGTTCCCCTTAAAATCTATACCAGACCGAAAGGCCTGGTATGCTCTTTGAGGGGGAACCCATGCCGTTTTTTTTTGAACATTTTGCGTGGAGTTCCCCCTAAAGATTCATACCAGACACAGTGCCTGGTATTGTCGGGGATCAAAGTCGGATCCCTGTTCATTGAATTCGGATGCATGTCAGACTTCAAGTCGCAGGGCAAAGTCGGATACAAAGTGGTACGACTGTCGTGTCTTATATACATGTCTCATATACATGTTAGGTCGGCCATACACGTTTCAAATTTCGGCCGGTTTAGCAGGAATCAGCCGAGATTAGAACCGTTAGTGGGCAGGCTGAAAGTACCAAGTTGATCGATCGATTAACTTGGGTACAACCAGCCTGCCGGATTCGTTTGCGATTACTAATAATCCCCCACCCGCCCCCTCTGCCGGGAGAAGACAATTGCTGATTCCCCTGTCAGCGCTGCCTGTGTGGATGGGGGAATTGTGCAAATTTCTTTCCTGCAACCCGTGTAAAGAAATTTACACCGTGTATGGCTTACATTCTGACAATACAATCTCCGCTTTGGAACTGTCAAAAATATGTAATATAAGGACCCACCACAAGTATCCAATCAGACTGATCTTTGCACTATATACTTGGTAGATCAGAAGAAGATTGTATAATCCGATTTTAGTCTAGGTTCACATCTATGCGGTTGATGCGTTTTTCAGGCATGTTTTGTGATGTGTTTTTAAACCCGCGTTTTTGCATGCAGTTTTGTGCGTTGTGGTTTTTATTTTTTTTCCTTTAAAAACACTGTATATAGCTGGTTGTTAAGGAGTGGGCCGGAAAGCCGGCCGCCGCGTCCTTCACAACCGATGAGTCATCAGCTATCAGCGGGGTTCCCTGCTGACAGCTGAATGTAAGAAAAAAGAATTGCCAGCAAGAAAATTTTGGAAAAAAACGGCGTGGGCTCCCCCCTCCCCAGATGCATATCAGGTCCTTCGGGTCTGGTATGGATTGGGAGGGGAACCTCAGACCAAAAAAAAATTAAAAAAATGACATGGGGTCCCCTCAAATCCATACCAGACCCTTACCCGAGTATGCAGCCTGGCAGGTGAAGAAAGGGAGGGGGCAAGTGAGCGTGGCCTCCCCCTCCTAAACCATACCAGGTCGCAGAGCCCCCCCTGCCCTAAAGCACCCCTCCTATGTTGAGGGTATGCGGCCTGGTATGGGTCAAGAGGGGGGCGCCCACGCCATTTTTTTTAAATTTTGGCATGGGGTTCTTCTCCAAATCCATACCAGGCCCTTCGGGTATGGATCTTGGGGGACCCCACGTCATTGTTTTCTTTTTGCCGGCAATTCTTTTTTTAAATTCTGTTGTCAGCAGGGAAGCCTGCTGACAGCTGATGACTCATCGGTTGTTAAGGACGCGGTGGCCAGTTTCTCGGCCTACTCCTTAGCAAGCAGCTATATACAGTGTTTTTAATAGGGGGAAAAAAAACACAAAACGCATCACAAACGCAACACTTGCATTTCTGGTGCGACTCCATTAAAGTCTATTACACGCAAAACGCTATTTGCTACAGGAAAAAAGTCCCCGACCCTTTCCAAAAACGCACTGGCCGAAAAAAAAACCTTGATGTGAACGTGTACCATAGTAAACCATGTTAACCGCTTCAGCCCCGGAAGATTTGGCTGTTGAATGACCAGGCCATTTTTTGCAATTCGGCACTGCATCGCTTTAACTGACAAGTGCGCGGTCGTGCGACGCTGCACCCAAACAAAATTGACGTCCTTTTTTTCCCACAAATAGAGCTTTCTTTTGGTGGTATTTGATCATCTCTGCGATTTTAATTTTTTGCTAAACAAATAAAAAAAGACCGAAAATTTTGCTTTTGTTTCTGTTATAAAATTTTGTAAATAAGTAAGTTTTCTCCTTCACTGATGGGCACTGATAAGGCGGCACCAATGAGCGGGCACTGACGGGCAACGATGATGGGCACTGGTAGGCGGCACTGATGGGCACTCATAGATGGCACTGGTGGGCACTGATAGGCGACATTGATGGGCATTGAAAGGCTGCAAAGATGGGTACTTATGAGTGGCACTGATAGGCGGCACTGATGGGCACTGATACACGGCACTGATAAGCATCCCTGGTGGCACTGGCAGTGGTAGGCATTGTGAGTGGGCACTGATTGGCAGCTGCCTAGGCATTGATTGGCTGCTGCCTTGGCACAGATTTGCATTTCCCTGGTGGTCCAGTGTGGATGGCCATCCTGGTTGTCCTGGGCAGCATGATGGTGGTCCTGGGCGGGATCCGAGGGGGGGCTGCGCTTATAAACAATCAGCACAGACCCCCCCTGTCAGGAGAGCAGCCGATCGGCTCTCTTCTATTCGCGTCTATCAGACGCGAGTGAGGAAAAGCCAATCAACGGCTCTTCCTGTTTACATCGTGATCAGCCATGATTGGACATGGCTGATCACGTGGTAAAGAGCCTCCGTTGGAGGCTCTTTACCGAGATTGGTGTAGCGGTGTGTCAGACTGACACACCGCACCACGGATCGCCACGATGCACGCCCCCATGCGTGCGCGGCGGCTGTTATCCTGCTGGACGTCATATGACGCCCAGTCAGGATAACACAACCACCGCCCAGCCATCATTTTGATTTTGCTATAGGCCGGGCAGGAAGTGGTTAAAAAAGCTAATTTTTTCTCAGTTTAGGCCGATATGTATACTTCTACATATTTTTGGCAATAAAAATCGCAATAAGCGTATATTGATTGGTTTGCGCAAAAGTTATAGCGTCTACAATATAGGAGATAGATTTATAGCATTTTTTATTATTATTTTTTTTTTTAATAGGAATGGCAGTGATCTGTGATTTTTATCGGGACTGCGACATTATGGAAGACACATCAGACACTTTTGACACATTTTTGGGACCATTGGCATTTATACAGAGATCAGTGCTATAAAAATGCACTGATTACTGTAAAAATGTCACTGGCAGGGAAGGGGTTAACACTAGGGGGCGATCAAGGGGTTAACTTTGTTCCCTCATATGTGTTTTAACTGAAGGGGGGATGGGACTGTCTAGGGGGGATGACAGATTGCTGTTCATACTTTGTATGAATACACGATCAGTCTCTTCTCCCCTCAGAGAACCGGGATCTGTGCGTTTACACACACTGATCCCGGTTCTCAGTGTGTCACGAGCAATCGCGGGAGTCCAAGGCTGCACATACAGGGACCCCAGGTAAAGGAGCAAAGACTCCCACCATGTAATGTCAAACAGCCAGTTAGTAATAGGTCATTGGAGAGTTTATTATGATGCTCATCTGTATAGATAAGCAGATGTAAAGAGTTGTTAATATGATGTACAGGTATGCAGGGACTCAGAGACATTTAGATTTTAATATAGTTATAAGCAAGGTACTTGTAGATTAAATCTGGCTAGTATCCAGTTACATATTTCATGATTGAAATAAAAAAAAAATCTGCCTCATAGTTCAGCAGTCCTTATGCTGACCATACACTATAAGAAAAATGGGACGAAATTCGGTCATTTACACAGTTCGTTCGTTATTCAGTTAGTTAATGGGCACAAAATCAATAATCGTTGGGACGTTTTTGAGCCGAAAAAACAAAGGACAAGTTTGGAAATTTTCTGCCGAACAAAAAAATTGAAAGGTTAATGTGTTTCCTGTCCGAACTGTCTGTACTAGGTATATGTAAAAAACAAACAAAAAATGCATTGATTTATGTCCACTGAATGATTTATCGGCCATTACATGATGGCACTATCGTTTGCGCTCACGGCCGAATGTTCGTTTTTCGAAAATGGGTTTGGCAGATTTTTCAGATAGTGAATGGCCAACATTAGTCTCCCCAGTCAGCTCCAGTGCAACCTACTCCCAGTTGTGTGCTGCAGTAATGACCGCACAGGAAGGAGCAGATATACCCAGCTGGAAAGCTTGATGATTCAATTCCCAATTGAATAATAGGGGGCAGCTGATAAGGCAAGATGGAAACGCTGGTGCCTAAATCTGGGCATTCAGCATCCATCATGGATCCCTTGAGGGTGCGGCCACATACCCCACAAAAAAGAGGGGCTGGGCAGGGCCACATCCCGCATCATCACGCCGACGCCCTACTGCGCTCCAGGGTGGAACGCAAGCAGGAAGGGAAATGGCGCTAGACCCCGCGATTTCCCAAGGCTAGAAAGGAAGTCCAGCCATGCCCCAAATGGGAGGGGGGATGTGAGATGGACCCACGTGCACCGGGCAGTGCAGAGAGGCCCCAATCCTCCCAGTCCCTCAGCGCCATCCGGGAAAAAAAAAATAGGTGTGAACGTAAGCTATCCCCCTTCAGTCTATCATGAATGCTGCTGCCAGACTGATCTACCTTACAAACTGTTCACTGTCTGCCACCCCTCTCTGCCAATCCCTTCAGTGGCTTCTGATTTGTCCAGAGAATTACATTCAAAATACTAACAGCGCTCCACCATGTCCAGGGGTGGACTGTTGTTGCTGTCCTCACTTCCAGAGCCGGTCTATGGGTATAATGACCTTAGGAACAGTCCACTGCACAGGATTGCTAGCGTGCGAAGATAGCAGGAGCCACGGGGACCGGTCTTGTGTTTGGAGGATCGGGCGAATTAGGTAAGAATATCTCTGCTCTCCTCACCCCTAGACAAAAACGAGCAGTTAACCCATGCATTGCGGGCTTGAATGGAGGAGAAGATTCGGATGCCGCACACCGGATGTAGTCAAAAAATTTTCACTTTATTGAAAAAATGGGATCATCAAAATAACAAGACTGTCATGCAGAAAGTACAGATAAGCTGACGCGTTTCGCACTCAGGACTGAGTGCTTACTCATAGCTAACAAATATTAAAAAGACAAACTTTTATATAGCTCAATGGGGTATCACATGATTGCCCAATTAGATGGTCATTGAGTCTCAGCTGGAAGCCGATTTAATGAGGTCTTGGCATCTGCTGGCTATTTGGTGTGTTGACTGATTGAGAAATGTTTTCAAAACCGTGACATGTAAATAGATGACAAAGAAGGTGAAAAAAGATGTGTATATGCACATGTGTAGGCAAAAAATATATATGTGTGTATATATATATGGTGAATCCTATCAATAAACGTGTATATAATAATGAATATACTTCTATAACGTGTATATATAAAAGGTGATAAGTATCAAAAAAAGAATTACTATTAGGTGAAAGGAAAAAATTGTGTAAAAAATATTTCTCATTAAAAAAGAGAAAATATATTAATAAAAATATTCAGACAGACAACGTGCAAAGTAAATGTGAAGAATGAATGTAATAAAACTAAATATGATGAAGCTCTCTGTAATATGCCGGTGAAGTGGATGAAGCTCTCTATAATAAGCCGGAATAATACAGGTGAAATATAGAGCAATGTGACCTGAAATAATGCGTGATATGCCCGCGGTTGATAACAAGGTACATATAGGGCCCTATAATATTAGAAATAAACTGTGGGATTCTAAGACATAAAATCACGCTGATAAGGGTTGCCCTGATCTGGTCAAATGGCAGTGATATATGCAGGGTCCCAGTAGACTGACTTGTAACGTAGTGATTCTAAATGATGAGCCTGGCCGAGAGCAGGGTGTGTGTGGAATTTCAGGAATGAAGCAGCTGTGTTCAAGGTAATAGAACGCCGCTAATCTGTATCACACTAAATGTCTAGATGGAATTATAATGATGGTAATAAAGTTGGTAGAGGTCTCGGCCAGTCACCTAAATTTAAGGGGTCACAAAAAGGGATAAATGAAAAACAAGTAAGGTACTATAGGCTGGGATACGAAGGCATAAAATCACGCTGATCAGGGTTGCCCTGATCTGGTCAAATGGCAGTGATATATGCAGGGTCCCAGTAGACTGACTTATAGCGTAGTGATTCTAAATGATGAACCTGGCCGTGAGCAGGGTGTGTGTGGAATTTCAGGAGTGAAGCAGCGGTGTTCAAAATAATAGAGCGCCGCTAATCTATGTCACACTAAATGTCTAGATGGAATTCTAAATGATGGTAATAAAGTTGGGGGTGGTCTCGGCCAGTCACCTGAGTTTAAGGGGTCACAAAAAAGGACAAATAAAAAACAAGTAAGATACTCCAGGCTGGACGAAAATGTTACCAGACTGGGATTGTAAAAATTATCCGGACAGACAATTAAGTTAAAAATATGTTAGTTTTGATCCATCTCGGGTGGCTCATATAAAAGCATGTCTCAGTATATGTGTGTCAGCAAATGTCACGACCTCCAAACAAAACATATTAGAATGATACATCTTATGAGTCCACTAATACAATGCTCATATATTGACACCGGCAAATGTAACAGATGAAAACAGGCATATAATGATCGGCGTGAATCCAATCTATAAAGATGATGAGAAGAAATGTTATAATGCTGCATTCTAAAGAGAAACAACTACATATTCATATTGCAACATTACACTCGCAAAATAAGCACTGAACACAAACGATACAATGTATGTCAGCTTGTGTACATATAAATAAGCTTAATATATCTGAATTTTGATCCCAAGATGTCCAAAAAAAATATATATATATATGGACAACAAGGTGTACAAAATGTGAATGAATGAAAATGAATAAAATGAATGAAATAAAATAAAGTGAAAAAGTGTGAAGACATATTGCGTAAAAACCTAATATATATATCAGGTGTTTCCTACACAACTAGAAAGATGTATAGGACAATGACAATTTCCATATATATCTATGTGATGAAGAATGAGCTAGAATAAAAGTAATAATAATGAAATAAAATTGTGAAACCTCATGATACAAATCATGAGTAATTATCAAAAGAAAACGAGGAAAAGGTAGATATAATAACACAAAAATGTGTGAAAAACGAGATGGAATAAAATTATTTATCTCAATGTTGTCGCGATATGCATCCTCAGGTAAAATTAGCTTGTACATTAGTCAGGTATATAAAACACCCGAACATGATGGATATCGCGAAACAATAAAAGATATTGTATATTGCTATTGTTAATGTAACCTTTTGCAAACATCTATTATTGGCCATAGTTCCCGAATTCCTGCTCTGCCATAGTTACTATACTGAGTATGCAGAGTAGGGGAACTTGTCGGGCATATATACCAATCAAGGTGGTAAATATTATATATTCATGTATAAGATTGGGTATGTTTGTACATGGGCCCCAATGGTCAGTAGATGGAAAAAACTCCTATTTTGGCACCATTTGACCGGAACACAAAACAAAAGAAAATAGAAAATGGCTGACAAAACGTAAAAATGTAAAAAATAAAAACATGAAATGTTCTTTATAAGGACTCATGATAGTGTAGGTGTTGTGACCATGTTCAAGCAGTATAGGAAAGTTACTCATAAAAATAGGAAACATCCCATTCAAAATTGAGGCCCAAGGGAATTCTCGTATTTAACCACTTGAGCCCCGGACCATTATGCTGCCTAAGGACCAGAGGTCTTTTTCCAATTTGGCACTGCGTCGCTTTAACTGCTAATTGCGCGGTTATGCAATGCTGTACCCAAACGAAATTTGCGTCCTTTTCTTCCCACAAATAGAGCTTTCTTTTGATGGTATTTGATCACCTCTGCAGTTTTTATTTTTTGCGCTATAAACGGAAAAAGACCGAAAATTTTGAAAAAAAATGATATTTTCTACTTTTTGTTATAAAAAAAATCCAATAAACTCAATTTTAGTCATACATTTAGGCCAAAATGTATTCGGCCACATGTCTTTGGTAAAAAAAATGTCAATAAGCGTATATTTATTGGTTTGCGCAAAAGTTATAGCGTCTACAAACTAGGGTACATTTTCTGGAATTTACACAGCTTTTAGTTTATGACTGCCTATGTCATTTCTTGAGGTGCTAAAATGGCAGGGCAGTACAACCCCCCCCCAAATGACCCCATTTTGGAAAGTAGACACCCCAAGGAAATTGCTGATAGGCATGTTGAACCCATTGAATATTTATTTTTTTTGTCCCAAGTGATTGAATAATGACAAAAAAAAAAAAAAAAAAAAATATTTACAAAAAGTTGTCACTAAATGATATATTGCTCACACAGGCCATGGGCCTATGTGGAATTGCACCCCAAAATATATTCAGCTACTTCTCCTGAGTACGGGGATACCACATGTGTGGGACTTTTTGGGAGCCTAGCCGCGTATGGGACCCCGAAAACCAATCACCGCCTTCAGGATTTCTAAGGGTGTAACTTTTTGATTTCACTCTTCACTGCCTATCACAGTTTCGGAGGCCATGGAATGCCCAGGTGGCACAACCCCCCCCCAAATGACCCCATTTTGGAAAGTAGACACCCCAAGCTATTTGCTGAGAGGCATATTGAGTCCATGGAATATTTTATATTTTGACACAAGTTGCGGGAAAGTGACACTTTTTTTTTTTTGCACAAAGTTGTCACTAAATGATATATTGCTCACACAGGCCATGGGCCTATGTGGAATTGCACCCCAAAATACATTTAGCTGCTTCTCCTGAGTATAGGGATACCACATGTGTGGGACTTTTTGGGAGCCTAGCCGCGTACGGGGCCCCGAAAACCAATCACTGCCTTCAGCGTTTTTAAGGGCGTGAATTTTTGATTTTACTCTTCACTGCCTAACACCGTTTCGGAGGCCATGGAATGCCCAGGTGGCACACCCCCCCCCCCCCCCAAATTACCCCATTTTGGAAAGTAGACACCCCAAGCTATTTGCTGAGAGGCATGGTGAGTATTTTGCAGCTCTCATTTGTTTTTGAAAATGAAGAAAGACAAGAAAAAACTTTTTTTTTTTTTTCTTTTTTCAAATTTCAAAACTTTGTGACAAAAAGCGAGGTCTGCAAAATACTCACTATACCTCTCAGCAAATAGCTTGGGGTGTCTACTTTCCAAAATGGGGTCATTTGGGGGGGTTTTGTGCCACCTGGGCATTCCATGGCCTCCGAAACTGTGATAGGCAGTGAAGAGTGAAATCAAAAATTCACGCCCCTTAGAAAGCCTGAAGGCGGTGCTTGGTTTTCGGGGTCCCGTACACGGCTAGGCTCCCAAAAAGTCTCACACATGTGGTATCCCCGTACTCAGGAGAAGCAGCAGAATGTATTTTGGGGTGTAATTTCACATATTCCCATGGCATGTTTGAGCAATATATCATTTAGTGACAACTTTGTGCAAAAAAAAAAAAAAATTTGTCTCTTTCCCGCAACTTGTGTCGCAATATAAAATATTCCATGGACTCGACATGCCTCTCAGCAAATAGCTTGGGGTGTCTACTTTCCAAAATGGGGTCATTTGGGGGGGTTTTGAACTGTCCTGGCATTTTATGCACAACATTTAGAAGCTTATGTCACACATCACCCACTCTTCTAACCACTTGAAGACAAAGCCCTTTCTGACACTTATTTTTTACATGAAAAAGTTTTTTTTTTTTGCAAGAAAATTACTTTGAACCCCCAAACATTATATATTTTTTTTAAAGCAAATGCCCTACAGATTAAAATGGTGGGTGTTTCATTTTTTTTTTTCACACAGTATTTGCGCAGCGATTTTTCAAACGCATTTTTTGGGGAAAAAACACACTTTTTTAAATTTTAATGCACTAAAACACACTATATTGCCCAAATGTTTGATGAAATAAAAAAGATGATCTTAGACCGAGTACATGGATACCAAACATGACATGCTTTACAATTGCGCACAAACGTGCAGTGGCAACAAAATAAATACATTTTTAAAAGCCTTTAAAAGCCTTTACAGGTTACCACTTTAGATTTGCAGAGGAGGTCTACTGCAAAAATTACTGCCCTCGATCTGACCTTCGCGGCGATACCTCACATGCATGGTGCAATTGCTGTTTACGTTTGACGACAGACCGCCGCTTGCGTTCGCCTTAGCGCAAGAGCAGGGGGCGACAGGGGTGCTTTTTTTTTTTTTCTTTATTATTTTTTTGCTTTTTTATCTTATTTTTAAACTGTTCCTTTCATTTTTTTTTTTTTTAAATCATTTTTATTGTTATCTCGGGGAATGTAAATATCCCCTATGATAGCAATAGGTAGTGACAGGTACTCTTTTTTGAAAAAATTGGGGTCTATTAGACCCTAGATCTCTCCTCTGCCCTCAAAGCATCTGACCACACCAAGATCGGTGTGATAAAATGCTTCCCCAATTTCCCAATGGCGCTATTTACATCCGGCGAAATCTAAGTCATAAAATGCTCGTAGCTTCCGGTTTCTTAGGCCATAGAGATGTTTGGAGCCACTCTTGTCTCTGATCAGCTCTATGGTCAGCTGGCTGAATCACCGGCTGCATTCTCAGGTTCCCTGTTGAGACAGGAGAGCCAGAGAAAAACACGGAAGACGGTGGGGGGGGGGGGCATTCCCTCCCACGGCTTGTAAAGGCAGTCTAGAGGCTAATTAGCCGCTAGGATTGCTTTTACATGAAAGCCGACCGCTGGCTGAAAAGAATGATACCAAGATGATACCTAAACCTGCAGGCATCATTCTGGTATAACCACTCAAAGTTGTGAATGGCGTACCTGAAGACAAAAAAATGGTTAACAATAAAGCACAGTAAACAGTAAAGTATAAATAATTACATACCTGAAAAACAAACATGATAAAACATAATAACAATAACAATAACAATAAAACACTGCAGAATAGAATACAGTAAAAAAAGAGCAGAACAATAGAGAGAGAGAATAGAGAGAGAGAACAATAAAACGACAACTATTTTTTTTTATTTTATATATATATTTTTTTTTTTTTACACTTTTTTTGTAACTAACTTTTATAACTGTAACCGGTTCCAGGTTCGGGTCTCTCAAAATGCGATGTCATCTGGAGAGACCCTGTGAAAGTGTGCCTAGTCTGTGCAATGCTGTACCCTACGCTAATACTCAACTAGTGTATGGTAGCGTTCAAAACATTCACCAATGCAAAGACCAGGATTGTCAGGACAGGAGGGACAATAATAGCGGGTGTCACGCCTATATCCGCGTTTGCTGCAGACACAACATCTTTTTGGGGGGGTTCGTTGGGTAGGGGTACTCGGGAGCACATAAAAATGCCTCTCATGCAGCCGACTGCATTTGGTTGGGGATGTGAATGGGGGAAGTACGGGCGCTGCAGAAGTGGTGGGTTCCCAATTAGGATTGGCGAATGCAGCAGGAAGGGCACTATGGGCACGACGGGCCTGTGTTTGTCTTCTTGGTGGCAGCGGGACACTACTTGTGCTTGCCACCTCACCAGCTTGAACTGCACTTATGGGACTCGCCACGTCACCAAGTGTTACTGCAGCGCTGGTTTGACTACGACCGGGGTATACTAGGCCGCTGGTGCTTGCCAGTTCAATAAAAAGCTTCCAAAAAAACTGTTAGCGATCGCAGGGATCAGGCCTGACTCTGCGAACGCTGCAGTTATGCGTTTAGTGTTTTGTAAGTGTCAGTGATCGATCGATACTGCACTTGGGTGGGCTGGACTGGGCCGGGCGGAGGGGCAAAACGCAGGTGCTAGCAGGTATCTGGGTTGATCCCGCTAACACTGCGTTTTTGGGAACCCTAAACTGCTGGGGACGCTAGTATAGATCTGATCGGATCAGATATTGATCCGTTCAGATACTATACCACTAAGGGAGGCGTACAGTGCGTGCGTGGGTGTTAGCGGTACTGGCGCTAACCTGACGCTGCCTGGGGCCGGTGCTTGCTAGTTCACCAAAATGCTACCAAAAAAACTGTTAGCGATCGCAGGGATCAGGCCTGACTCTGCGAACGCTGCAGTTATGCGTTTAGTGCCTTGTAAGTGTCAGTGATCGATCGATACTGCACTTGGGTGGGCTGGGCTGGGCCGGGCGGAGGGGCACAACGCAGGTGCTAGCAGGTATCTGGGCTGATCCCGCTAACACTGCGTTTTTGGGAACCCTAAACTGCTGGGGACGCTAGTATAGATCTGATCGGATCAGATATTGATCCGATCAGATACTATACCACTAAGGGAGGTGTACGGTGCGTGCGTGGGTGTTAGCGGTACTGGCGCTAACCTGACGCTGCCTGGTGCTTGCTTGCCAGTTCACCAAAATGCTACCAAAAAAACTGTTAGCGATCGCAGGGATCAGGCCTGACTCTGCGAACGCTGCAGTTATGCGTTTAGTGTTTTGTAAGTGACAGTGATCGATCGATACTGCACTTGGGTGGGCTGGGCGGAGGGGCAAAACGCAGGTGCTAGCGGGTATCTGGGCTGATCCCGCTAACACTGTGTTTTTGGGAACCCTAAACTGCTGGGGACGCTAGTATAGATCTGATCAGATCAGATATTGATCCGTACAGATACTATACCACTAAGGGAGGCGCATGCTGCGTGCGTGGGTGTTAGCGGTACTGGCGCTAATCTGACGCTGCCTGGGGCGACGCATATCACCGCCGGGCGATCAGGGGGCTAAACCTTTATTAGGTAATAAACGGCGGGTGCCCTGACACTATAAAAAATAAACGAACTAACCTGCGTCACCCGTAACGGTTATACGGTGATCAGTGGTGAAAGGGTTAACTAGGGGGCAATCAAGGGGTTAAAACATTTATTAGATAGTATATGGGGGTCCCTGTCACTATAAAACGCTGACGGCGAACCTAAATATTTACCTCACTAACTAGCGTCACCAGCGACACTAATACAGCGATCAGAAAAATGATCGCTTAGCGACACTGGTGACAGGGGGTGATCAAGGGGTTAAAACTTTATTAGGGGGGGTTAGGGGGGTACCCTAGACCTAAAGGGGGGTAATACTCACTGTCCCAACACTGTAACTGTCACAAACTGACACCAATACAGTAATCAGAAAAAAAAAAAAAAAAAACCTGCTGGTGTCAGTTTGTGACAGGGGGGGGGGATGATTGGGGGGGGATCGGGGGGCGATCGGGGGGGGGATCGGGGTGTTTTGTGTGCCTGGCATGTTCTACTGTGTGTGTAGTGTGTTGTGCACTCACATTGATGTCTTCTCCCCTCGGCGCTGGAACGGAAACTACCGAGCCGAGGGGAGATGACATCATTTCCTTTGCTGCTGTTTAGCATACAGCAGCAAAGGAGTGTTCCCATTGGCCGGCGGCGATCGCGAGGGGGGGGCCACGAACGGATGGCCTCCCCCTCATCTCGGATCGCCGGGGAACAGAACGGGACCGCTTCGGGCACCGGGGGGGGGGTCCGATCGGACCCCCCACCCGCTAGAGGCAAATCACGTACATGTACGTGATTTTGCCTGCCCGTGCCGCCTTGCCGACGTAAATCGGCGTTAGGCGGTCCTTAAGTGGTTAAAGAGAATATCCAATAAACTTCACGTTTGCAAAGCAGTTGGAACCTGTCTCCTCCCCTAGTGGGGGTGACAATTTTCTCTATACCTTGGATATGGAGACTTGTAACGTCTTTCTGGTGTGCAAAAATCCAATGTTTTGCTACGTTAGTTAATCTGTCCTTCTCAATATCATATAAATGGTCATATAGACGGTCCCTGAGGCGGCGTGTTGTCCGCCCGACATACTGGATCTGGCAAATATCACAAGTAATCACATATATTATAAACTGGGTGTTGCAGTTTATGAATGAGGCGATATTAAAAACTTTGCCATTTGTACAAGATTGAACCTGCTTGCCCTTTTTTATGTGACTACAGTAATTACATCCTTTTTTGCCACATTTGTAGTTACCCTTAAAATTCAACCAGTTGGCCTTCCTTTGTTCAGATACTACTAGGCTGGGTGAAAGTGAATTCCCCAGGGTGGGAGCCCTGCGGGAGACCACTTTAATCCCTTTGGACAGTATATTGTTAAATGCAGCATCGTTGTATAAGATGGGAAGGTATTTGGTGACAATTTTCCTAATTTGGTTGAATTCTGCACTGTACGGTGTAGAAAATACTGGGATGTTAATGGAAGGGGGGCTAATGTGAAGTTTATCTTGTAATAATGTATGTCTAGGGATGGTGCTGGCTTTGTCAAGTGCTCTATTAACTAGAGCTGCACCATACCCCCGGTTTCTAAAACGCTGGGCCATACTGTGTGCCTCTCTGTGAAAACTTTCAGGGGTGCTACACAAGCGTTTGAGCCTCAAAAATTGTCCATACGGAACACCTCGTATGGTATGCTTGGGATGTGCTGAATCTGCTCTAAGAAGGGCATTCCCAGCAGTGGGCTTCCTATATAAGGTGGTATGGATGGAGTTGCCTGTACCAGTGAGCTTAACGTCCAAGAATTCGATGCTGTGAGGTTGTAAGGTGCCTGTGAAGTTCAAGTTAAGATCATTGTTGTTGAAATATGAAAGCCAGGTTCCTAGATCAGCATCTGCATCTGATGTAATAAACAGGAGGTCATCAATGAAACGGCAATAAAAAACCGTATCTAGTCTGCGGGGGGCTATCACTTCCAAAGACGCGAGACCTCTCCCACCAACCCATAAAGATGTTGGCGAGGGAGGGCGAAAATTTGGCGCCCATAGAGGCCCCGCATCTCTGGAGGTAATAGCCCCCATCAAACATGAAGAAATTGTGTGTGAGTAAATAATCTAATGCCTGTAAAATAAAATCTTGTAAAATGAGAGAAAATCTGCCTGATTCTTTGAGAGCCCAAGCAACTGCCTGTATGCCCAGATTGTGTGGGATGCTAGAATAGAGACTGGTGACATCACAACTGATCCACCTATATCCACTCTCCCATCGTAAATGGTGTAATTTACTAAGCAACTGCTTGGTATCTCTCAGGTAGCCAGGCAGGCTGGTGGCCAAGGGCTGTAACTGGGAGTCCACCCATTCGTCCAGGCGTTCGTTAAGTGAACCGATGCCTGCTACAATGGGCCGGCCTGTTAAGGGCTGGAGACCTTTGTGGACCTTGGGTAAATGGTGGAATATAGGCATGATTGAATGTTCAGGAATAAGCTTCTCTTTATCTGAGTGTGAAAAAATACCCATCGATACCGCTCTGTCTAAAAGGGCAGAAAGTTTGTGTTTGAAGGGGAGTGTGGGATTGGATGAAAGTAATTGGTAGGTCTGTGTGTCAGATAACTGACGTAAAGCTTCTTGTATATACATGTCAGTGTCCAAGACAACCACTACCCCCCCTTTATCTGCATTCCTGATAACTATGCTAGTGTCTGCTGTTAGTGTTTTTAAGGCTAATCTCTCATTTTGTGTCAAATTATCTTTAATCGGTTTTCTATGGCAACTGTGAGCCAAGCGAGTTAATTCCCCCTCCACCAACCTCTGAAATAAATCAAGATCTTTGCCCCTGGATGCCACTGGGTAAAAGTCAGATTTAGACTTGATTATTAGTTTTTTCTGTGAATCAGTGGGATCCATGGGGGGTGGATCCGATTCATCTGCCAGTGTTATTAAATCTTGCAGTGCACACACTTCATTAAAAGAGATGGGTGAAGGGGGAGACTCACCTGATTCGCCAAGGTTCCCTGATTCGCCGCGGTTTCTCCGTGACCGATTGTGGGAAAACACTACATGGGAATTTTTTTTTTTTCCCTGGAATTCTTCTTTACATTTTCGAAGACTCTTGCTAACAGCAAGATCCTGCATAAAGAGTGGTCCAAGACTACATAATACACCGAGTGCTGGGTACAGGACTGAATAATACACAGAGCGCTGGGTACAGGACTGAATAATACACAGAGCGCTAGGTACAGGACTGAATAATACACAGAGCGCTAGATACAGGACTACATAATACATAGTGCTGGGTACAGGACTACATAATACACCGAGTGCTGGGTACAGGACTGAATAATACAAAGAGCGATGGGCACAGGATTACATAATACACCGAGCACTGGGCACAGGACTGAATAATACACAGAGCGCTAGATACAGGACTACATAATACATAGTGCTGGGTACAGGACTACATAATACACGAGTGCTGGGCACAGGACTACATGATACACAGAGCGCTGGGCACAGGACTACATGATACACAGAGCGCTGGGCACAGGACTACATGATACACAGAGCGCTGGGCACAGGACTACATGATACACAGAGCGCTGGGTACCGGACTACATAATACACCGAGCGCTGGGTACAGGACTACATAATACACAGAGCGCTGAGTACAGGACTACATAATACACAGAGCGCTGGGTACAGGACTACATAATACACAGAGCGCTGGGTACAGGACTACATAATACACAGAGCGCTGAGTACAGGACTACATAATACACAGAGCGCTAGGTACAGGAC
This sequence comes from Aquarana catesbeiana, assembly GCF_042186555.1. Taxonomy (NCBI): domain Eukaryota; kingdom Metazoa; phylum Chordata; class Amphibia; order Anura; family Ranidae; genus Aquarana; species Aquarana catesbeiana. Next base: position 371,562,804 of record NC_133324.1, on the reverse strand, counting down.
TACATAATACACAGAGCGCTGGGTACAGGACTACATAATACACAGAGCGCTGGGTACAGGACTACATAATACACAGAGCGCTGGGTACAGGACTACATAATACACCGAGCGCTGGGCACAGGACTACATGATACACAGAGCGCTGGGTACCGGACTACATAATACACAGAGCGCTCGGTACAGGACTACATAATACACCGAGTGCTGGGTACAGGCCTACATAATACACCGAGTGCTGGGCACAGGACTACATAATATACAGGAGGGTGTTAGGCATAGAGTGCAGGGTTCAGAGGTTTGCTATGCACAGAGGACACTTCTGCTCCCACATCCATAGCTTACCTCTGCAGCCTTCTTTCACAGATTATCAATGGAAGTGCTGTGCATCCAGTAAAAATAACAACACACTGAATTAAGATCATAAAATTAATAGGTATAGGAAATTACCTAAGAGAACATACTGGAATTTCATTCTAGACCTATCTATTCAGGATTTAGAAATACACCTATTTGAGCATCCAGGTGTGATAACATTATGTGATCCTATGTAACAAGAGAGATTGGTCGACATCTAGTGGCGGTTCAGTAATATTACAGATATGACACCAGCAATTTCTTTTTTTAAGCTGAACTCCAGCCCTTTAGCCCTGGTTCACACTGATGCAGTGAGGGAAATGCCATCATTCCTGTGCGTTTCTCACACAGCGTAGCAATCGCACTGTGTTCATACAATCTGCTGCAGGTGTTCAATAACCACTTGCCTACTGGGAACTTTTACCCACTTCCTGCCCAGGCCGATTTTCACCTTTCAGCGCTGTCACACATTGAATGACAATTGTGTGGCCATGCAACACTGTACCCAAATGAATTGCTTTTCACACAAATACAGCTTTCTTTTGCTGGTATTTAATCACCACAGGGTTTTTTTTTTAATTGTAGCGCTGGTAGATTTGCAATCCACCGCATGTTAGGTAAATTTAGTAAATTGTGTGTTAGGAAGGTTAAAAGTTCGCCTCTGTTCCAGCTTGGCTGACGTTGTGGGTGTTTCCGTGCTGACCGGTGGGTGACGCCATATTTTGGGGTTCGTTTTACAGCCACCTGCTGGCCCTCCTGCCCGACAGGTATGCGTTAAGGAGCTACCTTGTGGTCCTCCGTCCGGGAGGCCCACGATACAGCGGCGCAGGGATGGGTCCAGAGGCTTGTCTGGAGCCTGCCACCGCGGCTGAGGAATGGTCCTGAGCTGTCAGTCCTGTGTGACGAAGCTGGACAACCGAGGAGATCCCAGGGGAGGACCCGTCTTGGAGAGATTACGCCGCATGCTGGCCTATAGAGGGGCCTGGTGACTCGGTTGGAGGACGTATCCAAAAGTAACTATACAGCATAGTGTTGCCGGCTCGGTTTAAAGGTTCAAGCACTGTGACTGACTTTCACTACTGCAAATCTATACATCCTGTGGCAGAGGATCGTACGGATTTTATTCCCAAACAAGTCTGTGGCAGAGACTTTAGATTCGTACTGCGTACTGGCTGCTAGACTGGTGAGAGAGGCCTATCCAGACGAGCAAAGAGTGTGTCCCATGAGGGGAGCGCATTTCACATAGTATTTGAATTATACCAAGACCTTTTGCCAAGAGAACCCTTTCAGAGAATATTTGAGTTTCTTCTGCGAGTTTCCTTTCTACCTCTTTCCTGCTACTTCCTAAGTCGTTTGTTTAATAAAGCATTGAAAACGTACTCCAGTGTTGGTGCGTGTGTCGTCCAGAAGTAAACTTAACGGAACCCCTAGACCCGGTGCCGGTGAAACAGAGGGAAGCAGAGTGAAGGTAACAGACCCGCTTAAACCAGCAGCTCCACTGTGAGTTAGTGCTACATTATTTTTTGCTAAATAAACGAAAAAAGACTAAAAAAATTTGAATTAAAAAAAAAAAAAATTGATATAGTTTGTAATGAATTTTTGCAAACTGGTAATTTCTCTCCTTTGCTCATGTGCGCTGATGAGGCTGCACTGATGGGTACTGATGAGGAGGTACTGGTGGGCACTGATGAGGAGGCACTGATAAGCACTGATTGGTAGCCAGGGTTGCCAACCGTCCGGGATTCACCCTGACAGTACTGGTTTTGAATCCTGTGTCCAGGTATCAGTCCGCCTGAGCCCGTGACACAGTGTTCGGACCCGGCTGGGGAGTCTCCTATTATGACTCTGTAATGGGGTTCCCTGTGCAGGTATCTCCCTCCCTGCCTGCGCTGTCCGGGCCGAGTCTCCGGCGCTGTGTAAGTTGTGCGGTGCCATGTTTCCTGCAGTTCACAAGCTCTCCAGGGTGGGACTTGTCAAGCTGGTCTTTCCAGGGACGTGGCTGCTGATTGAAGATCGCAGTCTAATACCCCCTGCAGTCCCATCCTGGCATAATTACTTCTTTGTCCTGTGCTCACTCAGTAGCCTTTATCTGATATCTTCTCTATTTGTGGGGTGCTTGTGGATTGCTTTGATTTTTTTTGGTAATTAAAAGGTGCTTAAAAGGGTTGTAGAATGCACAGTGCCGCCTTGTGAACAGTTTGCATGGGGTTGGGATCAGTAGAGCTGATTCAGGTTTTTGGATGGAGGTACACTGCCCTACTGACACCATCCACTGCCCTACTGACGCATCCACTGCTCTACTGACAACGTCCTCTGCCCCTCTGACACGTCCTCTGCTGACACCGTCCATTGCCATACTAACTGACAGTGTCCACTTTTAAGGTAGGCTAGGTTCATAATTTAACTGTGACATTTCTTTTATAAATTTAATTATATTTTGTGGGCACACAAATGCTTTTGTTTTATTTAACCATGCTCCTTTAACTCCCCCCCCTCCACTGTTAACACAGTTTGGCCACAGCCACTGTTCACTTCAGCACGCTATGCTCGCCTCCTTACTACTGTCCTAGGGTAACTCAAAGGTGTCCCATGTCTCTCACAATCCTAAAGCTTGTACTACAAAAAAAATTGCCGTGCGCCGCTAAAGTGTTCGGGTTTGGCTTGAAGAAAAGGTGGCAATCCTATTGGTAGCACTGGTGGCCATTGTTGGGACTGCACTGATAATCAGTGCCCTGATTATCAGTGTAGATGGTCCTTTTACACAAGTGTGAGGAAAGGAATGCCGATAAACGGCTTGCGTTTACATTGTGATCAGCTATGATTGGACACAGCTGATCACGTAGTGAAAGGCTGCTGTGATTGGTCCTTTACCTCAATCTGTGATCAGCTGTGTCCTAATGACACAGCGATTACAGAGCACGCCACAGTAAACACAATCACGGGAGGATGTCATATGATTCCCTCCCAGAACTGGCTGGCTATGCTGTAGCCGTTATTTGGCTATAGCTTAGTGGGGAAGTGGTTAAAAGTTAACGACACCCCAAAAGCAGGTCACAAAGCGCAGTGCGTTTGCCTGAACCAGATCACATCACCAGATTTTAGTGATGCAAACGGTATCATTAGCAGTATTCAGCATGGATTCATGAAGAATCGTTCTTGCCAAACCAATCTATTAACCTTCTATGAGGAGGTGAGTTGCCATCTAGATAAAGGAAGGCTCGTAGACGTGGTGTCTACGAGGGGTTCCCCAGGGTTCTGTGCTGGGACCAATCATATTTAATTTATTTATAAACAACCTGGAGGATGGAGTAAACAGTTCAATCTCTGTATTTGCGGACGATACTAAGCTAAGCAGGGCAATAACGTCTCTGCAGGATGTGGAAACCTTGCAAGAAGATCCAAACAAATGAATGGGGTGGGCAACTACATGGCAAATGAGGTTTATTGTGGAAAAATGTAAAATAATGCATTTGGGTGGCAAAAATATGAATGCAATCTATTCACTAGGGGAGAACCTCTGGGGGAATCTAGGATGGAAAAGAACCTGGGGGTTCTAGTAGATAGGCTCAGCAATGGCATGCAATGTCAAGCTGCTGCTAACAAAGCAAACAGAATATGGGCATGCATTAAAATGGGGATTAACTTCCAGGGATAAAGCGATAATTCTTCCACTCTACAGGACTCTGGTCTGGCCTCACCTGGAGTATGCTATCCAGTTCTGGGCACCAGTCCTCAGGAAGGCTGTACTGGAAATGGAGCGAGTACAGAGAAGGGCAACAAAGCTAATAATGGGTCTGGAGGATATTAGTTATGAAGAAAGGTTGCGAGCACTGAACTTATTCTCTCTGGAGAAGAGACGCTTGAGAGGGGATATGATTTCAATTTACAAATACCATACTGGTGACCCCACAATGGGGATAAAACCTTTCTGTGGAAGGGAGTTTAATAAGACATGTGGCCACTCATTAAATTTAAAAGAAAAGAGGTTTAACCTTAAACTGCATAGAGGGTTCTTTACTGTAATGCTGCGTACACGCGATCGGACATTCCGACAACGAAATCCTGGATTTATTTCCAAGGGATGTTGGCTCAAACTTGTTTTGCATACACACAGTCGCACAAATGTTGTCGGGAATTCTGATCGTCAAGAATGCACTGACGTACAACACGTACAACAGCACTATAAAGAGGAAGTTCAATAGCCATTGCGCCACCCTTTGGGCTCCTCCTGCTAATCTCGTGTTAGTAGAAGTTTGGTGAGAGACGATTCACACTTTTCAGCCTTGTGCTTTTCAGATCGTTACTGCTCTTCAGTTTGTGCTTGTGGGTTCGTATCTGTTTTTTAGTGCGTGTAGTCAGTTCGCATCTGGTTTTCAGTGCATATTTTTATAGTACGTATTTGATTTTCAGTGCGTTCTTGTCTGCTTGTTTCTGATTTTCAGCTCGCTCTTCTCAGGCCTTTTTGATTTTCAGTGCGTTCTGTTAGTTCATTCTGACCAGCTGACCGTTTTGAAGCCATGTTTCGGGTACATACTCATTGTAGAGTTTGTGCTGTGCAGGGGCTTGGTGTTGGGGTTCTTACTTTGACCCAAGCCCAGTCCATGAACAGGGCGGGGAGGAGTTCATGGACGAAGAATTGGTTGCTCCAGCGTGACCAATTTTCTCATATGCCTTTGTTGTGGGAGATCCGTGAGAATAATCCTGATGATTTCAGGAATTATCTCCGGATGACGGACTTCATTTTTCATCATTTGTTGGCTTTGCTGTCCCCTTATATTACAAAGCAGGACACCTGCATGCGGCAAACCATCACTCCTGAACAGAGGCTAGTCGCCACGTTGCGGTACTTGACGAGGGGGAGAAGTCTGCAGGACATCAAGTTCTCGACAGGCATCTCCCCCCAGGCTCTGGGGATCATTATTCCAGAGACCTGTTCTGCTATCATTCAGGTCCTGCAGAAGGACTATATTAAGGTAAGATTTCTCCTTTAACATCACATTATATGTATTTAATATTTGCTAATGTATTGTATTTATTTCATCATTCCATAATTACCATGATTGTAATATGCTGTGAATGTCCCCTTTGTCCTCATACATGCTGGAAGTTTTTAAAGTTCCTTTTTTGTCCTTCATGCACATTTGCCTTCACTAACCTCCCCAGCATGCTATCCTGGGCCCATACACACCTAGCCTAGTCACTTAACAATGTATTTTGTCAGCTCCATCATAGTGCTTTACCCTAAACACCCCCTAAAATGTGTACAAATGTTATTTGTGTCCTTAAATTCAGGCAGAGTGCCAGAGGCTTTTTTGGGGGGTCACAAAATCATTTTGTACTATACCTCGCTGACACGTACCTCGTATGTGAGCCTGACCTGCAGAGGGTGACCTCTCGTACAGCCCTGGTTCCCAGATCACTGGAGTTGAGGACAGTGACCGTAGGAGCACAGTGGGGTATGAGTGCCTGGTGGATTCTCTGGAACCGGAGTTGATGTCCACTGGGAGGCACTGGAGCTGGCTGGAGTGCCGGGTGCAGGTAAGCTGGATGCAGGTCAGCAGGCTGCAGGTAAGCTGGATGCAGGTCAGCAGGCTGCAGGTATGCTAAGAAGCAGCAAACGCATGTGGGTGCACACAGCAGGCAGAAGCAAGGTCAGACAAGCCGGGTCATACACAGCGGATCAGTTCAACAGAATCGGCAGGCAAGGAATGGTCAAGTTCAGGCTGGTTCTGGTAGCAGGAGATCAGGCAGGCAAGCAGTCAAGCAAGCAAGCAAGCAAGCAAACAGGATCAGGGTCAAGGAAAGCCAAGGTTCAGGATTGGAGGCAGCGTAGTCGGAGAGCAAGGTCAGAAGGTAAGCAGATGCAGATTACAGGAACAGGTCACAGGTGAAGCTGCAGATCAAACAGCAAGAGCTGAACTGTGGAAGCCCCTCTTAAAAGGCCACTGGGCGCCAAAGCCGCATTACTGTGCGCACAATCTCCGCACGCCTGTTCGTTACTGGGGACCTGTTGGCGGGGATGTGCCTGAGCCCTGTTGCAGGTCTGGAAGTAGTGTGTCCATGACATTGCCCCCCCCCCTTAAGGGCAACCTCCGGGTGCCCAAAAGAGCTCTTTTCTGTGGCTGTCTGCGGAAGAAGGCCTGGATCAGTTCTTGGGCATGCACATTTTGCTTAGGTTCCCATGAGTTCTCCTCTGGTCTATGCCCCTTCCACTTGATTAAAAATTGAAGTTGGTTACCTCTCCTCCTGTAGTCTTTGACAGCCTCCACTTCATACTCCCCATCCTTATTAATAATAACGGGTTCCGGTGGCCCCGATCCTATGTCCGGGAAAGGGTCAGGTACTGTGGGTTTAAGCAGAGACACGTGAAACACTGGGTGCACTTTGAGCGACTCAGGCAAGGTAAGTTCATAGGAGACCTCATTCAATTTCCTTTTAACTGGGAAAGGGCCAATGAATTTGGGTGCCAGCTTTTTTTGAAGGGCAAGCCATCTTGAGGTTGGTGGTAGATAACCACATCTGGTTGAAGACGTAATTCACCTCTTCTCTTCCTGTCATAAAGCCTCTTGTTGGTTGCCTGCGCTTTGGTCATAGCTTCTTGCAACAACTTGTTGCGACCCAGGAACGCAACAGTGCTTTGTACTGCTGGAACTGGAGATTCCGGGATAATGTTAGGCAGGAAGACAGGATGGAACCCATAGTTTGCAAAGAATGGTGACTGACCTGTGGCTGAATGGCTGGCATTGTTGAAAGCGAATTCCACTAGAGGCAAAAGTGCTACCCAATCATCCTGGACAAATGAGGTAAAGCAACGGATGTACTGTTCCAGGGTTTGGTTCGTCCTCTGTTTGTCCGTTAGTCTGGGGGTGGAAAGCAGATGACATGGAAAGTTCAATTTTCAGGATTTGGCATAGTGACCTCCAAAAGCGGGAGGTGAACTGGACTCCCCTGTCAGATACAATGTTGGTTGGTACCCCATGCAGCCTTACGATCTCCCTGACGAACACCTGGGTGGTTTCCAAAGCAGACGGCGTACTCTTTAGGGGTATAAACTGGGCCATCTTAGACAAACGGTCAACCACTACAAAGATAGCTGTATGTCCTTCAGAAGGGGGTAGTTCCACTACAAAAGTCCAAGGCAATCATGCTCCATGGTCTGTCAGGAATTGGTAATGGTCTGAAGAGACCCCAGGACTTGGTCCTGGCAGACTTGCTTTGGGTACAGATGACTTGACATAGTCCTTGCAATCTTCCTCAAGCTTCGGCCACCAAAACATGCGCTGGATTAGTTCACGAGTCTTGTGAACCCCAAAATGTCCGGCCAGTGGGTGGTCATGACACAGGCTCAGTACTTCTGTCCGGCAACTTTCTGGCACAAAAATTTTGCTGTCCTTCCAAAGCATCCCATCCCTGGGTATCAAGGTTGATCCTGGAGGACCGGACACCCCCTCTGAGGCTTGTTTTAGACCGGACATCAGGTCTGTCTGGAAAAGCAGAAAGTTGCCCTCAGATAAAATGGTGTCCGGGACTGAAGTTTCCTTGGGGTCATCGTACATCCGAGAGAGAGCGTCAGGCTTGATGTTCTTTGATCCTGGCCGGTAGGTGATGTGAAATGAAAATCTGGAAAAGAATAACGCCCATCCTGCTTGGCGCAGCTTCAAACGTTTGGCAGTTCGTAAATATTCCAGATCCGTGTAGATAAGTATGGGATGTGCAGCTCCCTCTAGCAGATATCGCCATTCTTTGAGCGCAACTTTAATGGCCAGAAGTTCATGGTCACCTACATCGTAATTCTTCTTGGCAGGCAAAAGCTTCCGGGATCAGAAAGCTATGGGGTGCATGAGATCCTTGAGTCCTTGATGCTGAGAAATAACTGCCCCCACAGCTGTTTCTGAGGCATCAACCTCGAGTAGGTAAGGAAGAGAGGGATCCGGATGGCTCAAGATGGGTGCAGAGGTAAAAAGTCCCTTTAGGGTAGAAAAGGCGGCTTGAGCCTGGGGATTCCACTGGAATGGGACATTTTGTCTTGTTAGCTGGGTGATCGGGGAGATAATTGCAGAAAATCCTTTGATAAACCTTCTGTAAAAATTGGCGAAGCTAACAAAACGTTGCACCCCCTTCTTATCCGAGGGTGCAGGCCAGTCCAGGACAGCTGTAACCTTTTGTGGGTCCATCTTGAACCCCTCTGTGGAAACTACCAGGCCCAGGAATTGGATACTCTGCCGCTCGAACTCGCATTTTTCTGGATTGGCATATAGCCTATGCTGATGGAGTCGGCAGAGTACCATCTTGACGTGTTTCCGGTGCTGATCCAAGGATGAGGAAAAGATCAGGATATCGTCTAAGTAGGCTATGATGAAGATGTCCAGATAGTCTCTGAAGATATCAGGTGCTGGAAGGTAGCAGGGGCCCCGGAAGGATTTACCCCCTTCCTGACCAGAGCACTTTTTACAATTTGGTACTGCGTCGCTTTAATTGCTAATTGCGTGGTCATGCAAGGCTGTACCCAACAAAATTTGCGTCCTTTTCTTCCAACAAATAGAGCTTTCTTTTGATGGTATTTGATCACCTCTGTGGTTTTCCTTTTTTGGGCGATAAAAAACGGAAAAAAGACCGAAAATTAAAAAAAAAAAAAAAAAAAAAAATGATATTTTCTACCTTTTGTTATTAACAAGAAAAAAACCCAATAAACTCAATTTTAGTCATACATTTAGGCCAAAATGTATTCGGCCACATGTCTCTGGTAAAAAAAAAAAAGTCAATAAGCGTATATTTATTGGTTTGCACAAAAGTTATTGCGTCTACAAACTAGGGTACATTTTCTGGAATTTACACAGCTTTTAGTTTATGACTGCCTATGTCATTACTTGAGGTGCTAAAATGGCAGGGCAGTACAAAACACCCCATTTTGGAAAGTAGACACCCCAAGGAAATTGCTGAGAGGCATGTTGAGCCCATTGAATATTAATTTTTTTTGTCCCAAGTGATTGAATGACAAAAAAAATTAAAATAAAAAATAATTTACAAAAAGTTATCACTAAATGATATATTGCTCACACAGGCCATGGGCATATGTGGAATTGCACCCTAAAATACATTTAGCTGCTTCTCCTGAGTATGGGGATACTACATGTGTGGGACTTTAGGAGCCTAGCCACGTACGGGGCCCCGAAACCAAGCACCGCCTTCAGGATTCCTAAGGGCGTAAATTTTTGATTTCACTCCTCACTATCACAGTTTTGAAGGCCATAAAATGCCAAGCTGGCACAACCCCCCCCCCCCCCAAATGACCCCATTTTGGAAAGTAGACACCCCAAGCTATTTGGTGAGAGGCATGTTGAGTCCATGGAATATTTTATATTTTGACACAAGTTGCAGGAAAATTACAAACTTTTTTTTTTTTTTTTTGCACAAAGTTGTCACTAAATGATATATTTCTCAAACATGCCATGGGCATACGTGGAATTACACCCCAAAATACATTTTGCTGCTTCTCCTTAGTACGGGGATACCACATGTGTGGGACTTTTTGGGAGCCTAGCTGCATACGGGGCCCCGAAAACCAATATCCGCCTGCAGGATTTCTAAGGGTGTAAATTTTTGATTCACTACCTGTCACAATTTTGAAGGCCATAAAATGCCAAAATAGCACAAACCCCCCCTTCAAATGACCCCATTTTGGAAAGTGGACACCCCAAGCTATTTGCTGAGAGGCATGGTGAGTATTTTGCAGCTCTCATTTGTTTTTGAAAATGACGAAAGACAAGAAAAATGTATTTTTTTTTTCCTTTTTTCAAAACTTTGTGACAAAAAGTGAGGTCTGCAAAATACTCACTATACCTCTCAGCAAATAGCTTGGGGTGTCTACTTCCCAAAATAGGGTCATGGGGGGGGGGGGTGGTGTGCCACCTGGGCATTCCATGGCCTCCGAAACTGTGGTAGGGCATACATTTTTGATTTCACTCTTCACTGCCTTAGAAAGCCCAAAGACAGTGCTTGGTTTTCGGGGTCCCATACGTGGCTAGGCTCCCAAAAAGTCTCACACATGTGGTATCCCCATACTCAGGAGAAGCAACAGAATGTATTTTGGAATTATGAATGTATTTTGGGGTGTAATTTCACATATTCCCATGGCATGTTTGAGCAATATATCATTTAGTGACAACTTTGTGCAAAAAAAAAAAAACACAAAACAAATTTGTCTTTTTCCCGCAACTTGTGTCACAATATAAAATATTCCATAGACTCGACATGCCTCTCAGCAAATAGCTTGGGGTGTCTACTTTCCAAAATGGGGTCATTTGGGGAGGGGGTTTGAACTGTCCTGGCATTTTATGCACAACATTTAGAAACACACACCACCCACTCTAACCACTTGAAGACAAAGCCCTTTCTGACACTTTGTTTACATGAAAACTTTTTTTTTTTTTTGCAAAAAAATTACTTTGAACCCCCAAATTTATATATATATATATATATATATATATATATATATATATATATATATATATATATATATATAAAATTTTTATTTATTTATATATTTTTTTTGCCCTACAGATTAAAATAGTGGGTGTTTCATTTTTTCCCCACACAGTATTTGCACAGCGATTTTTCAAACGCTTTTTTTGGGGAAAAAAAAAAAAACACTTTTTAAATTGTAATGCACTAAAACACACTATATTGCCCAAATGTTTGATGAAATAAAAAGATTATCTTGGCCAAGTACATGGATACCAAACATGACATGCTTTAAAACTGCGCACAAACGTGCAGTGGCAACAAACTAAATACATCTTTAAAAACCTTTACAGGTTACTACTTTAGATTTACAGAGGAGGTCTACTGCTAAAATTACTGCCCTCGATCTGACCTTCACGGTGATGCCTCACATGCATGGTGCAATTGCTGTTTACATTTGACGCCAGACCGACGCTTGCGGTGTCGGTCAGCAGGGGGGGGCAGGGGTGCTTTTTTTTTTCTTTATTATTTTTTTGCTTTATCTTATTTTTAAACTGTTCCTGTAATTTTTTTTTTTAATCATTTTTATTGTTTTCTCAGGGAATGTAAATATCCTCTATGAGAGCAATAGGTAGTGACAGGTACTCTTTAAAAAAAAAAAAAAAAAAAAAAAAAAAAAAAAGAAATTGGGGTCTATTAGACCCTAGATCACTCCTCTGCCCTCAACGCATCTGATCACACCAAGATCGGTGTGATAAAATGCTTTCCCAATGGCGCTGTTTACATCCGGCAGAATCTAAGTCATGAAATGCTCATAGCTTCCGGTTTCTTAGGCCATAGAGATGTTTGGAGCCATTCTGGTCTCTGATCAGCTCTATGGTCAGCTGGCTGAATTACCGGCTGCACTCTCAGGTTCCCTGTTGGAACAGGAGAGCCAGAGAAAAACATGGAAGATGGTGGGGGGGGGCATGTAAAAGCAGTCTAGAGGCTAACTAGCCTCTAGGATTGCTTTTGCATGAAAGCCGACCGCTGGCTGAAAAGAATGATACCTAAACCTGCAGGCATCATTCTGGTATAACCACTCAAAGTCCAGCAACATACCAGTACGTTGCTGGTCCTTGTTAGGCATATATTGTAAACTTTTTTTTCATGCAGCCTGTGGGCTGAACGAAAAAAAAGATATTGATCAGTGGGTATGCCCACAATACCTCCCTTCATCCACCCACTTCTAATGATGGGAATACATGTACAGTTTATATATGCCGAAGCAGGGGGGGGGGGGGGGGGGGGGCATCCTCCCACAAAAGGTAGGAGCAAATCGCTCCTCCACCCACTGCTGCCCCCACACTTCAGCATATATGCTGAAGTATGTAACTGTGGTGGTTAAATCACCCCCGACAGCGCTGGAGTCGCGGCTTTATGCATCGTGGGAGCAAATGCGTTTGCTGTCAAGATAAATAAAATCGGCTCTGCAGCTGAATGGCATACCTGGAAACAAAAAAATAGTTAACAATAAAACACAGTAAAGTATAAAAAAAATTGCATACCTATAAAGCAAACATGATAAAAAAATAATAATAATACATTGCAGAATAGAATACAGTAAAAAAGCAGAATAGAGAGAATAAAACAGCTATTTTTGTTTCTTTATATTTTTTTATATTTTTTTTTTTTCCCCCACACTTTTTTTGTAACTAACTTTTGTAACTGGTACCAGGTTTGGGTCTCTCAAAATGCAATGGCATCTTGGGAGGCCCTGTGAACGTGTGTCCTAGTCTGCAGTGCTGTACCCTACGCTAATACTCAAATAGTGTATGGTAGCGTTCAAAACATTTACCAATGCAAAGACCAGGATTGTCAGGACAGGAGGGACAATAATACCGGGTGTCACGCCTATATCCGCACCTGCTGCAGACACATCTTTTTTGAGGGGGCTCGTTGGGTAGGGGTACTCGGGAGGACAAAGAAAATGCCTCTCATGCAGCCGGCTTACTGCATTTGGTTGGGGAAGGTGAGGTGGAGCACCGTCTGGAAACAGAAGGGCTCCGACGATCTCTTCCTGGAGTTTAAGGAAGGATCCAGTCCGTCCTGAAGCTCTGTATAGCACATGAGCATTCAGCAAAGCCAATTGAAATAAACAGACACTTTTTTGTACCAGCATCTGGCCTTACGGGCAAATGGGTACGGCGCCAACAACTGGTCATTGAGGTCCACCCCTCCCATGTTAAGGTTATATTTGTGGACACAGAGGGGTTTGTCCACAACACCAATCGCCATAGTAATTTGGACCGTCGTGTCTGCATGAAGGGAGGTAAGAACGAAAACAAACATTCTCATTCCTCCACTTCATAGCAAGCAAATTATTACACTGCAAGCAGGCTCTCTCCCCCAGCCTAAGACTGGAATCTACAAGCCGCTGGGGAAAGCCCCGGCGATTAGGTCGCACGGTGCCACATGCTCCAATCTGATGATCAAAAAGGTGACTAAAAAGTGGCATGCTCGTGTAATAATTGTCCACAGACAAGTGGTACCCCTTTCCGAATAAGGGTGACACCAAGTCCCACACAATCTTCCCAGCGCTTCCTATGTAGTCAGGGCAGTTTGTCAGCTCTACGTGACTATCTTTGCCCTCGTAAACCATAAAACTACATGTATAGGCTGTGGCCCTGTCACAGAGCTTATACATCTTGACACCGTATCTGGCACGCTTGCTGGGAAGGTACTGTTTGAATGACAAGCGGCCAGAAAACTTAATCAGGGACTCAATGCAGACAACTTGATGGGGAGTAAACAAGTCTGCAAAACGTTGGTTGAAGTGGTTTACGAGGGGCCGAATTTTGTAGAGCCGATCGTATCAGGGTCTCCACGAGGACAACAGAGTTCATTGTTGTTGAAGTGCATGAACCGCAAAATCTGCTCGTATTGTGCCCTGGCCATGGAAGCAGAGAACACGGGCATATGGTGAATTGGGTCAGTGGACCAATATGACCGCAACTCACTCTTTTTGGTTATGGCCATGAGGGAAAGGCCCAGAAAGATCTTAAATTTGGAAACTGTAATTGGTTTCCAATCTCTGGCAAGGGAGGACTGGGGAATAGTGGCGATGTGTTGACCAGCGTACAAATTGCTTTGGTCCACAATAGATCTATAGAGATCTTCGGTGAAAAAAAGCGAATAAAAATCCAGTGACGTAAAATCAACTGTTTCCACCTGAATGCCGGGTTGGCCAGTGAATGGGGGAAGTACAGGTGCTGCAGAAGTGGTGGGTTCCCAATTAGGATTGGCGAATGCAGCAGGAAGGGCACAATGGACACGACGGGCCTGTGTTCATCTTCTTAGTGGCAGCGGGACACTACTTGTGCTTGCCACCTTGAACTGCACTTATGAGACTCGCCATGTCACCAAGTGTTACTGCAGTGCTGGATGTATGACCAGGGTATACTAGGCCACTGGTGCTTCCCAGTTCACCAGAAGGAATAGCGGCGCTAGTACTTCTCTGCGCCATACAAGGGACCTGCGGTTCTTGCACATCAAGGACAGAAGACGTTCGGGGTCTGGTACGCCTGACCTTGGCAGGGACCACAACTCCGTCGTCAGAGCTATCTGTCATGGAGCCGCTGTCGTCTACAGGATTGTATTCTGAGCCTGAATCTGACAGATGAGTGACTTCCTCTTCACTATCTGTCATGCTTAGAAACATGTAGGCCTCTTCAGTAGTGTACCTTCAATTTGCCATTTTGGGCTCTAAATTTAGTGGTGCACTAGTGAGACTCACAGGCAAAAAAGCTCCTGACTGTTAGTGACTGTATCAAAACGCTACCAACAAAAACGGTTAGCGATCGCAGGGATCAGGCCTGACTCTGCAAACGCTGCAGTTATGTGTTTAGTGTTTTGTGACAGTGATCGATCCTGCACTTGGGTGGGCTGGGCAGGGCTGGGCCGGGCGGAGGGGCAAAACGCAGGTGCTAGCAGGCCTCTGGGCTGATCCCGCTAACACTGCGTTTTTGGGGACCCTAAACTGCTGGGGACGCTAGTATAGATCTGATCAGATATTGATCCGTTCAGATACTATACCACTAAGGGAGGTGTATGGTGCGTGCGTGAGTGTTAGCGGTACTGGCGCTAACCTGACTCTGCCTGGGGCGACGCAGACCTTATCTGACCCTAAAACTTAACTTATATCACCGCCGGGCAATTAGGGGGTTAAACCTCTATAAAAGGTAATAAACGGTGGGTGCCCTGAAACTATAATAAACAAACTAACCAACCAGCATCACCTGTAACAGTTATACGGTGATCTCTGGTGAAAGGGTTAACTAGGGGGCAATCAGGGGGTTAAAACCTTTATTAGGTAGTATATGGGGGTCCCTGTTGCTATAAAACACTAACGGCGAACCTATATACTTACCTCCCTAACTAGCGTCACCTGTGACACCAATACAGCGATCAGAAAAACGATTGCTTAGTGACACTGGCGACGGGGGGTGATCAAGGGGCTAAAACTTTTGGGGGGGGTTAGGGGGGTACCCTAGACCTAAAAGGGGGCTAACCCCAACTGCCCTACCACTTATAACTGCCACAAACTGACACCAATGCAAAAAAAAAAAAACTGCTATTGGTGTCACTATGACAGGGGGAACAGGGGGGTGATCGGGGGGTGAAAAGTGTGCCTGCGTGTTCTACTGTAAGTGTAGTGTTGGTGCAACTCACATTGATGTCTTCTCTCCTTGGCGCCGGAACGAAAAGACCGACTCAAGGAGATGACATTACTTCCTCTGCCGCTGTTTATATTACAGCAGCAGAGGAAGATTTTAATTCGTTGGGAGCAATCGCGAGGGGGTGGCCACGAATGAGTGGCCTCCCCCTCACCCTGGATCGCTCCCCTAACGAAGCCGACCGCCTCAGGCACCGGGGGGGGGGGCGCGATGCTCCCCATGCCCGCGGGAGGCAGATCACGTACCAGGTACGTGATTTTGCCTGCCCGTGCCATTCTGCCGCAGTATATCTGCGTTAGGCGGTCGGCAAGTGGTTAAAAGAAAAAAGCGTGGTAACTTTGAAATATATTATTTATTTTGTTTAGGGGTTCTAAGTAGTTTTCTAGCTACAGAGGACTTTACTTTGTGAATCCCACGGGAACATGTGCAACAATTTTAGTTTAGCTGTTTGGATTGTAAAAGACTCAAAGTACCGAAGGCACAGCATGAACTTGAAAGATAGGCAACTAACTTTTTCAGAACCCATGAGCAATAATATCCTCTGAAGTTTGCAAATGAGACCCTCTTACCCTAATAGAAAACTATTATAAATTAAGAATATTTCAGAAGGACAATACAAACTTTGTAATGTGTATGAGGATATACAAAATAGGAATGCACCAGAATGAAAGTACGAAATTAGAAATGTTTACAAGGAAGCACAAAGATTTTAATTGTTTTTTTGATACCCAGACATAGTTCAAATTGCTTTTCAGTCTATGTAATATAACATACTGCACAAACATATTGCAAAAATTGATTTACATTTGGTTAAAACGAATGAACAAAACAGGGAAAAAAAAAATTTAAATTGTGGCTTACTTCCAAAAAAATGGGGAAAAAAAATGCTGGGCGTCATGTAATCATCTAAGGCCACTGGTGATTACTGTAATACACTTTTCTAGGAGGTTAGAGGGGCAGTAAGATTTATTTTACAAGAACAATGTGCATTTGCAGTAACCAAAATTAAACTCAACACTCGTTTTATTTTTTTTCATTGATCTAACTACTAAAAAATTGTCTGGGAAGGTTTATCATTCACTTCACTGCCCTACTGAATAAAACATGTAATTTCCAGGGGTCAAGCAGATAGCTGTAAGGCATACCAAGCAGACAGGTTCTAAGAAACACCTTACAAAACTGACCAAGTAATTTTGTAAACATGATCTACATCTCTGTATGCAGGTCACTAAAGCACCAATTTTTCTAGGGATAGAATTTTAGCCTTTTTAGACCACACAAAATTAACGTTCCCAAAAAAAAAAAAAAAAAAAGCCTGTATTTTACATTTTCATTGTAAACAGTGTTTTATACAAGTTGACTGTATTTGGTAAAAAAAGATAAAACACAAAAAAGAAAAATTAAAATTTTTGAAACAGCAACATTGGGCTTAAGGTTTGCAAGCACTACTGTGCCAGTCTGTCACTGCATGACAGTTAGGTGCTTGCTTGTATTTTAATCACAGACTGCCTGCAAAACCGTATACTTGGAAACAGTATGACCACAGGTCTACAGCCTAGTTTATACAAAGACTCAAAATAGGAAAGTGAAAACTCACTACATTTCAAAAAACCTGTCACTGTCGGTTTGATCATTTTCAACAATTTAATATTCAGAGGGGTGAAAAGGCCCAGTTATGTTACTTTTGGCCCAGGATGGAACTTTTTTCTTCCCTTATTGTTTTCCGTCTCATGGTCTCTTTAAAGAGCATGGGAAATTTAAAACATACAATATAGTAAGATGCAGTTCTAATACTATTGCCTTCATTAGAAGCAGATACTTGAGCACTTGCGTTGCTATAGCTGCCCATAGGATCTCTCAGAAAACAGACATGTCAAGATGCCGGTTTCTCCCTACTGAGAACTAGTGTCTCCCTACTAAGGGCCTTCCATCCATTGTCAAATGCTAAAAGATACCAACCATGATTTTGAAAGTGTGATCTGCTGCAATGATGGTAGTACTGATAAGGATTAGAACTGTTTTTTTTTGTACACTTTTTTTTTTCTCTCCACCGCAGGCTCATAAAGTTCTATAGTATCCTTAGAGTTTCCATTCTCTAGACTACATACTGTAAGGCTATATACCAGGGATATGCAATTAGCGGACCTCCAGCTGTTGCAGAACTACAAGTCCCATGAGGCATAGCAAAACTCTTGACAGCCACAAGCATGACACCCAGAGGCAGAGGCATGATGGGACTTGTAGTTTTGCAACAGCTGGAGGTCCGCTAATTGCATATCCCTGCTATATACAATTGTATGATGACATGCTTAGCATTTTATAGCATGTTGAGTCTTTACCATGCAAAGAATGCATCAGTCGCACCATGAGAAACCTGTCTCGTGGTGTGACTCTGATGCATTATTGTCATGGTAAAGACTCTACATGCCATAAAATGCTAAGCATGAATTGTAAATAGTTTGGACCAGCTTGATCCAAATTAACTATTTAAATCACCAAGACATGCAGCTGCTCTCAGCCCTGTATGAACTGTATGTAGCCTCAACTACATATGGTATACAGCGCTATGTTCCGGCAGTGGGATGGAAACTTGCCATCCCACAACTGAAACAAAATTCAAAGTACATCGCAGTGAACGCTGCTCAACCATTCACAGACAGCTTTGTATATTCTGAATGAACACAAAGTTTCCGTTTATTGGCCAAGTCCAATAGCATGACTTCATCCACTTGTTTCTAAGCCTTGGCTAGAGGATGCTAGGTGTTCATTTGGGAAATACAAAGCTCCCTGTGAATGGCTGAAAAACAGACAGACATTTTGTTCTGAGTGTGACAGGAAGTCCCCATTCCACTGCCGAAACAGCACTGTATTACTGTATGTAGCTAGGGCTACATATGTCATACAGTACTGCGATTTGCTGCATATCTTAGTGAAGTAAATGGTTAATTTGGATAAGCTTGTTCCAAATGAACTATACAACTTCACTTAAAGCTGGAGATCAACTTTTAATGTCTGGACAACATGACGTACACTTGGTTATGATGCTCCAAACATAGGCTATCACAGAAATAGATCTGTAGTTACAGCAAGTATTAAAGGGTGCATGAATGTCTATAGGTCTTAAGATTTCAAATGTTTACAGTTGAAATATATACTGCACCATGGCTAAGCTGCATTTGCCATTCAAAATGACTTTATAACTGTCTTCTGTACTTTGAGCTATATAATGTAGAACAAGTCCCGATCCAGGGATGAGCGCACAGCATTCTGATACCTTACAGCAGAATACAGGACTTAAAACAAAGTATTAAAAAAACTAAAAACATAACACACCCTGATAATTTTTTTTTGATTTAAAAACACCTTTAACATATTCTCGAAAGCAAAATGGGAAGAATCCGCTTAAAAAAAAAAATGAGATGTTTTGCATGACGACTGATAAGGAAACTTCTGAAAACCGAATAAAAGGTTAAGCAAAAATACAAACATTACATGCAATGAGGTATTTACATAAAAAGATGCCTCATATTTAAGCTATCCACAGTAATAAAATCATGTTTGTAAATACAGCAGCTGTTCACAAATGTTTTAAACAATTTTACACAATTCCTGACACAATAAATATAATTCACTTTTCAAAAATATTTCTTTTCTGTAAAGAAAATTAGGAATTTCAGTCAATTGGTAAGCCATATATAGAATATGTAGCGCTGCACTGCAATTAAAATGGCATGGGCGGAAATGGGCACCATAGTTCTATACAGAATAGCACAACTGTCCAACTGTGACAGCCAGTTAAAATATTAAAAATAAATTAAGAAAAAAAGGTGCCCGTAATAAGAATTAAAACACAACGCTATTACATTTTATCTTTGTCATACTGAGGTTAAAATAAAGTAACCATTTTTTGTGTCCAATGTTATTTCATTGCTGCTGTTTCATGATGATTAGAGTTGATCTTAACGTAAACTTCATTCCACATAGAAGGCATACACCTGGACGGCTTAAATCCCCATCTGTGGCAGTGTGCCATCGCCTTTATGATTCTTGTTGTGTCCTCTTCTGAGAGGCTTTTCCCTGAGATATGTATTTACTGGAAAGGCTGCCTAGGGAAAAAAAAAGAAAATGTGTCTAGATGCGATTTTATGGCAATGATGGTGGAGGAAATATATGGATGGAAACCATACACAAAGATAACTGTCTTCAAACAGCAACATTTTTTTAACCTGTTTGCAGCCAGCAACACCTTATGATCTGTGCACTACTAATTACAAAGTTAGGGATGCCATTTTGTTTTAAAGCCCAATTGTAGTTTCCCCCTCAATTATAGAAAAAAAGTCAGGTTTGATCACAAGGAAAGTTTGTTTTTTTTAAACCATCTCCAGCTGAAAACTCACTGCTGGCAGAGGCATGCACGCTAAAGGCTGTGGTGGTCTTATGTAACATCAGTTTCTGTACAGTGGATTGACAGGCTACCTGTCCTGCCATCAGTACAGCTCTGCAAATCAGCAGAGTATGTGTTCTCTGCCAAGTGCAAAACCATAAGGATGACGGGAAGAAAGGGGGGCTGTCAGACCGTTGTACAATGCTGCTCTCGCACAACACATAGTATTTTGTGTATAAACAAGTAGTGGCGCCAAACAAGTACATTTATGTGCAAAACAATGAGAGTTCAGCTGCCCCCTTTCAAGTGAATATACACCTTATAAATAAATTTCAGAAAATAAAAGGTTCGGCGCCAACTCAAAAAAACATATCAATCATTTAGTACATAGTAATATTCCACATTTGATCAATACAGTTGATCATGGGGGGGGAAAAAAAACAAAACAAAACAAAACAAAAAAAAACAAAAAAAAAAAAAACTGTCCTCAGGACAAATCCAAATCAGTGGAAGAGGAAGAAGTGCAGTGACAAGTAATCGTTCTCTCTGCTCCACCATCACTCGTGAGAGAGAAAAAAAAAACTCAGATATCTAAATAAAATGAGCCTTGTTCCAAAACACCAGAAGTGACGTTATTGTGGGCAAGCGTGCAGCCTTAAAGCGGAGGTTTGCTAAAAAAAAAAAAAAAAAAATTATTAAAAGCCAGCAGCTACAAATACTGCAGCTGCTGACTTAATATATGGACACTTACCTGTCCAGGGAGCCCGCGGTGTTGGCAGCTGAAGCTGATCCATCCTTCGGCTGCTGCCGCCATCCACGGTAAGGTAATAAGGAAGCGAAGCCGTGCGGCTTCACTTCCTGGTTCCCTACTGCGCATGCGCGAGCCGCGCGTCCTTACAGGTCCCTGCTGTATTCTGTGTCTCACAGAATACAGCGGGGGAGGCGGCGGAAGTGGCGTAGGTCACTGCAATCACCACGGTGATCTATGCCAGGAAGTGGGAGCAAATACCTGTATTAGACAGGTATCTGCTCCCTCCTCCCCCCTGAAAGGTGCCAAAATGTGACACCAGAGGGGGGGGGGGGAGAATCCAAAAAGTGGAAGTTCCATTTTTGGGTGGAACTCCACTTTAATGCATTTCGTGATCAACACGTCATCAGGAAGCTTAGAAGCTTCCTAATGACGTGTTGATCACGAACTGCATTGAGGCTGCGCGCTCGCCCACAATAACGTCACTTCCGGTACTCGTGGTTTCGACTTCAGGTGTTTGGCAATTTGGAGAAACTGCGTTTTTTTTTTTCACTTGGCTGGCTTACGTGTTGGTGCTGACTTAATAGCACCTTAGACTGTGTGGGAATGTACTCTTTATATGCTGCGATACCTGTTGCAATAAACTTGTTGCTCTATGATATACATTTTGCTTCTCCCGAGCTTCATTGGTATATTAATCTAAGGAGATCTTTCTTGAGCAGAGGATAGTCTTCTTCATATACATAAGGATATCCAAGACAGTTGTTTGGTACAAGGCTCATTTTAGTTAGATATCTGGTGAGTTTGTATTTCTCTCACATGAGTGATGGTGGAGCACGGCACATCTTATTCCTCTTCCATGGTGTTTATATTTGTCCTGAGGACTTTTTTGTTCTCCATGATCCACTGTATGGATTGAAAGTGGATTACTATGCACTAAATGATTATTGATTTTTTTTTTTTTTTTTTGAGTTAGCGCCCAACCTTTCATTTTCTGAAATGAACATAGTATTAGGTTGCACATTCCTCCTAGCAATGTTGGTTTTCTGCTAGTTTTCCCTTTATCTTCTTAGCGGCCACCCCACCTACATTTACTGCAGCAGGGCAGCCGCTCTGTTTCAGATCACGTACCTAGGTACATGATCTGACACTTCTGGGTCTGGGGCGTGTGCGCCACCAGCAACCCACTCCCGCTATGATTGGACAAAGCAGGAGCCAATCAGCGGGTCCGGCAGACTCAATGTCTGCTGGGACCCGCCAATCGTTCGGGAGAGAAACAGAACGTCAGTCTGCCTATGTAAACAAGGCAGACCGTTGTCAGTATGGAAAGGCAGAGATCTGTGTTTCTGCTTTGCAAAAACATGGGATCACTACCGTTCCTTAGTACAAGCACCTCCCTCACAGTAACCAAGCACATTTTAGGCACACATTTAACCCTTTGATCTCCCCTGATAATCCCTTACCAGCCAGTGTCATTAGTACAGTGACAGTGCATATTTTTAGCACTGATAACTATTAGTGTCACTGGTTCCCGAAAAAGTGAAACTTTGTGCCTGATTTGTCCGCCGCAATGTCCCAGGCCTGCTATAAGTCGCTGATATTACTAGTAAAAAAAAAAAAAAAAAATAGGATTTTTAAGAACAGCTTACCTGTAAAATCCTTTTTTTTCGATGGACATCACGGGACACAGAGCCTCAGTAAATTACTGATGGGTTATATAGGTATCACTGGTGATTGAACACTGGCACACCCTAACCAGGAAGTTCAACCCCCTATATAATCCCTCCCCTTGCAGGGATACCTCAATTTTGTAGCTAAGCAATATAGTGTATTAGAAGAGGGGCGGGACCTCTGTCCCGTGATGTCCATCAAAAGAAAAGGATTTTACAGGTAAGCCGTTTAAAAAAATTCTATTTTCTTTCTCAAACATCACGGGACACAGAGCCTCAGTAATTACTGATGGGATGTCCCAGAGCAATGCTATCTGAGGGGGGGGGACCACAACCAAGTAGGGTGCAATCAGACCTGAGGACCCTGTACAGCTGCCTACAGTACACTACGCCCAAAGGCGATATCCTCATGCCTTCTCACATCCACCTGATAGAATTTGGTGAATGTATGGACTGAAGACCAGGTTGCGGTCTTGCAGATTTGAGCCATAGAGGCCCGGTGATGCATTGCCCAAGAAGCACCAATAGCCCTTGTGGAATGTGCCCTGATCTGAAAACGGAGGAATCTTCTGTTTCAAACCATAAGCTTGAATAATCAATTTTCAAATCCATTTAGAAATGGTAGCTTTTGACGCTGCCTGTCCTCTACTGGGACCCTCTGGCAGCACGAACAAAACATCCGTTTTGCGAATCTGAGCAGTTGCTTCCAGATAGGCCTTGACTGCTCTCACTATAATCCAAAGAATGTAGCGATCTTTCTTCCGGAGAACAGGGATCTGGAAAAAAGGAAGGCAGAACAATGTCTTGGTTTAGATGAAAATCTGAAAACACCTTCGGTAAAAAAACTAGGATGAGGGCGCAGTACTACTCTATCCTTGTGTATAATCAAATAAGGCTCCTTACAGGAAAGGGCTGCTAATTCTGATACTCTTCTAGCAGAAGAGATGACTACCAGAAAAATTAACTTCCTTGTCAGCAAGACCAAAGGAATCTGACGTATTGGTTCAAAAGGCTGTTTCTGTAACACAGACAGAACCAAGTTCAAGTCCCAGGGGTTTAGGGGCACCTTAAGCAGAGGATTAAGACTCGTCACCCCCTGCATAAAGTTTCGGACCAAAGAATGCGAAGCAAGTGGCCGTTGAAATAATACTGATAAGGCCAAGACCTGGCCCTTGATGGTACTCAAGGCCAGCTTCATCTCTAATCCCAATTGTAGAAAATCAAGAATTCTACCCATCACATATTTTCTGGGATGCCAACCCCTGGATTCACACCAGGATACATAAGCTTTCCAGACTCTATGATAAATCATTCTGGAAGCTGGCTTCCTTGCATTGATCAAGGTCGATATCACAGGACCTGAAAGCCCATGACTCTTCAGAACGTGGGTCTCAATAGCCAAACCGTCAAATTTAGCGTTTGTAAGGCAGGATGGAACACTGGACCCTGAGATCACAGGTCTGGGCGTACCGGTAGTGTCCACGGGGAACCCACCGTCATCTTTACCATTTTCGCATACCACGTCCTTCTGGGCCAAGCGGGGGCCACCAGAAGTACTGACTTCCTTTCCTGCCTGATCCTGCGAAGGAGTCATGGCAGTAGCAGAATAGGCGGGAATGCATAAATCAGTGAGAACCAATGCCACGGAATCACCAACGCATCCGTCCCGCATGCAAGAGGATCCTTTGTCCTTGCCACAAATCTGTCTATCTTTGTTGAATCGGGATGCAAAGAGATCTACATCTGGAACCCCCCATCTTTGGCATATGGCCCAAAAGATGTCGGGATGCAGAGACCATTCCCCTGGAAGTAACTGCTGGCGACTTAAATAGTCCGCCTGCCAGTTCTCTATCCCTGGAATGAAAACTGCCGATATGCATGGCACATGCTTCTCTGCCCAGACTAAGATCTGGTTCACTTCTTTTTGAACAGCTTGGCTCCTGGTGCCTTCCTGATTGACATAAGCCACTGCTGTGGCATTGTCGGACTGGATTCTGACCGGGCAACCATGTAGTCTGATAGTCCAGGCCTTTAGGGCTAGATATACCGCACGGATCTCCAGAATGTTGATGGGTAAGGTCCTCTAGGTTCTGGACCATACCCCTTGAACCGCAGACTGTTCCAGAACTGCTCCAACCCGACAGACTGGCATCTGTTACCACCGTCCAGGTAACCGGTAGAAAGGATTTCCCCTTCTGCAGGTTTTCGGGTATTGGCCACCAAATGAGGCTCTGACGCACCGCATGAGGCAGGTGCATCGGAAAATCTAATGCCTGAACCTTCTTGTTCCAGGCCGACAGAATACAGTGTTGCAGCAGTCTTGAATGAAACTGAGCATAGGGAACTGCTTTGAATGAAGACCCCATCTTTCCTAGCAGCCTCATACAAAAGCGGACAGAAGGACCCTTCTTGGTCCTGACTACCAGAATCACCTCCCTTAAAGCAGTGATCTTTGCCTGAGGTAGAAATACTTTCTCCTGGTTTGTATCTATGATCAGACCCAAATACTCCAGTCTTCTTACTGGATTTTAGGGAAGATTTTTCTAGGTTGAGGATCCAACCTAGGTGTTCCAGATACTTGACTGTGGTCCTTAAGTTCCCATTCAATGAGGCTACCGACCGGTCTATCAAGAGCAGGTCGTCTAGGTATGCTATGACAGCTATACCCTGAGCCCTTAATCTGGCCAGAGGAGGAGCCAAGACCTTTGTGAACACTCGAGGTGCAGTGGCTATCCCAAAAGGCAGAGCCACAAACTGGAAATGGCGCCCTCCTATCTCGAAGCGCAGAAACTTCTGATGAGCAGGAAAAATGGGCACATGCAGATATGCATCTCTGATGTCTATTGATGCCAGAAATTCTCCTCCCTGCAGGGTGGAGACTACTGTCCGAATTGATTCCATGCGAAAGGACTGAATCCTTAGGCATCGGTTCAGATCCCTTAAATCCAGAATGGGTCTGACACCCCCATTTGGTTTTTGGACCGTAAAAAGGTTGGAATAAAAGCCCAATCCCTGATCCTTCGCGGGAACCACCATAATGACCTCCTGCGACAAAAGTCGCTGTAACGCTAGAAGGAGCGACTGCTTTTTCTTTGGATCTCTGGGGACACTTGATCTGAGGAAACGAGGAGAGGAAAATTCTTGAAACTCCAGCTTGTACCCAAAGGTTACCATGGAGATTACCCAACTGTTCTGGAAGTCCTCCTGCCAGAGCCTTGAGAACTGTCGCAGTCTTCCCCCCACTCGAGCGAGCGGGGGCGCCCCTTCATAAAGAGGTCTTAGTGTTTTGCTTAGTAGGCTTCTTCCCCCAGAACTTCTTTTGTCCCTGGGGTTGACTCTTATTTCTTGACCCAGACGGAGGAGGCCGTCGAGACTGCCTGGAGGCTGAAGCCCCT
This sequence comes from Aquarana catesbeiana, assembly GCF_042186555.1. Taxonomy (NCBI): domain Eukaryota; kingdom Metazoa; phylum Chordata; class Amphibia; order Anura; family Ranidae; genus Aquarana; species Aquarana catesbeiana. The sequence continues at coordinate 371,537,077 of NC_133324.1, read as the reverse complement.
GGCGCTGGGGAAAGAGTCCGTTTGAAAGAGGGACGCTTACTCTTAACAGGTAAGAGTGCTTTTCCCACAAGAGATTCTTTTGATATAGTTATCCAAGTCTTCTCCAAACAACCTTGCACCACGAAATGGAAACCCAGCCAGCAGTTTCTTACATGGTGCTTCGGCTGACCAATTTTTCAACCATAGGATTCTACGAATATGCACCAACCCCAGTGAAAGCCAAGAGGTTTGCATGATAGAATCTCTGATGGCGTCAACATGATAACAAAAGGCCGCTGGAAGGTTAGCCAACCCCTGGGTCTGCTGTTCAGGTAAAACTGATGACCTGCTTAACATGTTCTCTTAAGTATTGACAGACTCCGATCTCTGCTACTGCAGGTTGAGCCACTGAACCTGCCAAGGAGAAAACATCCTTCAATAGGGATTCCATCTTCTTATTCACCGGATCCCTGAGCATTGTCTACAGGACAAGTCAGATTATTATTTACGGAGGAAATGGCGGCATCAATGGCCAGTATTCCCCACATTTTAATAAACTTTTCTTCCATCGGATAAAGCGTTGAAAACTTTTTCGGTGGAAAAAAAACGTTTATCTGGGTGATCCCACTCAGAATAAAAGGAGCTTTTCAAGTAAATTATGAACAGGAAAAGCATGTGCTGTTTGAGGAGGTTTCAGTGACCCTAAAGAAGAAGAGGGTTCTTTAACCGATTCAGATATGGGCAACTTAAATGTGGAGCGGACCAATCCAGTAAGGATCTGCACTAAGACCTTCTCATCCTGAGAAGCCGAAGAGGGCCCCTCTCCACCCGATTCCTCCGAAGAGGAATCATCCGTCCCATCCCTATCCTCTGAAAGGGATTCTTCTCCTTTATCCCAGAGCTCCTCTGCCTGGGGGTCCTGGGGAGCAGAGGAAGGCCTAGTGCGTTTTCTTCCACTGAGTGAAGATGCAATCACGGCCGTCAATCTTTCCTCCAAACCATTAATGGTTGAGGAAAAAACCTCCTGTGTAATGTATACAGGGGCTGAAGTGCCAAAAGCAGGTGTAGCCCCTGATCCCAACGGCTCTCCCTGGCTAGCTGTCCCTGGCCCTTTAGTGGGGGGGGGGGGGGGGATGCTGCAGAAAGGGGGTCCTCAGAACCTGAACAAGATCCCCTAGAGCAGTGATGGCGAACCTTGGCACCCCAGATGTTTTGGAACTACATTTCCCATGATGCTTCAACTACACTGAAGAGTGCATGAGCATCATGGGAAATTTAGTTCCAAAACATCTGGGGTGCCAAGGTTCTCCATCACTGCCCTAGAGTCTCTGGTTCTTGGGGTATTTGATCCTCTTCTACCCATAGTGCAAAGCAACAAGGTGGAGGTATCTCAAAATGAACACTGACTGCTGAGCGATGTAGTCTGGCAAAAGCCTTGCTACCAAATGCCCAGTCTGGTGTTACCTTAGTAAATGCTGCCTAGGAGAATGCCTGTGTCCCACCTTACATGCGACCGTCAGCTCTGTGTCCCTCCAAAAGGCTTAATGCACCAGTAATCTGTGCCTTTAATAGCCTACAGCCGGCACCTGTGGGCGTCTGAGCATGCTGGATGCTGTGCTGACGCCCCGCCCCCACTCTACTGCGCCCCCCCTTCGTTTTTCGAAAAACGTGCGCTTCCAGCGTGAGCCGACCCTCCAGGATCAGCATGGAGGAAGACTGGGGGAGGAAGGAGAGAGGCCGGTAGTTATGGGGCCTGCCCGTGGCAAATGGCGGCGGCGGTGAAAGTGCGGTGTCTAACTGCCTTACAGACCACCTGCAGCCTCCCCCTAGTCTGGGGGGAGATATCCCTAAGGAGAGCCCCCCCATCCCATCCTACCTGAGCCGGCTGGAGGAGCTGTGCAGCGTGGAAACACTGAGACAGACGTCAGCATGTGAAGGTATGTGCTCTTGGCAGCCCCCCGGTGGCGACAGTAGGCATAGCATGCATTTACTTTAAAGGAGAAAACCTGCTAGAATTAAAAAATTCTGTGGAATCTCCCTTACTTCATCCAGCCGCAGGGTTCTGTTATACAGACCCAATCTTCACCTCTCACGGTGGGCTCCGTTTGAAAAAAACCTTCAGAGACTGGGGCCTTCTATGAATAGGGGGATTTACAGTTCTGGGCCTGTAAAGCACCCGGCCAGAAATAAGGATAGAAAACCATTTTCTGATATGCGGGGTCCAGCTCTCTAAAAAGAGGAAACGTTACAGATAAAACCTCGTTTCTTCAGACACGAGGCCCGGGTACCATCCAATTCGGCCTAGAAAAAGACACTTTGAAATGGATCCGGTTCGCCTGGCTTGCCCCAATATAAGATATAGGATAATCCCTTTGGAGCTCAGCACGGGACCTCTTTACACGTCCAACACTTAAGACACTGGCGTAAAAACTGAGGTATCCCTGCAAGGGGAGGGATTATATAGGGGGTTGAAGTTCCTGGTTAGGGTGTGCCAGTGTCCAATCACCTAGTGATACCTATATAACCCATAATTACTGAGGCTCTGTGTCCCGTGATGTTCGAGAAAGAAAAAAAAAAAAATTACATAAATATATCCCATAGTTTGTAGACGCTAGAACTTTTGTGCAAGCCAATCGCTTATTGGGTTTTTTTTTTTTCTTACCAAAAATACGTAGCAGAATACATATTGGCCTAAAAAGTTTTTTGTTTATAGCATAAAAAAGAAAACTGCAGAGGTGATCAAACACCACAAAAAGAAACCTATTTGTGGGAAAAAAAAAACAAAAACAAATTTGGGTACAACATCGCACAACCACGCAATTGTCAGGTAAAGTACCACATTGCTGCATTGCAAAAAATGGCCTGGACATGAAGGGGGGGGGGTAAACCTTCCAGAGCTGAAGTGGTTAATAAAACATTTACAATAAATTTAATTTGAAGGCATGCTGCAAACTAAAATAATCTTACACAGATAGGTGCTAGATGTATTGGAATTTTCTTGACAACTTATCAAGTCCAACAAACTAGTTGTCTTTTTGCTCATTACTGCCCCTTTCTGCCCAAAATACTACTGTATGTGATAACTGAGAACACAAATTTAATTTAAAAGAAAAGTAAAGCATTTTTTTAAATTTCAGTTTTATACTTACCTAGGTGGATGCAGCATCGGTCCCCGGCACTGAGAACTGAGCGATCGAACATCAGCTATGGCTCGGTTTTCACAGTTCCCTGAGCAGAGAGCTGCTGACTGTCAGTCACAGCGCTCTGCTTCCTCCTCGCTCTATGGAGCGCTGAGCTGTGGAGAGGCAGGGAGCTGCCGTCTCAGCAGCTCGCTGAGAGGCTGACACAGGTGTCAGTCCAGGCACCCGGCAGATCCAGACTTTCAGTGTCGGGATGATGCGATGCCTGGACTGAAATCCGTGACGTCAGAGCGGACTTCAGCCCGCTCTCTGCTGAAAACGGGTCACAGGAGTGCAAAACTAACTGCATCCCTGTGAGCTATACGAAAAGTCCAACCAAACGGGCTATGGCTGGATTTCTCCTTTAAAGAACACCTGACATTCATTTGGTTATATTCAAGTCCAAGATAAGAGGCATAATTTGACATAACGCCATTATATAGCATTGAAAACACTGCAGCTGTAAGCAACTTCTAAAAATTACTTTTAAAACTGCACAGAAAAATAGTTCATAGTTGGTCATTTACAGCTAAAGCACAGGGTGCTTTTTGGGATAACCATAGTTTCAACTCACCTGACTGAGGAGTGAAAGACATTTTTTGTTTTTTCCTATCATCATGTGATGGTACTACCTAAAATGCAATAAATACATTCTGTAACATATACACAATTAATGAATAAAAACCTAAAACATCTACTCTTGGCACAGAAACCACTGCCAGCCCTGGATGCATGTGTGTAGCGTGTGGGTATGAAAGCCTGCCCCCTTTGTCGCTGCAAATACACGTTACTTGGGCGGCAAGAGGTTACCAAGTTATCACATTAAATAGAATAGGAAGGAAGGAACTCGTCACCAAAAGCAGAAAGTGAAGGGAAATCTTTCCAACTTGTACACAGTTGGGAAAAACCCGGCAAAGGTTTATAACCTGTCATTACTCAGGCCTCATGTACACTGTTGCTGCTAAACGGACGTTTAGAAGCAGTTGGGCATTATTTTAGGCCTCATGTATACCGTTGCTGCTAAACGGACGTTTAGAAGCAGTTGGGCATTTTTTTCAACTGCTCCTGAACTCTCCTCTATGTTGTCTTATCAGTACATGTACACAGGTTCGTTTAGTACCGGTTCACACAGGGGCGACTTGTCAGGCGACCTAGCCGCCTGACAAGTCGTCTCCCGTTCTGTACAATGGAACCGTTCTAATAGGAGCGACACAAGTCGCTCCAACTTAGAAAAAGGTTCCTGTACTACTTTGGGGGCGACTTGCATAGACTTCTATACAGAAGTCGTTTTGCAAGTCGCCGTGGAAGTCGTGTGCAGGTCGCCTCGGTGAGGCGACCTGCAAGTCGTGCCGCCCCTGTGTGAACCGGGGTGCATAGTCGTTTCTAGGAAGTTGAGGCTTTTTTGGAATGCAAAAAAATGGGTTTAGAAGTGAAGTTTAGAGGCATTTCAAGCACCAAACGCTTATTAAACGTGGTTAAATGCAGTAACTCACGTTTAATTTACAGCGTTTTTCATTTTTGGCTATTTTGAAAAAAAAAAAAAAAAAAAAAAAGTTTTGGCTCAATTTCCAATATAAAAAAAAAAAAATTCGATTTCAACTTTTTTAGTACAAGATGTACATATGTATGTGTTTAATCTGTTGCTGTCCATATAACACATACATATGTGCGGCAGCAATATATGCATACAGTAAGTGCAGCAGCAAAAAGGGTATGCTTTACCGCCCAGACACTGCATATATGCATCACTGGGTGATGGAAAAATTGCACATTTCATACTTCCTTATTATAGGTTGTCTAGTTGCCTCACAAATAAATAAGAAAGCCTTTAAATATCCTGGTTATCGTAGCTGACTCATACCAAAGGAATGTTACTAGAAACGGACCAGATCCTTAAAAGGTAATTTTGCTTGCAAGGAGAGTTGGCCATTCCTTACACACAATTCCAGTTACAACTTTCAAACATTCAGTCTCGTCCTCAGTTTGCTATTATGCATTTGTCTGAATGGTGCGAAACAGCGTCTTTAAGTATTCTTGTTATATTTTCTGTTATCTGCATCTGTAATTACTTAATAAATGTTGTACTTCAGTATTTGTGTGATCTCTTTTGACATGGACCATAATAACATACAATGTTTGTGCTTACAGCATACAGACCGAGCTGTCAGACAGATCTCACCAATAAACTGTAGCTGGCGGGACTGGCTTTTGATAATGAGACCACTGTGATAGCCAATTACAGTGGTCACACGATAGCCAATTGTTTCTGCCCCCCATACATGCAGACCCTATTAAAAAGGATGCCGGGGCTGGGCAAGGAGGGGGTTAACCAACTGCAATTTGGCCGATTTCCCACTTACCGGGATAAATCGTGTCTGTGGTTTCTGAGGACTGGCTGCAGATGGCGATCCATACAAGATATCAGACTTGGGGCTCCCTGTATTTGAAAATAAATACACAGAAGTCAGAAAAACATTGTAATACAGTAGAATGCTTAACCACTTATCTGTACAGTCGCCCATCACATGTGCACTGGCACACCGCTATGCAATCACATGATCACAATGTAAACAAATTGTTATGAATGAAACACATTCTTAACAGCTGTGCTTCATATTGTGATGCTGTGATTGGCCCACAGCTATCACATGGAACCTGGGACAATCACAGCACCCTGTACCATGTGATAGCTGTGGGCCAATCACAGATCACAACTTATGAATGACACCAGTTCATGAGTTAAACACATTGCTGTTACAGTAATCATTACTGTAACAGCAAAGAAAAAAAAAAAAAAAATACCTGACACACAAGCCCCCCCCTCCCCAGAGTAGTACAGTGGCTGTTTAGTTGTCCCGTCAAAGGGCTTCATGTTAATTATGAACAGGTTTGAGAAGGGCAGCCTGTATAGAGCTCTGTACTTCATTGCTGGAAAGACCTGAATACCTACACATGTGCAAGGACTGCTCGCAAGTATTTGTTAGTTGTTGTAACCCCCCCCCACATGATATGACCTTAAATCTTCTGTTACAAGCAGAAACTCGCCAGCAAAAGAATTGCTAAATGGAACATTCACTTGATCATACTGTTTCACTGAAGAACTGCAGAATATTTTTCGCCAGCAAAGTAGTGACAAGTATAAGCAGGCAAGTTTTTGGTATGCTTTTACCAAATCCCGATGCTAAAGAGCAACTGCCAGTGACAGGATTGCTAGTGTGACTTGGACCTTTCACTGTCTGCTGATAACAGATGCATGTTTAATGTCCATATATCTGTAGTTCTCAATTGTGAGGGATGATTTAAAGTCCGTGGATATGGTTATACAAGGAATATATATTAGTACATACTTGTGGCTCGCTTTACACATTTCCCTTGATCCTACCAATATCTAGACCATAGGTGGTGGATGTATGATCAGTCATATCTGGCTATCAGCTACACACAGACAAGACAGATTACTATGAAAGCCCTAAATGCATTAGTCCTCAAGTAGCAGATGAATGTCACAAAAGTGTAATCCTGCGCAACTTACTGGCAGAAAAGTAGCAGTGAAACCAGCCATGCCATTTAGTAAAGTGAGGTGGGAGGGCAAAGCTATGACTTTGCCACAATGAGTCACTCACCTGCTGCCCCTTTATACTGAGGGCATTCTTTCTTGATGTGGCCCTCCCGTCCACAAATGAAACAGCGTTTTTCCCTAAGCTCTCGGTCATCTTGTCTTCTCCACTTTTCAGAGCCAGATCTAGGTATCCTATCTTTGCAGGGCTCATTGTTGCCCCATGTTCCTTGCTGTGCTTTTCGTGGAGTTGTATGTAGCTCTCTTCCATCTATGCTCACACCACCTCCCTGGATACTCATTTCCTTGTCCTCAATTTTTCTTTGCGGCCTCTTGTCTGGGTATCTTTGGTTTGCAGCATTTTCAGGATTACGCCTTCTAACTCTAGTTAGAAAAAAAAAAAAAAAGTGGGGAGCCATGTGAGATGTCAAGTTTAGGACTGATTATAAAGTTCAACATGCTAAACTAAAGTATATTTAAAACCATGAACAAAAATGCAACATATTGCAGCTTTCAGTCAACTGAGTTGGCCACATTAGCTTTCATTTTTCAGCCTAAAAATATTTCAGCAACAAAAAATGATAGATCTTCAACTGGCATTTTCTGTACAGTTCTGTTTCCTATGGTGAAAATGCATGTAGTACTTTTGTTTCCATGCTACCAATATATATCTAACCATAATTACGAGGTCCAACTTGCCCCTTTCCCCTCCTGAAGCCGCCAATACAAGAAAAGCTTTGAAGGAGACTGCCGATTCATTAGCGCAGCTTGTCTCGGCTGGGAACACTTTTCACAGACAAGCAGTGGCAAGAGTAATGCGGGGGGAGAATTTTCATACTCTTCATTCTAATTCCTGCTGCTCGTCTGTGGAAAGTGCTCACAGGAGAGACAAGCTGCACATATGAATCAGCCATCTCCACCAAAAAATAAATGTGTGAAAATCTTGCGCTAATTATAAGTGTAGACTGCTGCACTTTTACCACTCCTTGGATACAAGGAGGTAATGAAAAAAAAACAAAACAAAAAAAAAAAAACAAAAAAAAAAACGAAGATATAAAAGGTTGCGCTGTCTCAAACAAAGAAAACTTATCAAAAAAAACAAAACAAGCAGTATTAACTGGAGATAAATATTCCACAGCGTCCCAGCACAGCTTGCCTCACTCTGGATGATCACTGTGCTTCACTCAGGTGTGTGAGTAGGATAGGGGAACACAGAAAGGCGGCTCATCGCATAATATCTAAAAACAGGGGGTTCAAGTTAAATTATGCACGTGCAACAGAGATATTAGGCAGTAGAGCGCATGGAGATCACCAATAAATCTGAATGCTCATGTCACAGCATCCAGATTTGTTGGGGGATCTCAATGCTGGATCATCCTCGCTACTGCCCAAAATTATTATTTCTGTTGTAAAAGCATATTTTAGCTTAAACAAACACTCTGTTTTTACATACTATGCGATGAGCCTACTTTCTGTGTTCCCTTATCCTGCACACACCTGAGTGAAGCACAGTGATCATCCTGAGTTAGGCAAGCTGTGCTGAGAAGTTGTGGAATACAGTGTCAGTGTGGAGCCAGGGTCCAGAGTGAGAGGTGTTGGGACGCTGAGCTGGGAGCTGCCAGATCCCTCCATCTTGGAGGTCAGGAAACACACAGGATGTGGCCAGGCATCCGGCATTTACTTGCCTCATGCGTTTGATCTCTTATAATCTAGAGCTCATCGGGAGTTGGTAAGAGGCCAATTTAAATTTTCATTTGGATTGTTATACTTTATTATCACTGGGAACAGTGGATAGCACATCCAGTTGGTGGAATACCAATGGAATAATTTTTGGATACACATGGACACTTGTTTATTGAACTCTATTCACTAGTTGATACTTCTTTTTTTGACAATTACTTTGTTTATGAGCGCAACCTTTTATATTTTCACGTTTTTATCTCCATGAAAGCTGTTGTCAGATTGGCCTTGGCAGGAGGGGGCAGGTTGAACTTCATAACCATTAGACACGAAAATCAGATTAAAAACAATAAATCTTTAAAATTGATTGTAAAACACATTCTTCTTTATCCACTTCTCGCCGACATGGCGAATACATGCGGCCTCATGTAAATGGGTTTCTGTGCAGAGAGCGCGCGCTCCCAGCACAGTCACAGGCGTACCTGAAAAGCTACCAAAAGCACACTTGCGATCTGGAGCTTTCTGATCTTGTGACTGCTGTGACAGCCAATCACAGCGGTCACTTTACCTGAACGCCTGCCTTCACCTCCCAGCATTTAGAAGCTCTTAAAGGCCCAGGAGGTGGCACAGAGCAGCCCCAAACCGCCTCTCTTCAGGTCAGCCACCGGTGCTCCGGGTTCCCCCCCCCACTTGCGAACCATAGCAAGTGGTTTGCTATGAGAGCACGCATGTGGGCTGGCTGCCTTTTCACTGGCTGTGATTGACAATGGCTCCCACTGCTGTCTCTGGGCCCATGAGAGAAAGCCACTGTTCTTGTGCACAGCGTTGGACTGAGATTAGGCTCAAGTATTCGGGGGGGGGGGGCTGTGGGAGCTACACAGAAAAGGGCTTTTATGTTAATGCAGAGATTGCATTAAGGTTAAAGACCTTTAGCCTTTATAACCACTTAAAATTTTACTTTTCTAGTCCAGTGACTTAAACTAAAAGCGCAAACAGTCCCTCTGCTCCACATGTAATGGAAATAGACTTTTTTTTATAATCCCCATCAAGACAGTAGCCTGGGTGGCAACCACAGCTCCCTTCATATAGCTACGTTGGAGTGGGACAGGAAGGGCATTATTTTCAGGATTACCAGTTGGAAAAGAAAATAAAGAAAAAAAAAAAAAAAACAAATGCAGCCACCACATCCAAGTATTGATAAGGTTTGATTACATTTCTGGTTTGGGGTTTAGATAAGCTTTAATTTGTGCACATATGATTGATTATAGTTCTATTTTTCAAAGCAGTATTAAATCCAAACATATTGCATATTTCTTTTTATTTTCATCTGATGATTTAACCAGCAAGTCGGTTTTTCAAAAGAAAAAATGGTCCTACAGATGTATCAATTTACAGGGATGAGATAAAACCAAACACTGACAGGGGTGCTTGCAATGATCAGCTTTTATTTATTCATGGAAGACCTTTATCATAAGAAAGGGGAAAAAAAAAAAAAAAGTTTGCTGCAAATGATTACAAAGTGTGAGCTAGAGTTTGGCTTCAATTTGTTTGTGAAAACAGAGGGGGAAAGCCTATAAGAAAACTAATGCAGCCACCACATCTAATGATTGTTCAGCTGCAGTATATAAAATTTTAGGTTTGGGGTTTAATACCGCTTTAGGTAGAATTTTTACTTTACATACTGTAGTAGCCTAACAACCAGGTTGTTGATGCAACCTGGTTGATACATTCATACAAACACCATTTTTGTTCTAGATACACCTATTTAAATTTAATATTTTACTAATCTGGCTAAAGTAAACTGAAAACTGAGTTATGTGCATCGCACATTCCATAGTAATTGCTCTACCTAATCACAATGAAAACTATTAGCAACTAAGGATGAGCTCCGGCGTGTTCGCACAGCCCACGCGCAGAGCCCGCCAGGAAGTCAGCACTGCGCTAATCACAGGCAGTGAGACATTTCCCGATCTCTGCAGTCGCGTATTGGGTAAATGTCTCACTGCCTGTGATTAGCGCAGCGCCAACTTCCTGTCGGGCTCTGCACGTGGGCTGTGCGAACACGTCGGGGCTCATACTTATTAGCAACCCATATGATTCCGCTGTGCTTTGAACCTGCTACGTATACCAGCGTGTTCACAACTATTAATAGTTGTTCCAAAGTACGCAAACATCGGAAAAAGTCTTCCCAGTACCTGTCTTCTGACCTATCATCCCAATATCATGCAACGTCGTCACAGTAATAGCTCTAATAGAAATACACGCGCACACACACACAGACTGATCTCCTTCGCTCGAGGTGCTCGTTTATGGATTTCAGTGGTTACTGGTGCATAGCAAACTTTTTGGGAACTCTGTGTAAAAGGTGCTTACCCTGAATTCTGTTAAGTAGTACATAAACCGCAGCAGGGACTGGTGCTAGTGTCAAGGGTCATTATATACACACACACACACACCAATATACAAGAACTGTGCAACAAGGCGACTTACTTTCTTCTCATAGGGCAGTCTTTCATAAAGTGTCCAATTTTGCCACAGATTCTACAACATCTGTCATTGGGAGCAAGTTCACCTTCAGTCAGTACATCTGGATCAAAGAAATACTCCTATGGAAACAAAAAAATTGTTCAAAACACATTATGTGCTATCCTGAGGGACAAGCATGGCAAATACAACAGACTAAGACCCTTTACACTGGGGCTGCTTTAGCGCTGTTTAAGCAGCGCTTTTCACCCCAAAGGGATGAAAAGCATCGGTGTTGTGGCGCTTCCCATTAATTTCAATGGTAAGGGCATTTAGGGAGCGCTAAATAGAGCGCTCCCAAACCACCCCCAAAGATGCTGCTTTCAGGACTTTTCCCAACATCCCGCAAGCGTACCGCCCCAGTGTGAAAAGTCACACTGAAGGGAATGGACGGCGGTTTTCAGGCGCCATTTCTAGAGCTAAAATGCCTGAAAACCACCTCAGTGTGAAAAGGATCTAAAAGTATCTGTCATTTTGTAGCAAACAGAAGAAGCTTTTGCTAGGAGTTCACCCAGTACTAAACGTCGAATACTATACTAACATGGTCACCAAGTCAAATATATTTACCATTGAAGAGCGATATTCTTTTGGAAAATTTTTCATTGGGGTGCCAAATAACCGCCTTCCATTGATAAAACCTTTCATTATAAAATTAGTCACTGCAAAAAGGAATAGAGAGACCAAAAAAAAAATTAAGTAAAGCACTGTCCGTGATGGAAATGATTATCAACATTAATAAGTTATAAACATGGAATTATGACTTTATTGGAAAATACAAGATTCCAACCATGTAATAAAGTTGCTAAAGGGGATAATGCACCACCCCATCAGTGGACAATGTTAGTATCCCTAATTCTACTTGCAGTTTTCGTTTACACTGGGATGGGAAAGGGCTAGGACGGTCACAGATGGTTTCAAACTATAAATCCTAGATATCCTTTTTAATATAAGTTCATCGCAGTTGTCTATATACATTTTCTAGTTTTTTTAAATGCAAAAAACTTTAGTAAAATACACTATGCATATTTTATGGACACCTACTCTTTCGCGACAATCCAGCACCCAGATTGTGATTTAGGTCAAAAGGATCTATATGCAAAACAGAAAAACAAAGTTAGTACGGTTGTACAAGAGCCTTTTTCACTACAAAAGTAGAACACCTTAGAGGGAAATCGTTTTAAAATGAATTTGACCGTTTAATGTTAAGACTTTCTAGTTTAAAATGGCATTAGTGAACTTGTTTACCCTTTGACCAGAGACCGATGAAAAGTTCACCCTTACCAAAAAACTGCCTATGCAGGTAAGGGTGCCTGCAGATAAAAACTATGCAGCTTTGACCAACGTTAAATAATGCCCTTGCTATAAGTGTAGGCCATTCACATACCACTAAAAGTCTGGCCACAAAACTGTCAGTGAATGCTTCATGCTGTCTTGCGTCATGCTGTCTTAGGACAATCCCAGCTGATCCAAACCCCCTTGTATGTGCTCGCTCCTGTCTCAGTAGCTCTGAGCTCAGAGACACTGTGATGAAGAGTTTGTAGACCACGCATGTGCGGGGGCTTCAGAGCTTACCTTTTTGATGGTGAGGGTGAGCAGTGAGTGAGTGTGTCTTAGCAACATGGTAGGACAGGATGCCAGATCTGGGAGTTTTTCAGCTTTGCTTACATGGCCTACATATAGCAAGGGCAGTATCCAACTTTCGGCAAAGATGTACAATTTTATTTTTATCTACAGACACCTTTTTGGTAAAGAACTAACCCTTTTAGGTAGAATGGAGTCCCAGCCAAGAGTGGGAGGTTGGCTACCCCATCCCTTAAACCGATATTGATAAGAACTACAACAGGAACTAAGGGCGTCCCATTTCCACTATCTGTACCGACATGGCCCAATCCAACACCAACTGCCTACCAATGCATCTTTCCCTTGTGAAGTGACAAACAGATGCCTAGCTTTAACGGCACTATCCCAATGGTGTGCAATAGGAGTCTGTAGGTTGTAGCCAGGCCTTAACACCTTCCGGGCTCTTGACCCCTTGCTTGGGTTGCCTTGTGAAGAACTTGGCTCTACCTGTTATCCTCCATAACATATCCACCCTTTTATAACAGAGGGCTCACACTCTTGCTATAGCATTTGTTTTATTACAACTGTCAGCTGCAATTGCAGTGTTCCTTTGCAGCTTCTTGCCAGTAAAGTCAAGGGAGCCACAGTAAAGGGTTTCATGCACATAGCCTGAGACAGAGAGGCCCTCTAGCCTTTATAAATATAAAAGGGTAGAAAGCACACATGAGTTTGTCAAGCTAAAAACCCCATGCAAGTTTAAATTTGAGTTTTTACCTTCAATGACTATGTATTTGGAAGTCCACTGCTTTTTAAAAGTGGTTAGCAAGCTTTTTCTTCTGATAGAAATGACATGTTCTTTAAAATCAAAATCTTCAGTATAAAAACGAAGAAGCCCCAGCCATAGTTCACCAGGAGACTCCTTATTTTTTCCATAATCTGGCCAGTACTTTGGCTTAAGAAAAAAAAAAAAAAGAAAAGGATTAAACACACCATAGAAAAAAAAAAAAAAAATCTATAGAATGGATAGAAGGTTAGTTTATAGCAACCCTCCACTATCCCTAGGCAGGGGTAGAGAAGGTGTCTTGAGAGAAGTAGTGACCCCATGATGCAAAGTGCAACCCCCTCCAGTTTGGAGAGGACAACACTAGCCAACACAAAGGGCACAAGTCCACTTAAGATGGTGTGGCACTTTGTAAAATCTGAGAAGCCTCTCTCAGCAGTAAATAGCAAGAACTGTAGCTACCAGAAACGTCTCGTCTCTTGTCGCTACCTTTTTATACACTTCAGGCAGGTTTCCCCACTGACACACTATTCATGATTTGGCCGCTCCTGCTTTCTTTGGAAGGCCACCAATACCTGCAAGCAGTGAATCAGGGATCTGTGGCATCCTCCAGCTTGGGGGGGGGGGGGGGATGCACACTACTGGGGGAAGTACCTACTTTTTACTTTCCTCGTTTCTCTTCCTCCCTCTCTGAAGCCATGAGCTACCCTCTCATCTGCATCCGCTTACTCTACTCCTACTCTCCACTTGCTCTTCAGTCGCGATTCCCAATTGCACTCTGTGCCCAGAGTCCACTTCTCTCCTTCTCCCCAGTAACCATTTTTCAGTTTTTGCTATCCTTTCCTTCTCTGCATAAGCTTTGTTCTCCATTCAGTTTCTCCTTTGCACCTACTCTCCAGTTTCGGCTCATTACCTTCTAATTTGATTGCTGAAAAATTACTACACTTTGTAAAACACTAAAGCTAAAGAACTGGCACGCATTTACAAGCAATAAGTGTAGAGAAAACGAAATTCTCTTGGGGGGGGCTGGGGCAAGTGTACAAAATCACAAAGCATATGCAGACTTGAACATTTTGTTAATTTCCAAAACCAGTTAACACTAATTTTTAATATGGATTAAAGCATAGTTTACAGACTTCAACTCTTACCAACTCATCCAATTTGTCAAAGAAGTAGACATTCCAGCCATCAACAAGTATTTCAGGCATATGGGAATCTAGGTAAATCTAGAATACAGGGAGAAGAAAAAAAAAAAAAAAAAAAAAAAAAAAAAAAATACACCACACACCATTAGCCTTTACACAAATGTCAAATTAAAAACAGACCTTCTCTTGAAAGTGAAAGTTCCACTTATCATCCTTCCTCTCCTTTCTAATCAAAATTAGTTTTTTGTTTTTCTGGGAGCAGGTACCCACTCCCACAATTCTCATCTAGGAGAGGACTAGGTCAGCTTGTACTGTCCATCCCTGTCCTCTTGGAAAAAGTCCCAGAAGACTGCAGGAGCAGTCTAAGGCTGGCCATATATTGAAGCATACTGTATGTGAGCCCTTACCTTGTAAAAATATTTATTCAGTTCAAAATAGAAATTAAAAAAGGGAAACTTGTGCGCGTGTTAACTTCCAATCAGTAGTACAAGAACAAGGGATTTCAAGTTTATATAACTGGATTTTTAGCTTGTCCGTCAACAAGTCAATCACCAAAAAAAACTTCACTGCAATTAAAAGCATAAGCTTTTGACCTGTATTTGGATTCAGACACCTTCTCAATCCTGACCAGTTTCTCAGCCCCTGACAAAAATGAAAAGCATACCCATGTTGCTACCAGCACCGTGCCTCATGGTGGAGGTGTTGTGTTCAGAGTGTTGGACATTGCTGGCATTCCTCCATATGATGTAGTGTTTTACTTCTCCAAAGAAATATCCTAGAAACTATCTGATGAGCTACTTGATTTTCAAGATTTTCAAGATGCTGCTTGTTATGATATAGGTTCTTTATCAAAAGCTGGGCAATCCCAGAAAAAAAGGGTTTAACTTTAAAATGTGACATTAATTGCATGCATGTTACTTAGGAGATTTCACAGAAGGGCAGTAAATTCAAGACTTGAACCCAATTTATTTAAAAATATCAAGACCAATATGTAGGTTTCACAACATAATGGACTCGTTTTTGTGGAATAGCGACAAATCACAGAATCAGTTTTACTTCTAGGCTTCACTGCAAAATGCAGAAAAGTACAGAGGGACTAAACATTTATGCAAAGATATGTATATAAACCTGAATTATTTTTGCAACTGCAGAACGTTAATTTAGGGCCGTAGAAAGTTTTCAAAGGAGGGCCATATTAAAACAATTTATCAGAGTCTAGGGCAAGGGTCTCCAAACTGTGGCCCTTTGCTTGCCTTTGTCCAACCCTTTAGGCATTATTTCTTCTAATGACAGCAATATTGAGGCACCATTTCACTGAAACAGTTGGGAATTATTCCTCCTACTGACACAAACGATGATGCACTGTTCCTGCCACTAATACCAATGATAGGGTACTATTCCTCCTACTGACCACATTTTTTAAATCCCACTGACCACCAAGCCTGAGACATTTTGACAACAGTTTCGGCACCCCCTAAAGACTGAAAAGCAGTAAATTAATCCTTTGTTTAGAAAGTTCGGAGACCCCTGGTCTAGGGAAAGGTGCATTTCTACTTTCACCAAGAATACCGCTTCGCATTAACACAGATGTTTATTGGAGCCTCCCCACCCAATACCAGTTACCTATTGATCCTGCCAGTCCTATTTCTCCATGCCCTGTAATGGGCTAAGCAGTCCAGTGAAAGCTTTGGTTGAGAAAAAGCATTTAAAGTGGAACTAAAGGCAAAAAAAAAAAACAAAAAAACAAAAAAAACAAAAAAACAAAAAAAACAAAAAAACAAAAAAAACAAAAAAACAAAAAAAACAAAAAAAACAAAAAAACAAAAAAACAAAAAAACAAAAAAACAAAAAAACAAAAAAACAAAAAAACAAAACTAGCAGGTAGACATATTGCAGAGGAAATGCTATATCCTTTCTGTAATAAAAGCCAATTTCCTGCCCGCCAGCAATTTGCTTCTGATTGAACACTGAGCGAAGCATGCACAGCTCAATATACAATCTCAGCATGCTTTGGGTGGGGTGAACTAACTCCCACACACATGCGTGGAAGTTACGCCACTCCAGGATCATCAATCAAGATGGCTGACAACTTCAGACCTGAAGATAACCAGGTGAACATAGCAGAAGTGACCAAGGAAAGCATGGGAGTCTCACTGGCAGAGGGGGTACACTGGGAGGAAAAAAAAAAAAAGTGTGCCATAATGTGCAAATACGGCTGTGCTAGCCAGAAAGGTTTAATTCTGCTTTATCACTGAAAGGAGTGCTCACAATCTTCAGCATTTATTCATATTGCTTAAAGTTGTTCTATAGCATTAAAGGATAAGTTCACCTTGAGGGAACAGGTTACATGTTCCACCCGTTTTTAGGGTGGAACAGGTTCCCAATTCTGCACCCACTGCCCGTTGCTCTCCCTCCAGCTGTGTGTGAATGAACTACAAGCCTGACATCTTTTGCGGTTGTCAGCTTGTAGTTCTCAATGAACTACCACGGTGCTGTGGAGAGTAACCGTGGTAGCTAACCGATTTCTTCCTGCCCATATGGTATGTATGGGTACACAGATACACTGACAGGTCTGCAAGAGACCTGCATGGCACCAGCGATCTGCTGGGGGCAATCAAGCAGACTTGCATCTCTATCTATCTAATCCCTCCCTTCCCACATTCAGTCAATTGAGTCCATGCTGTCAACCCATGCTGGATGCGAGTATGAAAAAGCCCTCAACAAAATGTAAACTTTGAATGTCCCTCTACAGCTCTTTTTCTTGTTTGATTTATAGAAGATTGCTCTCCTTTTGCTGTAGTTATCTACCATCCAGCTCAATCCAGATATTTTGTGGCCTCTTACCTGACCATTAGATATGTTTTATTTGTGTATTGTTAGACTTGATACATTTTATTGGATGCTTGTTTCAAATTTATTTAAAAAACACTTTCCTCCCGATTCTTATAATTGATAAATGTCCACAAAAAGCTATAAATCATAATACCTTTCAAAAAATGTTATGGATCAGTTAAAAGGTGTCCCTATGCTTTGATTCAATTCAGTGAATGCGAGCAAGCCACCTCTGTTGCTTTCTGCAAGATAGCCATTGATCTTCTGTGGGGCTAGAGGTCAGGGTTGGGCTGAGAACCGCGTGGTCTGTACCACTGAGCCATTACCTGTCGGTCTGGACATAGTTACATTCACAGCTTTGTAAGTGCATTATACTTTCTTTGAATGTTATATGAAAATAGTAAAAATCATGTACAATCTGGTAAAATGTAATATAAATTTCATTACACATCTTTCTTTTTTGATGTATGTAGGAGTGCTTCCACTTCCTCATCCCTGATGAAGACTTTATACAAGTTGAAACACGTTGAGTTGACTTATTTCAACTGACAACTGTGCGGTCGTGCGACGTTGTACCCAAATAAAATGGCAGCGATATTTAGCGGGACTGTGACATTGCAGCAGACAAAATCGAACACCGGACATTGTTTGGGTACCACTAACATGAATACAGTGATCAGTACTAAAAATATGCACTGTTACTGTACTAATGACACTGGCAGACATTATCAGGGGCGATCAAAGGGTTAAACATGTGCCTAGCTGGTGCTTGCTAACCATGTGGGGGATGGTCTGACTGGTTGAAGACAGATCGGTGTTCCTCCACCTTCTCCCCTGCCAGAATGGTGATCTGCCTGGTTTACATAGACAGATCACCGTTGTGCCTCTCCCGGGAACTATCATGGTGGCCGCCCGACCTGCTGCATTAAATATGCGGTAGGCAGTCGGCAAGTGGTTAAATACCATCAAAAGAAAGCTTTATATTTTTTTTCTTTTTTTTTTTTTTTTTTTTTTTTTTTTTTAAGAAAGATACATTCATTTGGGTACAGAGTTGCGTGACTAATTGTCATTCAAAAGCATGCGTCTCTGAAAACGTGCCTGTTACTGCTAGGGACAGACTATCATACGTGATTTTTTTTTGCACTTACACTAACTCAGCATTGTAAATTCTGTCAAATTCCATTACAGTGTAAATTCATTTGCTTCCTTTTGCATGGAGTTATCACAGGCTGCACTTTTGGCAATATGAGGCATTTCTATATATTATGCAAGCTGCCTTACCTCTTGGAGAACAGGGATAACAGGTGGATCCCTCTGTTGAAGGAAGTATAGCACCATAAGAGTATATGCATATGAAGACAGACTGCCTCGGGAAGCATCTCCAATGTCACACACCTTTACAGAAAACAAGAATTATGGCGCTTATACAATAACCACGTTATGTATAGTATATGCAGTTGATATTACAGGCGTACCTTAGTGAACACCTTCATGATGTAACAAAGGTATTTTACTCTAGGATCTATAGCAGCATAAGATGCCAAAAGCCTAGTGTTATGAAGAGCCTAGGAGAAAAAAAAAAACCACCACATTTTCCATTTATTCCAACCTCAAATTTAGTGCATATGTTACGTAGCTGAAAGTGCATATCTAAAAAAAATAAAAAAAATACTATGTATACTCACCAATGTGTTATATAAACTGATGTCTCCTTCAAGGCCACTTCTTACATGGTAGAATTTTACAATTGGCACTTTTGCTGTGGTAATAGGAAGGATATTCCTCAGCCCTAAGTAAATTAAAAAAAAAAAAAGGTTTGTAATAATCTTTGCAAAAACAAGTCTCGAGACCAGTAAAGGGCAAAACAAAAAACATTCTTCTCTGCACTCATTAAGCCAAGTGAAAATATGTTTTCCAAAGTGCACATGCTCTACTTTAGTGAACCAATTACTATATGTAAGGAATAGTCTTTGGGAGATGTAGCTCTTGGAGGCTTTCATATGTCAACAGGAACAGTCTGGTGATGTTGACACGTGGGTTAATAAAACCATTTTCTCACTACAGAAATAAAGTAAATTACAAAAAAAAAAAAAAAAGTTCTGGGACAGGCTCTGGAGCAAAATTAGGTTTGGTGTAAATTGAGTACCGCTCAACATACACTTTAAAGGTGAACTCCAGGATGAACCTATATGACATACCGTACGTATACAGGTGCTCTTATCTTTAAAATTGCTGGTTTTACAGAGCAGTGTCGTAATGCCTGTGAGAAACCCAGCTTTCTTTGTTGAGTGAAAAGCCCTCTGCCCCCTCATATCCTGTTCAAAAGACTGGTGGCCATTATGTCCTCTATCCCCTGGACCACCGATCTTGTACAATCCCCTGTAGTTCTTCATAAAGACAAGGGCTACATAATCATGTTGCTCCTCACTGCAGTGGGTGGACCCAGGAGTTTCAAACTCCGTCTGATCCAACCACTGTGCTGTGTAATTAAGATTGATGGGCCAGCACACTTCTGGTCTGTCCCGCCACCTATGACCTCTCACATTCACTCACAGATCAGGGTGTGAACTCCACATATGAAGCGCCCCTCATCACATTCACATCAACTATTGCACTGTTAACAATGTCCTGGCAAAAAATAAGAGGGAGAGCAAAGCACAGCAATGTGGGTGGGCAGAGTCCAAAGACTGAGTAGCACTTTTATCCAACCCACACACATCCACAGTTCCACCCACTCACGCCAAATCTCAGGGCATTATGGGATGTGTAGTCTCAGTGAGCAGTGACAAAACACTAACAGGAAGTGATGCCCTGCTTCTCAGATCTCCTGGAGCCAGGGGATTGAGGATGATGCAGTGGAAAATGACCACAGATATAAAAACAGTGAGTTTTAGACAAAGTGTACAATAAAGTGTCACTAAACTTACATCCTAAAAAACAAATCAATAAAATGCTGTACTACATGCTGTTCATACTCAGCCACTATGAGATTTGTTTTCTGTCTTCTGGTTGAGCCTGCTGCTCCATCTCCACCTTCTGTTCATGTCCCCAATTCAGCTAGGGATTTTGCAGCTGTGGCGACAACTCTGCACATCTTCAGCTTTCAGTGAGTTTCTATACTGAGCAATTCCTCTCCATAACATCTGAGCTGTCCATATGACTATAGAGACACGCATGTGGGTGTATACACAATGGTAAATGACAGCTCACGCTCTTCCTCCTTCAAGCCCATTAACCAGCTAAATACAATAGGGGTGGGATATTACATGTAGATTAACGGAGGTTTCACCTCCCTCTTATTCTAAGACACAGGCTGGAGGGGTATGACACCCTGTAGACTGGCAGAAATCCACCCACACCATGTTATTGCCGATTTTAAATATGTTTTTTTAAAACAGTTTATTGATCTTATTTTTACTCTGTATCCCAAAGGTTGGTTTCTTTATTTTTTTATTTTGAACATGCGACCAGCAGCAGAGGACTAAAAGTTCCTCCTCCTCATATTTCCCTGCAGACAGGCTGGGAAAGAACTGGGTCATGTGACAGCTGGATGCCGATTTGAAAAAAAGAAAAAAAAAAGAAAAAGGTACTTTGATTTGAATTTTTGTATTTAATTAAAAATAAAATAATGACAGTGCCATCTATATACAGAAATAGAAGGGACAATGTAAAATTAAAAAAAGTGTGCGTTGAGTATCACTTTGAAAAAATCATGTCAGTGGTTTTGTTTAACCACTTGCTCTATTTGTGGGGGAAAAAAAAATGTAAGTTGGGTACAGCGCTGCATGACCAAGCATTTATCAGTTAAAGTAACGCAGTGCCGTATCACAAAAAGTGGCCTGGTCACGAAGGGAGGTAAATCTTTGAGGTCAGGTGGTTAACTGATCATACAGGACTAAAGTATAGATTTAATCACCATGCTGGAGTTCTTTAACCACTTAAGCACTGGTAGGATTTCCCCCCTTAATGACCAGGCCATTTTTTGCGATATGGCAATGTTACTTTAACTGACAATTACGATGCTGTACCCAAATAAAACTGATGTCTTTCTCTCCACAAATAGAGATCTTTTGCTGGCATTTGATTACCTCTGCGATTTAAATTTTTTGCGTTATAAAAAAAAATTTAAAAAAAGGGTTTATTTTCTACTATAAAACATACCCAATTAAAAAAAAAAAAAAAAAATTTCTTCATCAATTTAGGCCAATATGAATTCTGCTACATATTTTTGGTAAAAAAAAACCAAACCAATAAGTGTACATTAATCGGTTTGCGCAAAAGTTTTAGAGTCTACAAAATAGGGGATAGATTTAGGCCATTTTTATACATTTTTTTTTACTTACTAGTAATGATGATGATCACTGATTTTTAGCAGGACTGCAACATTGCGGCAGACAGATCGGACATATGACACTTTTTTTGGGAACCAGTGACATTATTAAAGTGATCAGTGCTAAAAATATGCACTGACATTGTACTAATAACACTGGCAGGGAAAGAGTTATCAAGGGGTTAACGGTGTTCCCTGGGAGTGTTTACTAACTGTATGGGGGATGGGCTGCTTGGGATAACACACAGAGCCATCTTCCTGCATAGCAGCAAGACAAGATCTGTGTCATCCTGACAGAACTGAGCTCTGCCTTGTTTACATAGGCAGATCCCCATTCTGTCTCTGCGGGGAACGATCGCGGGCGGCTGACGGACTCTCCCGCTGATTGGCTCCCCCTGCTGGCCAATCGGCACACGCCCACAGAAAGCAGTGTATGAGCCTGACGTACACCTACGGTGATTCGCACAGCCGAGCCAGCTTGCCGCAATATAACTGCGAGCTGGTCGGCAAGCGGTTAACGACACCAAGGCTGGCCATGCATTATACAATTTTCTTATTCAATTTTCTTTAGGATTTACCTTCAACTATGTAATGCAGGGACCTGCCGGATTGTATTTCACAAATTGAAAAAAAAATTAGGTTTTGACCTCATTATATGGTTTTGGTAAATCTAAAAGAAAATTTTATAATGTATGGCCAGCCTAGCTTGTAGCTCTAAAAAGCTCAACAAGCCAAATCTTATTAATTTCAATGTCCCCTGTTCACATCTGAGTGTTCTGACGTCTGAAGCAAAACACCCGAAGCTCAAAAAAGTACAGGAGCTTCCTTTTGGCAGATTACGTTTTTTGGCCTCACGCCCTTCAATAGCAATGCCTGACTTTTGCCTTTTGTCGCTCGTTTTCTGCTCAAAAAGCAGCTCTCCACCCTAATCTCCCCTCCCACTAGTGCTTTCTATTGGCTAAACAAAAATGCCTGAAGCTGTAAAACGCTTGTTATAAGCCACAGAAACGCCTTAAAAATGCCTGAAAATGGCAGTAAATCGCTATGCTCAGGTGTAAATGGAGCCTAAAGGACTAGAAAAATTAAGTCAATGTCCAGCAAAGAGTTTATTTCCAGTAGAAATATACCTTGATGTTTTCGAAGATGTCTTGCCAATTCTTCAATTGTCCGTATCGAATCCAGAGCCTTTAAAAATAAAAAAATAAAAATAAACATTCTAAAAGCATATACAGTTGATCTAAAAAGTATTACACACACAGTATGAGATGTAGTTTAATTACTTCTAAAATGTGAATTTTTTTTTTTTTTTTTTTTCCACAAAAAAAAAAGACTCTAAAGCTTCAGGTTTTTTTTAAAATGACAAACATGTCATACTTGCCTCCACTGTGCAGTTGGTTTTGCACAAAGGGGCCCCAGTCATCCTCTTCTGGGGTCCCCAAGCGGCGCTCTTGGCTCCTCCTCTTAAGTGCCCCGGAGAAGCGCTCTCCTTTGGGACACCCATGCAGGCGGTCTATTGACACGGGACTCGGGCCCCAGCGTCATTGGATTTGATTGACAGCAGCGGGAGCCAATAGCTGCGCTGCTATCAATCTACCCAATCAGGGCCCAAGACACTGCCTGGAGATGGTGTGCTCCTGCATGTCGCTGGAATAAAAAAAAAAAAAAAAAAAAAAAAAAAAAAAAACACGGGGGGGTCTGGGCTGCTGTGCACTACAAGAGGATTTTCACCTTAATTGCATTAAGGTGAAAAACGAGGGCTTACAACACCTTTAATGTGACCTACAACCTGTACAATTCGATTAAAATTGAACTCAAATCTTTAACCCTTTTACTACTATGTCTACACGTCATACAGACCTAACAGTGAGTGGTTTTATACACACTCCCAGTGGCAACTGCAGACTGTCAGATGGAAGAGATCCGGTGGCTGGGAAGTAGCTTGCTTCCAAACACCTCTCCAGTTACCAGCACATTATTGAATTGCGCAAAAAAAAAAAAAAAAAAAGGGTGAAGCAAATCTTGGTCTGATTTATTTCCATCTTAAAAACCTGGCATTTTTATAGGGATAAATATATAATATATTTATAGACTTTTTATATCAACTATTATTTGTATCTAATAC
The DNA here is from genome assembly GCF_042186555.1 of Aquarana catesbeiana. NCBI lineage: Eukaryota > Metazoa > Chordata > Amphibia > Anura > Ranidae > Aquarana > Aquarana catesbeiana. The sequence goes on along the minus strand of NC_133324.1, from coordinate 371,513,390 downwards.
AAACGCAAAACATAAAAACTATGAATTGCAAAGTACATATAAAAAGGATACCTCAGCTGTTTCAAGACCATCAAATGTCAGGCAAATATCCATGTCACTTTCTATAAAGCCAAAGCCATTTTTTGAGGAACCAAACAAGTTAAGTCTTGCTCCTGTAGAACACAAAAAAAAAAAAGGAGACATCTATCTATAAACCTGTGTGTCAAATATGTACACATCCCTGATCAGAAATCATTCTCTGTATATAAAAATTGTTGCACACAATCTTTTTATATATTCTTTGCGTTAAATTGTAATGCTACAAAATTAAGGGTCCCTTCACATTTTTTAATTTCATTGCACTGTGTTAACACATGTGTGCTCATGTACAGGGGTGTCCACAATGAGCTCAGAAAAAAAGGGTTTTACAGTTTGCAAAATATCATTTTCTTTCCAATGTTATAGACTAATGTTCCGTGTATCCCAAAAACTATACAACTGAGGGGTGGGCAGCAACAAACCCAAACTAAGATGGCCACTAAAAACAGAAGACTATCTGCAGCTCAAACAGCCACCTGAAGAACTTTAGGCCTGAAACAGGCATCAGATGAGGTCAGATCATCAACTTGATGGATCTTTGAGCACACGTTAAAGTGGTTGCAAACCCCAGACATTAAATATGAACAAAGTTCAAAGTATATCCTTCTATAGTGTGTACTTATCTCAATCATTTCTTCTGCTTTGTTCCTCTATCAGCAATTACTTCTGACAAGCTTTTTTGGACAGAAAAAAAAAAAAAAGTGACGGGAACAGAGTTCCAACAGACAGAATCAGCTCTGTTCATGTGTTCTGTGTGCAGGGGGTGTGTCCCTTCCCTTCAATCAGCTCTTAGAGCTCTCCTGAGTTCTGCAGAGTAATTTCAAGCTCTACACCCCCCTTTTTTCTGCAGAGTAATTTCAAGCTCTACACCCCCCTTTTTTCTGAACTCTCAAACAAGCTTTATAATTCAGCACTTTCAACAGATGTAGAGAAGAGAATACTGCAGATAAACAGGTATAACAATGTACGAGGATTTGTTTAATCTCAGTGTATCATCTTAGGCCAGTCACTTTACTGGGTAGTCAACTTTAAAGCACCAGGTGGCGGCCATGCAAAACAGTAGCCTGATGGAGCTAACGAGAGTTACAGTCTTGCACGACACTACACCAAGGGTCCTGTAACTGAGATGCTCGCTGCCCATTAGGCTGTATACCAGGCTCATTGCTTTCCAGACAAAAACGTGAAAGCATTTACCCATTTTGTATTTAAATTCTTCCCCACCTCCTTCCCCCCCCCCCTTTACTTGTTGACCCTAAATCATAGTAAGCCAGCATATTTTAGAAAGTGGCTGAATGCACAGCGTACAGTTTTAGAGAAAACATATGGAGGCTGACCTCATTCTACCATTGCTAGCTGTCTTTCATGCTGAGCCAATGGTCTGAGCCACAGACTTGTTTCAGGTCAGTGCCTTAATTTGAGATCTAGTGAGAGAAGTGAGATATAGCTAGGAAACTAGTAATTATAAAAGTTGACAAATGCAGCCCTAATAGATTTCTCTCACTACAGGTTTTTATTTAAGCCAATGTACGGTATGTGCTGAGTGTGTACTTTCTGCATATTTACCCTGAAAGTCACGTCTTATAAAATCTTCCAGATCCTGCCGTATATGTTCCCTGGCTTTACCCTCTAGTGCCGATGGAGAAAAATCCGCTATGGGACAAGAGTAATGGTAAGAAAGGCAAGTAAATATTTAAACAGTTCACTTTTAACAAAAAATGGTTGCCAACTTACTTAATTCAGTACATTCAAATTGATAAATAACCTGCTATCATAAGTATCAAGGGATAGATGACTGAATAGATTCAACAACATTACCCAACTGCCTGGTGACCAAATCTTCAGCGTTACTCAGACAATATAGCCAAAATCTAAATGAACATGCCCTTCATTTTTGTCAAAGGATAGCATGGGGGGTGGTCAAATAGATTTTCCACTCTATCACCTTCTTTGGATGAATAATCACCACTGCAAATGTTTTATTTTTTATTTCATGCACAGAAAAATTGGTTACATCTAAAAATGTACACTCACACACTTGGCCAATGTATGGTTTCCTTAACCACTTGTGGACCAGGCTTTTTCTGGCACTTTGTTTACAAGTTTAAATCAGTATTTTTTTTGCTCGAAAATTGCTTATAACCCCCAAAACATAATTTTTAGCAGAGACCCTAGGGAATAAAATGGCGACCGCTGCAATTTTTTACGGTATTTGCACAGCAGTTATTGCAAATTTTTGGATAAAATACTTTAACCACTTGCCAACCAGCCGCTGTCATTGTACTGTGGCAGGTCGGCTCGTTCCCGCGAATGGCAGTCATTGTACGCGCACTACCGGAGGTGCTGACCAGCAGAGGAGCCAATAAGCGGGTGGGGAGATTATCTATATCTCTATATATCTTATTTCAATGCTCTTTGCCCCCAGTTACGCCATCTTGGTCCCGGTATGCATTTTGTGGCTCTGCGTTCAGTTTTTACTAATCAGATTTCCTCGGGACTTTCTTTACGTCATACTGTATCTCCTGGCCAAATTCGGTCATCTTTGCCACGCTTTTTTTGGGCAACATTTTACCATCAGGCATGCAAGTATGTGGACAGCAATTGGACGAGTCTTTATTTTCGCCACCGTATTTTCTCAGCATCTAATGGATGTACATTTTTATATTTTCTAGACTATTATTGTTACTAAATTGCATATCGGATTATCTCTGAAATAGTCTAGTTTACTCCATAACGCGTAGGAATCACGATTGCAAACAGCATTTATTGTCCACATCATGTGTGCTCTTCACTCTATTTGCATCTGGTGTTTAATGTATGCTGGCCCAATAGTCCAGGTTTCTATAATCCTAATCCTATTGTATACGATTACTACTTTTTGATACTATAAAAAATGAACTTGAATTTTTAATATTGTTTCACAGTCTGTGCCTATAAAGCCCCACCCTAAGGGGGGAAATTGTATTCTCACTGAATTGAGGGATGTTGGCTATCTAAACAGCAGCTATAGCTCACCTCCAACCTTCTGCTGTTTAGAGTTAGAGGTCTAGCACTAGAATTATTGCTCTCGCTTTAACTTCCACGGCAATACCTCACATGTGGTGTGAATACTGTTTACATATGTGTGCGTGACCTGCGTATGTGTGCACTTCAAAAAAATTTTTTTTACACACTGTCCCTTTAAACTTTTTTTTTTTAATGAATTTTATTCTTGATACAAGGAATGTAAACATCCCTTGTAATAGCAATAAGGGGGACATGTCCTCTTTATGGAGAGATCTGGGGTCAAAAAGACCCCAAATCTTTTTACCTTTAAAAGCAAAAGGTTAAAAAAAAAAAAAAAAAAAAAAAATTATTTACATGCAGCCTGGACCGGAGGTGGTGTCATGACATCGCTCCAGTCCAAGGCCATAGAGGCGATCAAAGAGTATCTACTCTTTGATTGCCTATAGGAGCACCTGGCAGCACTGTCGGATCACATCTCGGGCAAACTGGCAGAGAGCGGTAAGCCTGAGAAACACCGGCACTTCGGAAAGTGTTCCAGCCACTCATGAAAGCCAGCCGCAAAAAAATACCAGGGTTATGGCCGATCTCTTCAGCCAAAATCCCGGTAAACAACTTGCAACGTCTATATACACGTATTGCTGTTGGCAAGTGGTTAAATCGACTGTCATGAAACAAAACATCTGTGTGACAAGGTCCCTATAGATGCAGGTTTTGCCTTACATACTGTATACGAATTCTGCAGCAAGGCATTGAACGGGTTCAGTTTCCCTGTCCAAGAAGTACTATGTAGTTAGGAAATAATTACTCAAGATCACACAGATGTCTTGCTTTGTGATAGACATGCTATAATAAACAGGTCTACAACAAGCTTTAAATTGCTATACCATGAACACTACCTCTATGGAAAAGGAGTTTCAGGAAATACTAAAACTAATACAGTACAATTAAGAGTTTACTTACTGTAACACTGCATACAAACTTGATCCAAAATTTGGGAAAACTTGGATGTTAAAGGTGGCAAGGGTTCCAATTCAATTTTTTTAAAGTCTTCTGGGCAATCTTTTTTAAGATGTCCCTCTTTCTTACACAAGTTACACACGACAGTAGGCCGCTAGGTTACAAAAATAAACACACATTGTACACATTAAGAAATTCAGATGGCTGGCCTATCAAACCAATGTTTTTTTTAGACTGCATGCAACCCAATCACAACTTTGTAGCCTTTGGACAGTTTTTAGGCCTCCTTCACAGATTCCAGCATCATGAAACAGATTCTTTTAGCTGGAAAAACAGGTGCATGTGAATCGCAGCAGTGGCCTATTGGCAGGTTGACAGTGTCCATTGCTGCTCCCATGTAACCACTCACCAAGCGGTTACCCTGCAGTTAGGGACGGGTGCCTGAGCCTGGATGCAGGTAACCACTAAGTACAGCTACATGTTAAGAGCGGCGCCTGCTGTCAGCCTGTTAATACTTTGTACAGGCTCAGTGGTTGCCGCTATTCACATGCCCTTGTCATTCCAGCGGCAAGAATTGCTGATTCTTGCCGCTGGAATCTGGTGTATGCAGCTAAATGGCCATGTAAAAGGACACCTAAAAAAAAATACGCCTCAGCTGTATTCCAATTGATAAATGCTATACGGCTTTAAATCAATGTGGAGTACTTCCTTTTATCATCATCAGGGATACAATTACTATGTTAACCAAAATATGTTCACATTTTCTGGAATTTTATTAGATGTGGCCCTACACTAAATGCAAGCCCTTGTATTTAATCGAATTTGGCCACAGGGTTAAAGAGGTTAAGGAATAAGCAGGAGGTCTTGTGACTAGTGTCCTTGAATACAAAATGCTAGCATGGAATTCAGCATCCCTACCGCCTCCTCTTCCCCAAATAACTTTGAGGCTTGTGCATCACAATAACTAGATTTGGGGACCACTTTTAATGACAAACTTTTTAAGGGGGGGGGGGGGTGGACCCCTTTGGTGGTCTGAATATTACAGCAGATTCACCAATGTCTTCTGCTGACAGAGCAGATTTAAACCCATGATCTGTATATCAGGAATTTACAAAGATCTAATAAACCAAAAATTACATTCTGCCTTCATCCCATACAATATAATAGCATTTATTCATACCTTGCCTTTGGTGAAAGTAGGCTTCTTAAATTCATAAAATAGAATAGCATCCCCGGTGACATAGCTTTCAGTGGCTAATTGCTTGGGATCTTCTAAAGTATCACAAAGTTCTGTACTGCCTTTTTCATGGTCTTGTAAAATCTTAGACACAGGTTCTGTCTGCTGGTCATCTTCAGACAACAGATCATCTGCTGAACCAGTATATGTATTCTCCAGCTCTTCATCTGCTGTAAGACTATCCAAATGCTCTCTGCGATTTAAAAGCAAGCTATTTTCCTCATCATCGTCATCCTCATCAGAATTATTCACATCTGTTAGATCAAACCTTTGGGTCTCAAAATCATGTGCAATCTCCTCTAGTTCATCAGTTCCCTCTGTGCTTTCTTCATCCAAGTCCACCTTTCCAGCATACATGTTTGTGCTCTCCAAACTAAAGTCATGACCTTCAGCTCCCCCTTCAAAGTCAGAAAGGCTGTCCGTTTCTTCATTTCCTGCCAAATGAGCCTCACCGCTCTCACTGTCATCATCAAAGCCATGGCCGATCAAAATGTAATCACTTGGTCTCTTTTCCTTTGGTACAGGGTGGTCACTATCAGACCCTTCATGAGCACTATCTAGCTCTTCACAGCTCTGGATGGCATATTTAGGGTTTGCCAGCATTTCTTCTGTTATACAATAATCTTCAATAGCAAGATCAGGAAGTGTGTCAAACACTAGCTTTTTATTTACTGCTTTACGGTTTATGCCTTCACAGTGGTTCATGCCAACTGAAGAAGCGTTCAATGTGTTGTCTATAGCCAAACGCTCCAGTTTTTGGCTTGCATCAAGAACAAGGTTGGATTGTGGTTCACTTTCACCATCAGTCTTCTTTTGAATGCCTTTTAAAGTGGAATTGGTGGGCTTCTTTTTTGTGAGTTTCTGAGACTTATTTTGTAGCATTGCAAAATATTTGTATGTAGCCTTCAAACAGTGAAGCATGAACTCAAACACCAACTGACTGTTCAAGGATCTTGCAACATTCCTCTTAACAGAGTATGGATCTACATTTAAAAAATGAACATGGTTAGGCTTTTTACGACGTATATTACGTGTTTAAGACCAGAAAAGCAATGTTACCTTCCACAGCAATACGTTTTTTGGGCCAGTCTTTCAGTTCCCTAGATATTTTCTCCTTAACACGAACACTGATGACAAAGTCACCCATATTGAACTCCAAAGCATAAAATCTTAACAGGTCAACCCACAGCCGACCAACAGAGGCAGAACATTGTTTGACAGGAAAGATGACTGGAACCTGCAAAAATCAAATACATGTTCATTAGATTCAATTTTGTGCTTTGATGCCCTAGACCACATACAATATATTTATATAGCACCAACAGTCTGCACACTGCTTTACAATATAAAAAGGGAGACAATACAGTAACAATACAAGAGGGTTAGGAGGGCTCTGCTCCTGCGAGCTTAGTCTAATAGGGAGGGGCTGGTGGAAAAAAAATTAAATAGAAAGAAAAAAAAAAAAAAAACGTAATAACTGCAGGATGAACTCATAGGAGAAATAAAAGGATTTGGTTATTAGCTGAAGGCAGGATAGGCTTCTCTGAAAAGAGGAGTTCAATGATCGCCTAAAAGTGGACAGAGTATGAGATAGCCAGACAGATTGGGGTAGTGCGTTTCAAAGGATGAGAAGCTCTGGAGAAGTCCTGGAGACAAGCATGGGAGGAGACAAGAGAGCTTGAGAGTAGGAGGGCTAGGGAGAAATGGAGGGGACGGTTTGGTTGATATTTGGAGACAAGATTGGTAATGTAGCTCGCGGCAGAGTTGTAAATGGCTTTGTATGTTTTTGTTAATGTTTTGAATTTTATTTGTTGGACAATAGAAAGCCGGAAGGATTGGCAGAGCGGGGTGGCAGACTCTGATCGGTTAGTAAGGTAGAGGAGTCTGGCAGCAGCATGACAGAATGAAGAGGGGATAGTCTGCGAAGAAATAGGCCTAAGAGGAGTGAGTTACAGTCAAGGCAAGAAAGAACAAGGGAGTGAATAAGTCACTTAGTGGTTTCAAAGGTTTAACCACTTAAGGACCAGCCTCGTTTTGAATTTTAGGTGTTTACATGTTTAAAACAGGTTTTTTTGCTAGGAAATTACTTAGAACCCCCAAACATTATATATTGTTTTTTTTCTAACACCCTAGAAAATAAGATGGTGGTCATTGCAATACCTTTTTTGCACCGTATTTGCGCAGCGGTCTTATAAGCGCACTTTTTTTTGGAAAAAATTCACTTTTTTGAAAAAAAAAAAAAATAAGACAACAGTAAAGTTAGCCCAATTTTTTTTTTATATTGTGAAATATAATGTTACGCCAAGTATATTGATACCCAACATGTCACGCTTCAAAATTGCGCCCGCTCGTGGAATAGCGTCAAACTTTTACCCTTAAAAAAATCTCCATAGGCGACGTTTAAAAAATTCTACAGGTTGCATGTTTTGCGTTACAGAGGAGAGCTAGGGCTAGAATTATTGCTCTTGCTCTACCGGTCGCAGCGATACCTCACATGTGTGGTTTGACCACCGTTTTCATATGCGGGCGCTACTCACGCATGAGTTTGCTTCTGCGCGCGAGCTCGTCGGGACAGGGCGCTTTAAAAAATTTTTTTTTTTAAATTTTACTTTATTTTATTTATTTTTTCACTGTTTTAACCACTTGACCACTGGGCACTTAAACCCCCTTAATAACCAGACCAATTTTCAGCTTTCGGTGCTCTCACACTTTGAATGACAATTACTCAGTCATGCAACACTGTACCCAAATGAAATTTTTGTCACACAAATAGAGCTTTCTTTTGGTGGCATTTAATCACCGCTGGGTTCTTTATTTTTTGCGCTATAAAAGAAAAAAAGACCGAAAATTCTGTAATAAATGCATTTTTCTTCGTTTCGGTTATAAAATTTTGCAAATTAGTAATTTTTTCTTCATATATTTTGGCCAAAATTTATACCGCTACATATCTTTGGTAAAAATAACCCAAATCGGTGTATATTATTTGGTCTTTGTGAAAGTTATAGAGTCCACAAGCTATGGTGCCAATCTCTGAAAATTGATCACACCTGAATTACTGACAGCCTATCTAATTTCTTGAGGCCCTAACATGCCAGAAAAGTACAAATACCCCCCAAATGACCCCTTTTTGAAAAGAAGACATTCCAAGGTATTTAGAAAGATGCATGATGAGTTTTTTGAAGTTGTCATTTTTTCCCACAATTCTTTGCAAAATCAAGATTTTCTTTTTTTTTTCACAAAATTGTCATATTGGCAGGTTATTTCTCACACACAGCATATGCATACCACAAATTACACCCAAAAACACATTCTGCTATTACTCCCGAGTACGGCAATACCACATGTGTGAGACTTTTACACAGCGTGGCCACATACAGAAGACCAACATGCAGGGAGCACCATCAGGCATTCTAGGAGCACCCAGGCAAATTCTGACATTTCTCTCCTACATGTAAAAATCATAATTTATTTGCTAGAAAATTACATAGAACCCCAAAACATTATATATATTTTTTTAGCAAAGACCCTAGAGAATACAATGGCGGTCGTTGCAACTTTTTATCTCGCACGGTATTTGCGCAGCAATTTTTCGAAAAAAAAAAGTTTTGGGCTTTAAAAAAAAAAAAAAAAAAAAAAAAAAAAAAAAATAGTAAAGTTAGCCCAATATTTTTGCATAATGTGAAAGATGAAGTTATGCCGAGTAAATAGATACCCAACATGTCACCCTTCAATATTGCACATGCTCGTGGAATGGCGCCAAACTTCACTACTTAAAAATCCCCATAGGAGACGCTTTAAAATTTTTTACTGGTTACATGTTGTGAGTTACAGAGGAGGTCTAGGGCCAAAATTATTGCTCTCACTCTACCGATCGCAGCAATACCTCACATGTGTGGTTTGAACACCATTTTCATATGTGGGCGCAACTTACGTATGCGTTCGCTTCTGCATGCGAGCACACGGGGATTTTTTTTTTTTTTTTTTTTTAATTGTTCATTTTACTTTATTTTAGTTTGGGGCTTTTTTCCAAAAAATAAATTTTTTGATCACTTATTTCTATTACAAGGAATGTAAACATCCCCTGTAATAGGAATATGGCATGGCAGGTCCTCTTTACAGTGAGATATGGGGTCAATAAGACCCCACATCTCACCTCTAGGCTGGGAAGCCTGAAATTAAAAAGAAAAAAAAAAAAAAAGGATCCTGGCTTCGATCTTAGCAGTGAGTTGGTAGAAGCACCTGAGGGCGGCGAGGGGGGGGGGGGGGGGGGGGGGGGGACGTCCCCTCTCGCCTCCCGTAAGAACGATCAAGCAGTGGAACAGCCGCTATGGTCATTCTTATGGTGTAGGGAATCGCCGGCTGAAAAAGCCGATATCTGAATGATGCCTGTAGCTGCACCCATCATTCAGATATCCCCGCACAAAGTCAAGGACGTCATATGACGGCGGGCAGGAAGTGGTTAAAACACATTTAACACAAAATTGTCCATTTATACAATATTTCTAACACATAGCATGTACATACCAAAAATGACACCCCAAAATAGATTCACATGTGTTTATGACTTCCACAGCCTGGCCACATACAGAGGCCGAGCATGGCAGAGCATGGCAAAGCATGGCTGGGTATCACGGGGCATTGCAGAGTATGGCGGGGCATTGCAGAGTACTGCGCGGGGTATTGCAGAGTATTGCACAGGGTATTGCAGAGCATGGATGGATGGATGGATGGATGGATGGATGTGACTGTACATGTCACTGAGCTGCGCTGTGGACACTACACATCCAGCCCACAGTGCGGCTCCCATGCGATCTCTCCCCCTCTGTACCGATCATGACGCCGGTTTACATGTGATCGCTCAGTCATTTGACGGAGCGATCACATGGTAAACGGCCGCGATCAGCGGCCGTTTACCGTGATCCATGGACCGCCGATGTTCCCGTGTGCGCGCCCCAGGGGGGCGCGCGGGAGCAGTTTTCTGGAATCACGTCATATGACGTGATCCCAGAGTTATCCAGCCGCCCTGCAGCCATCATTTGGCTATGGGGCGGTTGGCAAGTGGTTAAAAAAAATTTGGATCACTTTTATTCCTATTACAAGGAATGTAAACATCCCTTGTAATAGAAAAAAGCATGGGAGGTCCTCTTAAATATGAGATCTGGGGTCAAAAAGTCCTCAGATCTCATATTTAGACTAAAATGCAAAAAAAAAAAAGTCGTTTAAAAAAAGACAAAAAAAAAAAATGTGCCTTTAAGAGAAGTGGGCGGAGCTGATATAATGACGTCGCTCCGACCGTCCTATGGTATAGAGACGGGTGGGCGCCATCTTGGCCTCACTCGTCTCTATACCCAGGCACAGAAAGGACCCGATCGCCTCCGACGGCTCCGGTAAGTGGCAGAGGGCGCGGGAGGGGGGGTGCCACCTCTCCCGCCGCCGATAACGGTGATCTCGCGGCGAACCCGCTGCAGAGACCACCATTATCGTGTACAGAAACGCCGGCCACAAAGATGGATACCTCGGTTGTGGCAGCAGCTGCTGCCGTTACCGAGATATCCATCTTTAAAGTGATGACATATATATACAGTGATTATATGAATGAAGAGGGGTGGTGGCGCATCCTAGTTTGGGTAAAGGTGCCAGGTGTGAGAAAAAAGGAAAATTATTAGACTTCGTGATAGTCCATAATTATATGTAGAACCCCCCTCGGGGTTAACATCCCAAATTAGTGAGTGCGAATATTCCAACAGGTCTTGCTGCGTGTAGCTAATAGTTCATCAAGTAAATTAAATTTCCATAATAGTTGACATAAACACGGTGACTGAGTGTTCAAAAAATTCGGTGACTGTAGGTGTTCAAAAAATTCCACTTGTGACTTTGTGCTCCCCCTCAAGTGTCCCCACTCACCAGATCCCCTCGCCCCCACGGGGGCAATGCGCTTATCTTTAGGCCCACCACGGTTGCTCCACCGATCTCATCCAGAGGTCTGGGGTAATTCACCTTCCTGTAGATGTTATCTCTATGGTTGGCTCCAGTTTGATTAGTAATCTCTCCTGTTGGACATGGAACACAGTCATAACACCAAGATGACTTTCCTTGTTGTACCGTTTTTCTGGAACCTGGTGAACAGCTAGGACTGCAGACAGAACGTGGTAACACCTTCGTTTTCTGTCCAAACAGTGCTCCTCTCTCTGATTCCCTTCTGAGCTCTGGCCTGAGACTCAGAAGGGAATCTGAGAGAGAGGAGCACTGTTTGTTTGGACAGAAAACGAAGGTGTTACCACGTTCTGTCTGCAGTCCTAGCTGTTCACCAGGTTCCAGAAAAACGGTACAACAAGGAAAGTCATCTTGGTGTTATGACTGTGTTCCATGTCCAACAGGAGAGATTACTAATCAAACTGGAGCCAACCATAGAGATAACATCTACAGGAAGGTGAATTACCCCAGACCTCTGGATGACATCGGTGGAGCAACCGTGGTGGGCCTAAAGATAAGCGCATTGCCCCCGTGGGGGCGAGGGGATCTGGTGAGTGGGGACACTTGAGGGGGAGCACGAAGTCACAAGTGGAATTTTTTGAACACCTACAGTCACCGAATTTTTTGAACACTCACAGTCACCGTGTTTATGTCAACTATTATGGAAATTTAATTTACTTGATGAACTATTAGCTACACGCAGCAAGACCTGTTGGAATATTCGCACTCACTAATCTGGGATGTTAACCCCGAGGGGGGTTCTACATATAATTATGGACTATCACTAAGTCTTTATGCAAAAATATTTGTTTATATATATTCTTTATTGCACATGTTTTCACTGTATATATATTCTTTTATGATTTATAATTGAGGGTATGTGCTCTATTAAGGTCTATACCAGTATTAATATATAGGACGGGTAACTTGGAGCTAGTAATCTAGCATACACTTTGAGACTTGCACATTAAGGCATATTTACCAGTAGGAAACAATCACTGATTAAAGATGAGTCATGTTTTTGGCAGGATCACTTCGCTAAGTGAATAACAGCCTGTTTATCAGTCACGTATTCATAGTTCACTGAGCATTAATATAAAAAATAATTTTCCTTTTTTCTCACACCTGGCACCTTTACCCAAACTAGGAAGCGCCACCACCCCTCTTCATTCATAAAATCTGTGGTTATAGACCCCTTTGGGGGAATATATTAGGGGAGGCAGCATACCAAGACAGATTAGTAAGCGCGATCATTTTATATATATATATATATATATATATATATATATATATATATATTTTACACACATATACATATACACACACATATACACATACACAGTGGCCGGTCGTTAAGTGGTTAAAAGGGGCATATTTTGGAGATGTTACAGAGCTCAAGTCTAAAAGATTTGGACAGAGATTAGATTTGGGGCTGAAAGTACAGGTCAGAGTCCAGGATTTATATACATGTAAACTAAGGATATGAATTATACTGCCCTTTTATGGTAAAAATGCACACTTGCACATTGGGAACAGGCAAGATTTAGGCCTCATGCACATAGGGCATTTGCCCAGCTCTCCTAAACACCTTTCCTCCTAGCAGCAGTTTTGTAGAAAAAACAAACAAACACAAAAAAAACAATTCATGCACTTGTGGCGGCACAGTGGTGTAGTGGGTAGCACTCTCACCTAGCAGTAAAAAGGGTCGCTGGTTCGAATCCTGAACACAACACTACCTGCCTGGAGTTTGCATGTTCTCCCTGTGCCTGCATGGGTTTCCTCTGTGTACTCCGGTTTCCTCCCACACGCTAAAGATGTGCTGGTAGGTTAATTGGCTTCGGTCCAAAAATTGGCCCTAGTATATGAATGTGAGTTGGGGACCTTAGATTGTGGGCTCCTTGAGGGTAGGGACCGATGTGAGTGTGCGATGTACGTGTGGAGCGCTGCGTAAAATGACGGCACTATAAGGGTAACTTCAATAAATAATATAATCGATGAGCATCTTAATGAGACACAATGTACAGGGATAGGGGCAATTGTAGACATGCACACTCACTCAGGTTAAACTGGATGGACTGGTGTCTTTATTCAACCTTATTAACTATGTAACTAGGGCATTAATTGATTTAATTGGCAAGAATAATAATTTTCTGGCCACTGAAATCAATGCTCAAGCACTTGAGGCTCCTAGCGTTAACCCCAGTTAAGATGCATTTATGAGAGGTTTTTTCCTGACAGTGGGTTGTTTTTCTGCCTCTAAAAACACCTTTCCATGCATGGACAAATAGGCCAAAACCATTGCACAGAGCAGAAAAAGTATGACTTTATTGAAAAGGACAGCTAATCATGACCACAATTAGGTTGAAAGTACAAAGAAAACGGATTATCCATACATGTTAAATTAGGGAGACAACTTCTTATATTGTGAATCCCATAAGAACAGAAACATTGAGATTCATCCATTATAAGAGGTATGAGTTAGGGGAGCAATGAGCCCCCAAAAAACATTTGTAATATGAGCACAAAGATTGTACTAACATTTAAACAATAGAGTAGGGAATACAAAACACCTGTGGGGAACCCCAACTGGTTAACTGTTAAGACAGCAGCAAAAAAAAAAAAAAAAAAAAAAAAAAAAAAAAGGAAAGAAAGGAGAGGGAAAAAAGAGTGGAAGTGGGGAAAAGGAGAAGTAAGGATGCCAGCCACCCAGCAGGACAGGAATTCATTCATGCAGTTGCGTTGGTACCAGGAAAGCAATTTCAGGAGCGAGTCAGTCTGGTGGGAGAAAATGGTCCACCCAGGGCTGTCAAAACATTGTGATATTTAGTGATTTTATCCACTATTGTAGTCCCAATTTTACTATGCCTTATTGCTTGTGTAATTCTAATCTTGGTCTCTATAAAACAAAAGTGACAGGGTTTTCCAGGCCCTCACTATTGTTTGCTTAGAAGCCATCATAATCTGATCAAAACGTTCTGATTGGGCTTTCGTAAGATCAGGAAGGGACAGTGGTTGAGCAATGCAAAAGCAAGATCAGGCCTTAGGGCCAAAGTAGCTACAATTTTAATCACTTCCCGCCTGTAAGACATGACGTCCTGGACTTGGAAGTGGGGAGATTAGGATGATGTCTGCAGCTACAGGCATCACCCTGGTATTTTTCTTTCAGCCAGCAATCCTCTACAATGTAAAAGCCATCCTAGTGGTTGATTAGCTGTTAGATTGCGTCCTCTCCCTACCATTGTCCACTGGTGCATCTCCAGGCTCTCACGATTGAGGAGCCTGGGATCTGACCCATCGGTGCTGTCGGGTTATCATAGAGCTGGCCTTGGGCTAGAATGTCCCTGGCCCTCTGATTCTGGAGACCAGAAGAGACTTTACTTCCAACTCTGGCAGATGTAAACACTGTTTTGCAAAGCATCGGAGATCAATTTTTTTTATCTCACGCTTTCCAGGGCAGAGGAGAGATATGGGGTCTTATAGCCCTTAGAGAGGACCTGGTCATGCCTTATTTTGATCACAAAAGAGGTTTACTTTCTTGCAATAGGAAAGAAAGAAAAAAAAAAAATTCCCCTTTATTACTACTGTTTACAATTTTTTGACGGACCCAGAGCAACAGTGTTACTATAGTAGGTGATCAGATTTTTTTAATCATAAACACGATTATGATCTCTAATACCAGCGAATTTCACTGGTCTAAGCAACCATTTTTTACTGGTTCAGTGTTTACTATGGTGATTAGCTGCGATTGGCCACAGCTAATCACATGGTACAGATGGGCTGTGCTTGGCCCTGTCCGTACCATGTGATCAATGTGACCAATCACAGCTAGCAATACAATTGTACACAATGAATGGTGTGAAAGGAAGCTATCCATTGTGTAAAATTGTCATATGATCTGCGATGATTGGTCAGTGGGCCCGTATACTGAATATGAATTTATGCCAATTCTTTATTGCCAGGGAGAAAAAAAAAAAAAAAAAGTCTTCTGATCTTTAACAGAGTTTCCTGCAATTCATTTTGTGGCCAAGAAGAAAGGTTAATACTCCATTCTGAACATCCTCTTTTTCTCAAGAATCCATCAGGCCATCAGGTGGAAGAGCCAAGAATGAATTCAGATGGAACACTAGTTCCTGTGATAATAAATCTGAACAATTCTGTAGAATCCAGGGAGAACCGACTGCCAGACTCAGAGCCTAGCTACTTTTTGGACTTCTGCTTGGTCCTGGATAATCTTCCTCATCACTAGGAGTAGCAAAGATTAAGAATTTGCAAAGTGCTACTTTAGCTCTCGCAAACAGTATAAGGCTCCATCATGCACACTGGAGCGGATAAACGGCAGTTTATTGGAGTTTGGGCGTTTTTTTTTTTTAAAAGCCCATAAACTCAACTCTAGGTTAGCCTATGTGTCCATGCACACATGGACTTTTTTTTTTAGCTTTAATGAGCAGTGGAGTTTATTGGCTTTTTTCTGAACGCCAGAAATTCGTGTTCAAGAGCAGTACTGGAAACGCCAGACACCGGTAAAAGGTGTTAAATGAGGGTTAACACTGTAAAAAGAGCGTTAAACCTCGTTCGACGTTTCTCTGCCTCTCGTCATCATGATGCGACTTGTGTGCTGAGGATGAAGGGGAACCCTCGCCAAACTGAAAAAAAAATTGGCGTGGGGTTCCCCCCTCAGACAATACCAGGCCCTTTGGTCTAGTATGGATTTTAAGGGGAACCCCCTTCACTGAAAAAACGGCGTGGGGCTCCCCTAAAATCCATACCAAACCCTTATCAGAGCACGCAGCCCAGCCAGTCAGGAAAGGGAGTGAGGACGAGCGAGCAACCCCCCCCCCAAAACGTACCAGGCCGCATGCCCTCAACATGAAAGGAAGGTGCTTCGGGGCAGAGGGGGGAGCTGCGCCACCCCAAAGCACCTTGTCCCCATGTTGATGACAAGGGCCTCTTCCCGACAACCCTGGCCGTTTGCTGTCGAGGTCTGCCGGCGGGAAGCTTATCGGAATCTGGGAGACCCCTTTAAAATAAGGGGACCCCCAGATCCCAGCCCCCCACCCCATGTGAATATGCGGTGCATTGTACCCCTACCCATTCACCTGGGGAAAAAAAAAAAAAAAAAAAAGTGTCAAAAATAAAACACACTACACAGGTTTTTAAAGTAGTTTATTAGTCAGCTCCGGGGGTCTCTTCCAACTTCGGAGGTCTCTTTCTTCTCCGCGCTCTCCGGCATTACAGCGGAGCTGTAATTCCGGTTCTTCTGCGTTGTAGTCTTCCGATGTGGACACGAAGCTCTCCCACTGTAATGCCGGGTGAGCGGTGCACAATGACTTATAATGGCATGGGGCATGGTCACCGAGTGATGTTATCCGGTGACCCTGCCCCTTATGACGTCACGTTCCCATCATGCACCAGGACTGTAACATCATAAGGAGCGGGGTCACCGGATGACATCACCCGGTGACCATGCCCCATGCCAATATAAGTCGTTGCGCACCGCTCACCCGGCATTACAGCGGGAGAGAGCGTTGTGTCAACATCGGAAGAAGAATGGAGGGAAGAAGACGACGGAGAAGACCGGGCCACTGCTAGCAAAAGAGCGGCAAAAGAGCAGAAGAACCGGAGACCAGGAGAAGAGGCTGGTGAGCGCGGAGAAGAAAGAGACCCCCGAAGCCAGAAGAGACCCCGGGAGCTAACTAATAAACTACTTTAAAAAACTGTGTGCGTTTTATTTTTAACGCTTTTTTTCCCCAGGTGAAAGGGTAGGGGTACGATGTACCCCATACTCATACATAGGGTGGGGGGCCGGGATCTGGGGGCCCCCTTATTAAATGGGGCTCCCAGATTCCGATAAGCCGCCCGCAGACCCCGACAACCAACAGCCAGGGTTGTCGGGAAGAGGCTCTCGTCATCAACATTGGGACAAGGTGCTTTGGGGTGGGGGGGGGGGGGGGCGCAGCTCTCTCCCTGCCCCGAAGCACCTACCCCCATGTTGAGGGCATGCAGCCTGGTACGGTTCAGGGGGGAGGGGCGCTCGCTCATCCCCACCCCCTTTCCTGACCGGCCTGCGTGCTCGGATAAGGGTTTGGTATGGATTTTGGGGAGCCCCACGCCTTTTTTGGCGAAGGGGGTTCCCCTTAAAATCCATACCAGACCAAAGGGCCTGGTATTGTCTGAGGGGGGAACCCCACGGTTCCCCTTCATCCTCAGCACACAAGTCGCACCGCAAGTCGGATGATGATCCGACTTGGTGCGACTTCTATTCAAATCAATGGGCTCCCATAGGGAACCACTGATTTTGAATAGAGGCAGAGAAACACAATTAAGCGCCACTAAACGTGCATTGACGGCAATGCAAAATGCTGATAAAGATCGAGTTTTTAAAGCAGCGTTTTCCTGTCAGCAATCCGATGTTCAGAACGGCCGTTTATGAGCTCCAGTGTGCATGGAGCCTAACTCCTGGCATCCTGCAGACATCAGTGCTTAAGTTCTATTAGACGCAAATCAAACAGCATTTATTAATGGCTGATAAACAAAATTAGCATCTAACAGAACTTCTCCACTGAGGTCCTTCACCTAGAAGTATACTAGGAGCTGTACTATTTAGGAAAGGCAAGAAACCAGTTTTCAAACTGTATCTCTACTACACACTGTGCTGTGTGTGAAGATGTGAACAAGCACAATATTTTTTATTTAAAATTACACGCAAGAGGGTATAATGGGCAGCGTACTCCAGAAAGAACTGGGCTAAGGTGCAGGATGTAGTTTCATGTAAACTTAGAAAACATTTTCCAAGTTCTAAGTTCAAAAGCATGATTAGAAACGCTTTAAAGCAGATAGGTCAGTCAAAAGCATCAAATAGTTTCAAGCTAGAGTATCTATTCTGGATAAATTCTGCTGGGTGTGATCAGCTGTGATTGAATCTGCTCTTGAAAATCCAAAGGTTTAAACATCAAAACTATTAAAAACAAAATCCATAAGCTTACATCCAGAACAAATTAGGCAGACTTTTCTTTTACATGATGCATTTCAATACATCGGTTTCAAACGTGGGATTTTGATTTTATATAAAGCTTAAAACAGGTAGTGACAATTTTAAAATTTAAGTAGAAGTGACAGTGACCAGGTTTGGGACAATCCATATAATGCCGATAGGGGTTCTTGACAACTGGCTTTTTGCATATATGTTTTAAAGCGAAGCTCCACCCTATTTTATAACATTAGCTCATTCAGATTGCAGTAATGTAACGACAAAAAAAATGACTTTTTCCAGCAGTACCTGTGTTTTGCAGAAGTTCCTCTCTGCTTCCTGTTTCTATTCTGCGGATATGGGCGGGTATTGTGTGGCTATTTCATCATTTCCTTTCAGCCGTACTGGCTCCTGGGAGCTTGTGTGATTGTTCCCAGGAGCGATTGCGGAGGCAAAGAATGCGGAGCAAAGAATGCTGGTAGCTCAGCATCAAGGGAACAAGGAAGTAAATGCTTGTAGGCTTCACGTGCCCACAAGCAAGACGAAAACGGCCGGACATATTTTATAGAAGTTGATCTTTACAACGAAAGCAGACATCGGGCAAGCTCAATCTCCAAAACAGTGAGTTTGCAAGTGTCAATGTTTGATTGTGTTAATGTTTGCCAAAAAAAAAAACCCAGTGGAGCTCCGCTTTAACCATTATAAAAAAAAAAAAAAAAAAAAAAAAAATCCAACTACAAAAAGTTTGATTATGACATTCTTTCTAGCAAAATATTTTTAAATTACTTTCCTGCTGAATGTTCTTTAGTGCGAACAAAACTACTTACTTTTCCTTTTAACTGGCATTGCTCATTTACGAGACTCTCGCCATCTCCAGCAGCAGTCTGTATCCAATTCACAAACTCATTGTCAAGCTCACCCAAACTAAACTGTGCCAATTTGGACACGGAAAAGCTTTCAATCTGAAAAAGAAAATGTAAGACCTTTTCAAATCTTGTATTCAGTTTATAAAAAGCTTTTTTGCTGTGGGTCTGGGGTCAAACTAAATTTATTTATACAGGGAGGGAACTGGCAGACTTTCAGTTTTCTACTCAGCACAAGCTAAAAAGTGAGCCTTTAGCGAATAATCTTTTTTCAATCAGATTGTAGTTTTTTCTTATCATCTGTGATTTAAAGTTCCCTTTACTACACTGAAGCACATTTATTGGATTTCTAAGTTGCACATGAAGATTACAGAAAGGTGCATTTCTGGTTATTTAAAGCTGAACTCCAGATATAAAACACAAGTTATTGCAGCTCTGTATTCAACTAGTAAAAGTATTTATGCAAGCAGTGAAGCAACTGAATATGACTTGGTGTCAACCACCTAGAGTCCCTGTACAACAGAGCTCAAACAGCAGAGGGAGCTAGTCAGGTGTGCTGCGGTGCTCATGTGCCAACAAGAGACATCTGACAAAATGTACAGTAGATCGAGATTGTAGCATGAGATACAGCTCAGTGTACTACTTCTTTCACTGTCCTGTAAGCGCAACTGAACTGTGGCAGAGAAAAATCAGTTCTTCTGTTCTCTCAGACAATGTACGCTGCAGCATAAATTTAAATCTCAAGACAGAAATACAAATACTTTTGCTGGTAAAACAGCTCCTGGAGAATAAAATATTTATAAGCGTTGTGTTTTCTACAGTGTAACTCTAAATATATCTTGATTAACATCACCCTGGAATTTTAAAGATCTAGATCATTGCAAAGCAACAGTACATACCCATGATCCCAAATACACAGGTAGAACAGACTCCTTTCTTTGTTGAAGGAAGAACACAACCATGAGAGCAAGAACATATGGCGGCAAGCCCCCTTCTTCAGGTCTGTCTATGCCACAGAGCTGCAGACAAAGTGTTTAGAGAATGTTAAATACTATAATACAATAGAAATGGAAAAAAACAAAAAAAAAAACAAAAAAAAAAAAAAAAAAAAAAAAAACACCTGGAAACAGGAGGTGTCTATATGGCACCAAAAGTCACAAAAAGTGTGTGCCCAAAGAGTCCCCTGATACTTAACACACACTGCATGTAGGATTCGATAGAAATCTGTTTTGCCAGAGCCACCGTCATCTCACAATAAAACTATCGCTTTTGGACACAGAGCACATATAAGAGTTCACACGGCACTCAGAAAATGCTTAGGAAATATAAACACCTGTTCTTTTAAGGAAAATTTGAAGCCAGAGTGGGAGGCACCTGAAACAAGCAGATTAAAGTCAGATTGCAGTTTAATACCTCAGATGCTTGCTGGTAGCCTTCAGGGATCGAGAGGGAGGGACTACATGGTGTGTGACTTTATGCACAGTACTTTTAAAAAGACAGTTATGGTCAGTGTTATCCCCAGTTTTTTTTTTTTGTTGTTTTTTTTTAATGGCTCTCCGTTTACAGGAGTCATCTGGCAAAAAGCATGTACAGCCTGCTTTGTGAGATCTGGGCCATAACTAGATTCAAGATTAAGACTGGACTGGTGATATTGTACGAATGCATAAGTAGTCAGCCCTAAGTACTTCCAGAGATTGGAGACTTTTGAAAACCTACAGCAGTACAAAATTTACAAGCCGTTTGGGACAAGGTGTCCATGAGCTCTGTGGACTGGTGACATCAGGGGTCACTACTATCACATAGCTGGGGTCTGCTCTGTATGTCACACAAAAATTAAACACTTCTGATCGTCTGTTTATTTTTACTATTTAAAACTTATTGAAATTAGAACTGCACAAATTATATATCTATATATTTATATATTTTAGAGCTGCACGATTCTGGCTAAAATGAGAATTTTTTTTTTTTTTTTTGCCAAGATAGATCACGATTCTCTCATGATTCTTGCAGCGTAACATTTCACATTTAAACAAAAAAAAAAAAATTGGGCTAGCTTTACTGTTTCTTTTTTTATTCATTGAAGCGTATGCTTTCCCCAAAAAATTGCGTTTGAAAGACCGCTGGGCAAATACAGTGCAACTAATATATTGCAGCGATTGACATTTTATTCCCTAGGGTCCCTGCTAAAATATATATAATGTTTGGGGGTTCCAAGTAATTTTCTAGCAAAAAAATATTGATTTTAAGTTAAGAAACAAGTGTCAGAAAAAGATTTAGACTAAGTGGTTAAACTTCCTGCATTTACACATGGTTTAAAAACTTGGCAGGCTGCCTGGATTTTTTTTTCCCACAGAAGTTTATCCCTTTGATCTAAGGAGGAAGAGTTAGTTACAATGTTTCATGAAAAACTTGGCAGATGCCCACAAATGTGTAATCAACATTCCTCAGTGCCAAGAGAAAGAAGTTACAAAGTATCTTTTAGTTCTTTTTAGATCAAAGGGAAGAACTTCTGTCTGTATATGAGGTCAGTTTAACCACTACCTTTGACACTTGTTGCTTACAAGTAAACAAAAAAGTATTTTTGCTAGAAAAATTACTTAGAACTCCCAAAATTACAAGAGAATAAAATAGCGGCCATTGCAATATTTTATGTCACAATGTATTTGCACAGCAGTCTTTCAAACACAAAATTTTGGAGAAAAATGCACTTCAATGAGCAAAAACAAAAACCAAACAAACAAACAGCAAGGTTAGCCCAATCGTGATCTTTATTCTAAGCAAAAAAAGGATTCTCATTTTATCCAGAATCGTGCAGCTCTAATTGAAACCAAAAAGTATATTGTGTAACACATTAGATATCCCCACACATGTGCCAGAGGTAGACATCAATAAGGTTTACCTAAAGTGATAAGCTTTAAAAAGGTTTTCTAAATTATACTGTGGTCCCATCATGCCATTATACATCTACTGAACTTGCCAAGACCAGTGCACACTTTTTTCAACTTTTACTAAATCTATCAGCAATAAATTCAAAAGGATTCATAAGAAAAAAAACTGCATAACAGTAAGAGCATTTACCTTTGCCCAGTATCTAAAAGCCACAACCAGAGGTATGAGCCTTGATTCCAAAAAGCCCAAAGTAGTGAGCAGGTTGGTGGTGAGACAAGCATTTTCATTGCCTGCACTTACTTTACAAAGACGACCACTATTGAAAAAGAAAGAATTAAGATTTTCCTTAGTGTTATATAGATTAGTAAATTGGATACTGTAGAGAAACCAAAAAGGTGCAGTCTGTCTAAGGTTACTGTGTGCAGCCAAACACTGGCAGGTCCTCTCTATGCAAACAGCCAATTTAAACCTAAAGCCTGCCCATTCAACAGGAACTGCCTGAGACTCAAACAGTGTACAGGCAGGCTGAATATACCAAAATTGATGGATTAACTTGGGTACAACTAGCCTGCCGGATTTTACATGGAATTATTGCTAGTTGCTGTTATAGCCGCTAGCAATAATCACTGAGGCAGCTAGCCAGTCTACCAGCTGAAACAGTAAGGGCAGTTCCAGCACATATTTTGGCACTTATTCAGGGCAAATACAGGAGTCTATCAAATGAGCAACATCCTTTTTGCCTAGACTTCAGCTTTAGCCCTTGTTCACATCAGTGCAATTTGGCAATAGGTGCATCCTAATCCGTGCAACACCGACTTTGCGGCACCGCACAGATTTCCAAAAATAGTTTCTGCACTACTTTTGGCAATGTCGGGGGCAATGTCAATAGACATCTGTGCATGAACCCGCACAGATGTCTTTCAAGTCGCCCCTGAAGACGGACTGAAATGCGGTTTGCAATCGTGCAAGATCAGATGAACTTGCGCAATTTCAAAGCCATGTTCAGTGTGAACAAGGGCTCAGGCCTTACGTACACTGAACATTTTTACAGCTGCTCCTAGGGACGCCTGGCATTTATTCCCAGCCTCTAAACTCCCCTGCATGTTAGCCTATGTGTCCATGTACACATCGGCTTTCAGCAGCCTTTTAGAGGCAGTAGAGCAGTAGAGTTTGGGCAGAGAAAGGCTTGACGCTACTAAAAGCTGCTAAACGGAGCTAGACGCTAGGTGCATTTAGCGCTTGAGCATCAATTAATTTCAATGGCCAGAATAAATTTATTGAAATTAAATGAATTAAGCGCCCAAGAGCTTGAGGTTTGTAAAAGCTAGACACTACAAGCCTTAGACTACAAGAGTCAGACACTTTTTTCTGCAAAAAACACTGCTGGCTTCTAGGAGAATTAAACATCCTGTGTGCATAAGGTCTTATAACCAAAACACATTTTAATAATATATGTTTCAGAATAGTTGGGGGGGGGGGGGGGGGTGTGTAACAAAAAGCGTTCTAACCTCCTCTTTTCTGCACAAACCACAACAGGCACTCTTGCATGGAAGTCAGCATCAAAGTCTACGAACAAATCTAGAATTGTGAAGATGGATATACATGTTAGAGAAAAACCTTGTTTAAAAAAAAAAAAAAAAGGCAGCAAGTCTGATCTCGCTCACAAAGACATATCTTTACTGTAAACATAAGACAACCTCCCTCATATGTAACTTGTGCAGGTTAAGGAACAGCACTGAAGGCGATTAGCAACTGGCCCAAGGAACAGCATCTAAAGATTCTAGAATACAATTCTATTTTGTTGCATAGCCTAGAAGGTGCACAATGATTTTTATAGTTATCTTATCCTTTAAAGGCAAGACTACATTTTAATGGGAGTGGGGGAAATAGTGTATCTTTATTTTTAACCTTTAAGATACAGTATCTCACAAAAGTGAATACACCCCTCACATCTTTGTAAATATTTTATCTTTTCATGTGACAACACTGAAGAAATGACACTTTGCTACAATGTACAGTAGTGAGTGTACAGCTTGTATAACAGTGTAAATTTGCTGTCCCCTCAAAATAACACATAGCCATTAATGTCTAAACCGCTGGCAACAAAAGTGAGTACACCCCTAAGTGAAAATGTTCAAATTAGGCACAATTAGCCATTTTCCCTCCCCAGTGTCATGTGACTCGTTAGTGTTACAAGGTCTCAAGTGTGTTAAATTTGGTGTTATCGCTCTCACGCTCATACTGGTCACTGGAAGTTCAACATGGCACCTCATAGTAAAGAACTCTGAGGATCTGAAAAAAAAGAATTGTTGTTCTACATAAAGATGGCCTAGGCTATAAGAAGATTGCCAAGACCTTGAAACTGAGTTGCAGCACAGTGGCCAAGGCCATACAGCGGTTTAACAGGACAGGTTCCACTAAGAACAAGCCTTGCCATGGTCGACCAAAGAAGTTGAGTGCACGTGCTCAGCATCATATAGAGAAGGTGTCTTCGGGAAAGCGACGTATGAGTGCTGCCAGCATTGCTGCAGAGGTTGAAGGGGTGGGGGGTCAGCGCTTAGAGCATACGCCACACACTGCATCAAATTGGTCTGCATGGCTGTCATTCCAGAAGGAAGCCTCTTCTAAAGATGATGCACAAGAAAGCCTGCAAACAGTTTGCTGAAGACAAGCAGACTAAGGACATGGATTACTGGAACCATGTCCTGTGGTCTGATGAGACCAAGATATATTTATTTGGTTTAGATGGTGTCAAGCGTGTGTGGCAGCAACCAGGTGAGGAGTACAAAGACAAGTGTGTCTTGCCTACAGTCAAGCATGGTGGTCGGAGTGTCATGGTCTGGAGCTGCATGAGTGTTTCCGGCATTGGGGAGCTACAGTTCATTGAGGGAATTTCAACATGTACTGTGAACATACTGAAGCCGAGCATGATCCCCTCCCTTCGAAGACTGGACCACAAGACAGTATTCCAACATAACGACCCCAAACACCTCCAAGACGACCCCTGCCTTGCTAAAGAAGCTGAGGGTAAAAGTGATGGACTGGCCAAGCATGTCTCCAGACCTAAACCCTATTGAGCATCTTCTAAGGGAAGGTGGAGGAGCACAAGGTCTCTAACATCCACCAGCTCTGTGATGATATGGAGGAGTAGAAGAGGACTCCAGTGGCAACCTGTGAAGCTCTAATGAACTCCATGCCCAAGAGGGTTAAGGCAGTGCTGGGAAATAATGGCGGCCACACAAAATATTGACACTTTAGTCCCAATTTGAACATTTTCACTTAGGGTGTACTCACTTTTGTTGCCAGCAGTTGACATTAATGGCTGTGTGTTGAGTTATTTTGAGGGGACAGCAAATTTACACTGTTATACAAGCTGTACACTCACTACTTTACATTGTAGAGTGTCATTTCTTCAGTGTTGTCACATGAAAATATATAATAAAATATTTACAAAAATGTGAGGGCTGTACTCACTTGTGAGATACTGTACCTCTCTAAAAATAGCCAAAAAAAAAAGTTATGGGAGAGTGGGAGGATGCACTGATGAACTGCATATAATCATTTGAGGCACTGACATGAAACAGGTACAGCGAATTTGCAAGGGTGTCCACTTATAAGAATTATAGACCCTTCATTTCTTTGTAACAGGTATATTTTAAATGATAGAGACAGAATATCAACAAAAAAATAAACGATACAAATTTTACTAACTGAACCTCAATTTATAACATAAGTATTTGATTCGCTACCAACCAACAATTGTGACTCCTACAGACTGGCTATATTATGTGCTCATGTGATACACAGATTAGTCCTGTCAATTTAAGGTGGTGTTACGAATGAAAACTCATGTGTATAAAAGACACCTATCCATAGAATCTTTCTTCCATTCAAACCTCTCCATAATCAGCAAAGAGCTGTCAAAAAAGACATCAGGGACAAGAATGTAGTCCTGCACAAGGCTGGAATGGGCTACAAGACCATCAGTAAGAAGCTTAGCGAGAAGGAGACAACTGTTGGAGCCATTATTCGCAAATAGGAGAAATACAAAATAACCATCAATCCCCCTCAGTCTGGAGCTCCATGCAAGTTTCTGCCTCATGGGGTAAAGATGATCATGAGAAAAGTGAGGTATCAACCCAGAACTACACAGGAGGAGCTTGTGAATAATCTCAAGGCAGTTGGGACCACAGTCACCCAATAAACCATTGGTAACAATACGCTGCCATGGATTGAAAATTCTATAGCACCTGCAAGGTCTCCCTAAAAAAAAAAAAAAAAAAAAAAAAAAAAAAACACCACACACACACACAAAGGTCTGTCTGAAGTTTGCCAATAAACCTTTAAATCATTCAGAGAAAGATTGGTAGAAAGTGCTGCAGTCAGAGGAGACCAAAATTGAGCTTTTTGGCATTAAATTTATTGTTAAACCACTTTCACATCTTCATACTATAAGCGCTGTGTCCTAATCCTGTGAGCGATTTATAAAAGAAAAGCCAATTATACCTCATTTAAGTGTGCCTCTCAGCAATTATGTGATGGGCTGACTCTCTCCAGTCCCTGTCTGACAGATGCAGCAGGCGGGGCTGAGGTTGCCCCCCTGATATCACCGGGGGGGGGGGGGGGGGGTAGAAAGCCAGCCGTCACATGATCGTTGAGGTGCTGTGAAATGAGGTATAATCTGCTTTTTTATAAATCACTCACACAGGGGGACACAGCGCTAATAGTATGATATATAAATGTTATTTTAGCAGCAGGAGTTGTGGGGGTAGGCAGGGAGTGGGGGGGGGGGGGGGGGGGGGCGGTGTGAGGACCAGGAGAGCAGGGCTGTAGCTGACGTGGGTGCGTAAACTGACCACAGTATCAGGGCTCAGCAGCCATGATACAACCCCTGGCAAAAAAGTATGTAATCACCACCCTTGGAAAATAATTGTGTAGGAAAAAAAAAAAAAAATCATACATGCTTTAAAACTTCTCATTATTCCAACCTTTTGACCAAGAAACTTGAAAAAAGAAAAGGAAACTGTAGTCAGTTGTAACAGTTCTTGCAGATCAAGCAGAGGAAAAATAGAATGGAATCACCATGTACTTTGCGGTTCTAAAAACAAAAATCTGCATCAGATGACATCATTTTTCAGGATGTAATCACCAAAAAACCCTTTCAATTGATGGAAGAAAAGTATCCCAAATCTCAATATAAACTTGTGCATTTAGTGAAGATGTAATGACTCATCTCCCCCATACCTTTACCTGACATGCAACCCCATACCAATGATTGTGGATATGTGCATGTTTTCTTCAGGCAGTCTTCATACATTTCATTGGAACAGCACCAAACAAAAGTTCCAGCATCATCACCCTGCCCAATGCAGATTTGTGATTCATCACTGAATATCACTTTCATCCAGTCATCCATAGTCCATGATTATGTTTTTTTTAGCCTACTGTAACCTTGTTTTTTCTGTTTAGGTGTGAATGATGGTTTTTGTTAGTACAAAATAAATGGAAAGGTTGTTAAAGGGAAGCGTACTGGTGGACCAAGGAAGACAAAGCATCAAGTAAGAAAACTTAAAGCAATATGCCTTAAAAACAGAAAATGTGACCGAAATGTAAAACAACGCTTAAAGAAAAATGGGATTTGCATACAAAATAACCCAAAACGAAAAACCATCATTAACACCTAAACAAAAAAAAAAAAAAAAAAAGTTAGTGGGCTAAAGAAAAGCAATCATGGCCTGGATGACTGGATGAAAGTGAGTGAGGGGAAAAAGTATTTGATCCCCTGCTGATTGTGTACGTTTGCCCACCGACAAATAAAATGATCAGTCTATGTTAATGGTAGATTTATTATAACAGTGAGAGACAAAAAAATATATCCAGAAAACCGCATTTACATAGTCCGGTTGAAAAAAAAAAAAAAAAAAAAAAAAAAAAAAAATCCATATACACAAACCTACATTTAAAAAAAAGTTATAAATCGATTTGCATTTTGATGCGTGAAATGAGCGTTTGATCCCCAATTAAAGATTAGGCTCCCCGGTGTCTTCTATACAAGTAACGAACTGAGATTAGGAGCACTCTTGGAGTGCTCCTAATCTCAGCATGTTACCTGTATAAAAAAAGACACCTGTCCACAGAAGCAGATTCCAATCTCCACCATGGCCAAGACCAAAGAACTGTCCAAAGAGATGTCAGGTAGAAGATTGTAGACAGACCTACACAAGGCTGAAATGGGCTACAAGACCATCACCAAGCAGCTTGGTGAGAGGGTGACAACTGTTGGTGCAATTACTCGCAAATGGAAGAAAACAATATAAAACTGTCAATCTCCCTTGGTCTGGGGCTCCATGCAAGATCTCACTTCGTGGAGTTTCAAGGATCATGAGAATGATGAGGAATCAGCCCAGAACTACACAGGAGCATCTTGTCAATGATCGAGGCAGCTGGGACCATAGTCACCAAGAAAACAATTGGTAACACTACACCGTGAAGGACTGAAACCTTGCAGCGCCCACAAAGTCCCCCTGCTCAAGAAAGCACATGTACATGCCTGTCTGAAGTTTGCTAACATCTGAATGATTCAAAGGAGAACTGGGTGAAAGTGTTGTGGTCAGATGAGATCAAGCTCTTTGGCATCAACTCAACTCGCTGTGCTTGGAGGTGGAGGAATGGTGCCTATGAACCCAAGAACACCATCCCCACAGTCAAACATGGAGGTGGAAACATTATGCTTTGTGGTTGCTTTTCTGCTAAGGGGACAGGACAACTTCACATCAAAAAGGGATGATGGAGGGTGCCATGTACAGTCAAATCTTGGCTGGGACCCTCCTTCCCTCAGCCAGGGCATTGAAAATGGGTCATGGATGAGTATTCCAGCATGACAATGACCCAAAACACACAGCCAAGGCAAAAAAAGGAGTAGCTCAAGAAGAAGCACATTAAGCACCGGGCGAATTCCAGCACTCCTCTCCTACATGTAAAAACCATAATTTTTTTTGCTGGAAAATTACTCAGAATCTACAAAATTTATAATATATATATAATATATTTTTTAGCAGAGACTCTAGGGAATAAAATGGCAGTCATTGCAACTTTGTGTCACACGGAATTTGCGCAGCAATTTTTCAAACTCAATATTTTTGGAAAAGAAAATGTTCATGAAAAAAAAAAAAACCAACAGTAACGTTAACCCAATTTTTTTTGTATGTGAAAGATGTTACGCAGAATA